>NC_092354.1:25280651-25630393 GCF_963676685.1 Mytilus edulis
AAGGGCGAGGGACGAAAGATACCAAAGGGACAGTCAAACTCATAAATCTTAAACAAACTGACAACGCCATGGTTAACAAGAGGCTGTCACAACGACAGCAAACCGGATTTATTAATATCTATTTGTGTCCTGGCAATATTTCAAGAACCTATACTGATGAATGGTGAAAGTGAAAATCGTCAATATCAAATTTGACCTCCATTTTGTCATCAGTATCAACATCTTAAAATTTGAAAAGCTTAGATTGAATGGTTCATGAGTAAATGCAACAACGTGAATGGAAACGCCATTTCACAATCTTTCAAGAACCATAACTCCTGAACGGTAAAAGTCAAAATCGTCATTATTGAACTTGACCTTTAATTTGCCATCAGTAACAACATATAAAAATTTCAAAAGCTTTGGTTGAATGGTTCATGAGAAACTGCACGGACACGACTGAAAACACCATTTTTCAATCTTTCAAGAACCATAACTCCTGAACGGTAAAAGTCAAAATCGTTATTATTGAACGTGACCTCTATTTTGTCATCAGTAACAACATATTAAAATTTGGAAAGCTTTGGTAAAACAGTTCATGCGTAAATGCACGGACACGACTGGAAACACCATTTTTCAATCTTTCAAGAACCATAACTCCTGAACGGTAAAAGTCAAAATCGTCATTATTGAAATTGACCTCCATTTTGTAATCAGTAACAACATATTAAAATTTGGGAAGCTTAGGTAGAACAGTTCATGCGTAAATGCACGGACACGACTTGAAACTCGATTTTTCAATCTTACAAGAACCATAACTCCTGAATGGTAAAAGTCAAAATCGCTATTATTGAAATTGACCTCCATTTTGTCATCAGTAACAACATATTAAAATTTGGGAAGCTTAGGTAGAACAGTTCATGCGTAAATGCACGGACACGACTGGAAACTTCATTTTTCAATCTTTCAAGAACCATAACTCCTGAACGGTAAAAGTCAAAATCGCCATTATTGAACTTGACTTTCATTTAGTTGTCAGTAACAACATATTAAAATTTTAAAAGCTGTGGTTGAACGGTTCATGAGTTAATGCACGGACAACATTTGATTGCCGCCCGCCCGCCTGCCCGCCGTACATCCCCAAATCAATAACCGACATTTTTGTCACAAAAATCCGGTTAAAAATGAAAAAAGACAAACAGAAAAACAACAGTACACACGACACAACACAGAAAACTAAAGAATAAACAACACGAACCCCACCAAATACTAAGGGTGATCTCAGGTGCTCCGGAAGGGTAAGTAGATCCTGCTCCACATGTGGCACCCGTCATTAAAGTGTACACATATTTGTGTTGATTAACGTATTTCGTAATTTGTTGATCGATGCATGTAAATATTTAATTAATAATTCACACAGGTAATGGAAAATAAATTTGTCGTTTACAGTATAAGAGTCAGGTTTCTATGTAAAGCAAAATTTTGTCCATTGAAATATTGTACCACAAGACAATATTTCAAATATTGTACCTTTCTCATGAAATATTGTACCACAAGACAATATTGCATGACTTTATATCATGAAATATTGTTCTCGTCTAGAAAATGTTCAGAGAAGGACAAATTTGCATAGTGAAATTGTGTCTGTTTATAGACAATATTTCACAGATGAATACTATGGAATTATGTCTTGTTAAAGGGGGGTTATATTTTTGATGAATGAAGACAATATTTCATAGATAAATACAACGAAATTGTGTCCTGTGTTTGTGTGGGCTTGCTTATAACTTACCAACAATAACTGTCAGATTAGCGTAGCTTCTATAATATCTAGACTTCTTGTAGGAGCTGTGTAACACACCTCAGACATAGACCATGGGTTAGAACAGGAAGCCCCGAATTGCACGATCTCACTTCCGGCTAAGTATATATATTTCTCCTGAGAGTAGGAGCACCTCTGAGATTCACTACACTCCTCCCTGTCATCTTCTTTTTGTTGATCATTCTCTGGATTGTGGAGGCAATTGCAGTAATGTTCCTATCCGCAGAATTTTCATTTTTATCCATGTCTTGATATACATAACACGTTATTGCGAATTTCCAAATATTAAAAATATAATTCAATGTTATTAAATGTTAATGACTTGTCGGAATGACAGGTGTGGCTGTGAACGTTCCTTCACCATTCCGATCTCCTTCCTTACACAAAACTTTAGGTGAACAGCACAGCTGTCGCACACTAGAATTCTGCATAACACAAATTACTCCGATTCTTGATGATCCTATTCTTACACAAAATCCTAGATGGACAGCACAGCTGTCACACACTAGAATTCCGCATAACATAAATTACTCCTGATTCTTTATCCTCCTATCCTTACACAAAATCCTAGATGGACAGCACAGCTGTCACACACTAGAATTCCGCATATCATAAATTACTCCTGATTCTTCATCCTCCTATCTTATTCCTTCCACCAAGGAATTTAATTACATATATACATATAAATGTCCATCATTTAAACATTCTTTAAATCCTTTTAAAGAAGTAATATTACTATAGGTCCACATAAAAAATATGTACATATATATAAGAAGTCACAAGTATTTATATCTCACTGTAATTTATAGATTTTCTTTGAATTTTCGGTAGTAATTTTGAAAACATCTTCAATGGGTTGTTGTAAAAGTTCAGATATTTTAAGTGCAACTGCATGAACGGAGTAAGGGTTTCCAATGGTGTGAGAATGTAGTGGGATATATGGAGCATCTGATTCCAAAACTAAACGTGTAATGCCAAAGGTTTTCACAATTTCTACAATATTGGAGTATCGGTTCTTCAAAATAAATGGGGTAATGCCAAAAACAATGTTAGAGAATTGACTGACGGCTGCTGAGTACAGTTGAGTAGAACATGTGAAACAATGCCAATGAATTAATTGGTCCGGTTTGCATATTTCACTTAGAATGGCCAAAACATGTTCATGCAGTGATGGCTTTCCTCTTGAGTGTATAACGATAGTTAAATTCAATGCTGCTGCCAAATACAGTTGCTTTCTAAAATATGTAATTTGTCGGTTGAAATCTCTCCTTGAAGGGTTGGTAGAATCATCTAAACCAATCTCTCCTACTGCCACTGTTTTTGTTGAATTTAATAAATTTTGAAGATCAGTCCAATTATGGTCCAAAGATGAAGTTGATGATGAGCTTATAATTTTAGGATGAATGCCAAAGGTGAATCTTAAACGGTTATCTTTCCTGAATTCGCTGCGCTGTGCTGAGTTTGGCCAAGCTGACGGAAAAACAAAGTTAGCAATGGCATATTTCAGTTCTGTCTTATAAATGCTTTGGGAGCCGAGGTCATCCAGATCCTGGAAAGCTCCACTACCCATCTGCCTACATAGTTGGTCTAGATGGAAGTGAGAGTCTATGATGGGTAGTGGTCCGGATAACTTTGTGCTCAACTGTCCAATTTGAAGTCCGTCTTTGTCCTTTCTTTCCTCGAATTTTAGAAGCCAAAGTTGTTCGTCTGAATTCAAATAACCAATGAGATTTTTGAGAATTTTCCAGTGAAGAATATGATAGATTTCCATTAGTGGAGTGGCAGGAATTTTGTAATCAGCAGCAGGTTCCATACAATTCAATTTCAAGAAAGAATCCACGAGTTTAACTTCAGAAATATGGAATTCTGTAGGCGGCAATTGTGTCCTAATTCTCATTATGGCATTCAGTTTCTCTTCAAGGCCTACTGGGTAGGAAGTACCTAATGAACGTGCTAACTCTCGTAGAAGACCGTTCATTAGCTCAGCGTACATCACTTCTCTGTTCTTAAAGGTAGCATCAATGGCATTTGTGGGATGACAGCGAGTTATGTGCTTGTTCAGGAAATTGGCTGTCTGTTCCTGAGTACCACAAATCCAACAGGCAGTCTCTGGCGCCACATACCATGGTAGATGAGTTTGAATGGTGTGTCTTCTTGGGTTGGTAAATGTGTGAAAGTAAATATCACACTGTGTCTCAAGCGGACATTTGTAGCCTCACCTCTGATAGCTATCTGCCTTTTAGGTTCAGTTAAGTGGTCCTGGTTCTCCTCCTCCTCATAATCCAATTCTTCCTCACTCATTATACCAGTCTAGAAAATACTGAATGAACCTACTAATTATTTATTATTACTTAATCAGAGAATTAATCAGAGTATTTTTTTATAAGGCTTTGAAAATGAGCAAATACTATTACCTTTATGTGTATTCATAAAAATAAAAAAAAAATAAGAACAATATTACATACTTTAACATACTATACAAAGATATTTAAAAACATTTGTGACGAACATCATCACTCAAAACTCTTCGCTAACTACATCCACCACATAATCTGACAAATAGCTTGGCAGAAACCTCTTTCTTTTTACTCTATCTGATATTTCAGTTTTATCAGGTACTTTTAAAGTATTCTTATCAGGAGACAAGAGAACAGCACTGCTGTCACTATTGCCATTACTCATGTTAGCCAAATCCAATGGATCAGCACAACTACCATGATTAATATCATTCTCACTGTCTAAATCCAATCCAGGTACTTTTAAAGTATTCTTATCAGGAGACAAGAGAACAGCACTGCTGTCACTATTGCCACTACTTTCATCATTCCTATTCAATTGGACAGCACTGCTGTCACATTTTGAATATGGAAGTGAAAATAAAACATCTGACCAACCATCGGGCAACTCGTTTTCTTCTTTTCTTGAATCCATATTCCCCTCTGGAACACACTGACCAAACAGACGGTTTCGAAGTCTCTTTATCCACAATGGGACAATTTCGTCGTCACATTGTTTTATCCTATCATGATGTATTACCATCTCTTTCTTTCTACTTGTAATTTCATACAACACAGGGGACAATACTCTGGTTACTACATAGGGTCCCTGCCAGGGAGCCCTGAGTTTCTTGCTCTGACCTACTTTTGATGTTGAATCCAACTTGAAAACAATATCACCTACTTCGTAAGTTTTATGATACAATTTTATATCGTAAGTTCTTTTCTGACGAAGCTGAGCTGCCTGTAATTTTTCGCGCGCAAACTTATGAGCTTCCTGGAGAGTATTTTTTAGGTCAATTACATGATGAACGGTTTCCTTGGCTTCAAAATTGACAGAACAAGTTCCTGTTAGTAAATTGATTGGATGTAGTACTTCCCGACCTAACATCATCATGTTAGGTGTAAACCCTGTCTGTCTATTCACAGTTGATCGTATAGCACCAGAAATGGTTTGTAAATGAAGGTCCCAATCTTTCTGTTTTCCCTTCAAATAACATCTGATGGCTTGTAAAATGGTTCGATTAAATCGCTCAACTTGTCCGTTAGAACATGGTCTATATGGAGTGGTCCTAGTTTTGACGATTTGTAACAGTCTGCAAATATCATGAAACAAATGACCGTCAAAATTTTTCCCTTGATCGGTGTGAATTTGGGACTGGACATCCCAATCTTGAAATGAAACCGTCTAGTAATGTTTTAGCCACAGTAATTGTGTTTTGATTAGGTAATGGAAACATTTCCATCCATTTTGTGAATTGATCTACTAACACTAATACATATTTGTTAGCAGAAGAACTCTCGTGTAGTGGTCCTAGAATGTCCATGTGCAATTTTTCCATAGGAATTCCTGCGTGAAATTGACCTAGAGGCCCCTTTGGTTTGACGTTGGCTTTTTTGTTGACATTACAAGTATGGCAAGACTTCACATAATTTCTCGCGTCTTCCCTTAACCCATACCAAATGTAATTCTGTTTTAATCTTTCAATAGTTTTTGCCTGTCCAAAATGCCCTGATAGTTTAGCATCATGACAATTCTCTAAGATTTTGTGTCTTGAAGATCTTGGAACAACTAATAACAATCTTGAATGAACTGGATCTAGCCATTTATAGCATAATATACCATCCTTAAGTACTAATTGATGTTTACAATTCCATAAATGTTTAATAGAAGGACTACATAAATATAATTCATGCTCCTCTGGTTCTTTTTTATCCTCTAACCATACTATCAATCTGTTAAGTTCCTGATCTTTCCTTTGTTCAACTCCCATATTGGTAATTTCAGACTCGCTTATCCAATTACAATTCACTAAACTATCTAAATTGGTTTCGTCCAAATCTTCTTCTTGCTCTGAAACACTCCTTACAGACAATGGAACTACATAATCGACATCATCTTCAAACGAACTCCAGACTTTTTGTGCTCGAGTACAATATGAGCAACCACCGCAAGGTAGCAATTTTATATCTGCTCCAGCATAATAACAATTACAAGAATCTAAATCATCTGGTCTCCTTGATAGTCCATCTGCATTGGTGTGTAGTTTCCCTGCTCTATGTTGTATTACCATGTCATATTGAGACAATTCCTCTAACCATCTGGCTAGTTGTCCTTCGATCATTTTAAACCTTAGTAGCCATGTCAAACTGTTATGATCTGTCCTTATGATGAATTGTTGGCCTAATAAATAATTCCTGAATTGTCTGGTAAATACTACAATCGCTAACAGTTCTTTCCTAGTGGTACAATATTTCCTTTGGGCTGGTGCCAATACCCTACTTGCATAACATATTACATACTCTTTTCCACCAATTACTTGTAATAATTCTGCTCCAATGGTGGTGTGGGAGGCATCGGTATCTAGAATGAACTTTTCCTTTGGATCTGGATATGCTAATGTAACTGAGTTGACAAGTGCCTGTTGTAATGATTCAAAAGCTATCTGGTGTTGCTTTTCCCATTGAAAAATTACTTTCTTCTTTGTCAGAGCATACAAAGGCTCAGCAAGGGTGGCAAATCTTTTAATATGTTCCCTATGATAGTTGGTAAACCCAAGGAAAGATTCCACAGCTTTCTTCGTCAGAGGAACCGGCCAATTCAATATAACTTCTCTACTAGAGGGATTAACAGCTATTCCTTTCTCATTTACCAGTTTACCCAAGAAAATAACTTCTTTTTGGAAAAATTTGCATTTTTGTGGCTTTAATTTCAAATTATTTTCCCTGAATCTTTCTAGTACAGTTCTTAAATTTACAAGATGATCTTCAAAATCTTCACCCAGAACAATAACATCATCAATGTATGCTAGACATATTTTCCATGTCAAACCTGTCAAAATTAACTCTATCATCCGCTGAAAGAATGCAGGACTGTTACATAATCCAAAACTGAGTCTTATGTGTTCGAAAAGTCCATATTTAGTTATGAATGCTGTCTTGTGTCTATCGTCCTCGTGTATCTCAGCCTGATAATATCCTGATGCCATGTCTAGACAGGACATAAATTTACTACCTCTCAAAGTGTCGATACAGGTCTCTATTCTTGGAATCGGAAATGCGTCTTTTCGAGTAATAGAGTTTAATTTCCTGTAATCAATACAGTACCTGATCTTCCCATCCTTCTTGCGAACTAGTACTGGGGCTGCACTCCATTCTGATGATGATGGCTGTATGACTCCTCTATTTAATAAATCTTTGAGATGCTTTTCTTCTTCTTCTTCTAACCCTAGTGGTGTTCGTCTCATTCTTTCTCTTACAGGAGCTGAGTTTCCAGTGTCGATCCTATGCTTAACCTTGGTATAATGACCAATGTCGAGATCATGTTTTGAGAAGGTATCTTTAAAGTCCAGCAATAGTGACGCCAATCTCAGATTTTCGCTTAAATCTAAATTTTCCTTTGACGAATCTAATAAAGGTTTTAATTGTACAGGAAAATTGGAATACATTTCATCCCATTCATTTCTTAAGTCTCTAAGTTCCCTCTCCACTGTGTTAACTGACCTCACTGATGCTCTGTCCTCATAATCACACCTTTCCTCATCTATCACCCCACAAATTTCCATTGCTGTACCAATGAAGCGATTTTTCTTCAGACTTATGGACTTATCTGTCAAATTGTTTAGGATAATAGGTACTCTTGAATCAGCTTTGGTCAAAATATTTGGCATAATCAGCCCATTCAAAGACTTACTTGGTTGAATAGCCACTTCATTTTTAAATTCCTCTGCCAATCTTACTGGTAGTCTGACAGTTGAATTAGGTGGAACAATAAGAGTCTCTTCCAACGTTATGCGGCAAATTTTAAAACTACTGTTTTCTGATTTAACTTCATTAATAAAATGTTTTTCACCTCTAATTGTTATTGACAAATCAGTCAAATCTATCACGGCATCAAGATGTTTAAGAAAGTCTAATCCTAGTATCACTTGATCATTGATTTTAGCTACTATAATTTTCCACTTGGTATCAGTCTTCCCTACCTTAACTGTAACACATTCTGTGTACCTTGCTGTAATGCTATTGTCTTTTCCAGCACCTTTCAACATTAGCGAGCCTTTAAAAATTACCGGAGGCTTAAGTTTCTTTGCAAATTCTTCACTCATAAGTGTGACCTGGGCAGCTGTATCAATTACTGCGTTTACAGTTACCTCATTAATTGAAATACCTAACACAAGAGTATTGGATTCTGGATTTCGATCACTTGGATACAGTTGAACCTCACGTAATTGAGGATTATCAATACCATTCATTGTATCTTCCTTTTGGCCTCTATTGACGTCGGTCAAGTTACAATGAACAGCACTGCTGTCACTAATTGTAACCTGTTTTTTTCCCAATACCTCTGGTTTTAATTCTCTAAGGCCACTATTAAAGTCTGTCAAGTTACAATGAACAGCACTGCTGTCACTAATTGTAACCTGTTTTTTCCCGAATACCTCTGGTTTCAATTCTCTAAAGGGAGATAATTGGCCTATTTGAGGTTTTTGGACTGATGAGCGACCTACATCTTCAGTCCTTGCTCGTTTAAAGTCCCCTCTCTAAGATTATTATTTGGAGATGGTGATCTGTTGCGTCTCATTGGCGACCAACTTTTCTTTGGACATTGTGTACTGTAATGGCCCATTTCCCTACACGTATAGCATTGTATATCCCGTATATCTCTGGTTGGACTTCGTCCTCTTGGTGAAGGCGACCTTTGGCGATCAGCAGTGGTTTTGGGACTGATTGAGTTGATAATCTTCTTGATGTCTGATTTAATGGTCCAGATATGTTGTTCTGTAGTTGCCATTCTTGTTTCCATAGTCTCATACTTTTTCTGTAAGTCTTGCATACTAGAATTATTTGCCGTTTTGACTTGACGTACTAAACATTCTGTACTTTCTTCATCTGAGTCATCATAAAACTGAACCCTTTTTACCTCTGGCTTTCTATACCCTAATAAAATCTTTTGGTTGTGAATGGAGCTCTTAACATATTGTAACGCTTGGTCCATTGTATTTGGGTCTTTCTCCATGGCAAATAGCGCTGCTTTTTTGTCCGTACACCCCTTCAAAAAAGCGTCAACGGCTATAGTATCAACTACATTCTCTGGTGTATTTAGATAACCATCTGTTGCTAGTTCCTGTATCCTTTCGGCAAACTCCTCTATCGACTCATCCACAAACTGCCTTACCTCTTGCAATTGACGCCTAATGGTGTGAGGTAAATCTTTATTCCCAAATCTTTGACTCAACTTTTGAACTAACACGTCATAGTCCTTTTGAACGGTCTCTTGGCGAGTACTCACAAATTTCAGAGCCTTATCTCTGAGGCATTCAATTAGACGATCTAATTTTTGTTCATTAGACCATTCATACTTCCTGGCTATATGGTTAAATTGCATGAAATACGGCTTCCATTCTGATTTCCCATCAAAAATGGCTAGCTTTGGTGGTGTTGGTCCAGAACGTTGATTGAATTTAACATCCTTACAGCTCGAGTCATCTTTTCCCTTCCCTGATGTTGGAGTTTTCCCATTGTTATTAACCTCTTCTTTTGAGTCTCCAAGTTTATCTGGGCTAAATGTTTGTCTGGATTTAAGCTTTGCAGAATCACTATACCAGGAACTAGCTGACATCTCAGTTACTTTACCCCTAAATATATCTCCTGGAGCTAGCTTTTCAGAAATAAGTCGTGATGTTTTAAAATGCTGTAATTGCTCTTCTAATGCAGTTAATTTCCTGCCATATTCTGCATCCCTTTGTTTCATCTGCTTATATTGCTCCTTGCTCCTTTCTCTTTCTTTATCCATCTCTTGAGCCTGTTCCATGACCTTATCCATTAATGTTTGACGTTCCCGTTGCATGCTCTCCATTTGTTCTGAAAAACCACCTTCTTTTTCTGCCATAGTACTCTCATACTGATGTTGTAACTCACTCATTTCTTGTTTAATTTGTGTATTTTCAAAACTCAACTCTTTTTGACTTTTTTCCCTTTCTAGTTGATCCTTCTCCACTTCTCTTTGAAAATTATCTTTTGTTTGTTGGAGTTCAGCAAGGCATTCCTCTATCTCCGCTGACTTACGCCATAGTTGCTTCTCAAAAGTTACTTTTAAATCTTCAAGTTCTTTCGTATATTCCCTTTTTGAATGAACTTTGTCTTGTTCTGCAATTAACAACTTTGTCTTATACTGTTCTATTAATGCAGAAGTGTCACCTTGTGCTGTTGGTTGCTTTTCTGGAGTTTCTTCCTCTGGACTAACTTCAACTGTGCCATTCCTTATCAATGGGTCCCAAATCGTGTTTGGTACACCTTCTATCATCTTTAGATCTTCTAATGTCAAGGTGCCTTTAATTTTTCTTGCTTTTATAATTAAATTGGCTCTGGCCTCCCCTATGTCTCTAATTCCCATTAACTCTTCTTTTGTCGCAGTATTGATGTTAATTGTCGACATCTTCACTTTTATTTAATACACAATAATTACTTCTATATCAAATAAATTTTAAGATACGTTTTAAATACGGCCAGCACAGCTGACTCACTCAATGATACGTTTTAAATACGGCCAGCACCACTGACTCACTCAATACCCCTAAATTAATTTTAACACGGCCAGCACTGCTGACACGATCATGTAAATTTATTTATTTATTTCTCTAGATTTCCGTTTATATTCTAATGTTTTATCTCAAGTATGTTCAATCAAAAAATTTACTTTAATCAATATGATTATCCATAAATATATATATCTATCTATAGTTTGAAAAAATTACAACAAAAATAACACCAAAAAACACAGCAAATATAAATATAATAACCAAGTATATGTGTAGAAAAAAATAATAAATCTTTATTTCAATGTACAACAATTAGACTAATATAACTATTCTGAATATCTATAGCATCAAACCAATATCTTTCTTGCTTTGTAATAATAATTTATATATATTCAATTACTAACATGTATATCACACAAACTGAATATATAATGCGGTATACTTTTATTATATACCCCAAAGAAAAATATACACACTGTAATAGTATCTGCCAATTGCTCAATTATGTCTATTTCTAATACTTTTATTAGTTCAAATTAAACAAATAACATACATTCGGACAGCACTACTGTCTCAATAATCATATTTTTGAATTTTGATAATTGGCCAGTACTACTGACTCAGATTAAATAAAAATTTGCCAAAAGAATTTCAATATTTTGATGTTTTGTTTTTATAATTGTCTCCCTTTTCGTGTAACAACTGGTTTTTGTTTTTGTTTTGATAATTGTCTCCCTTTTCGTGTAACAACTGGTTTTGTTTTTATAATTGTCTCCCTTTTCGTGTACAAACTGAAATTCAGTTCATACGGTTTATATTTTGTTTGTTTTCACCTTTATTCAAGTGAAGTGAGTATGTTCAATTCAATGGTTCAAAGTTTTATTGGTAATGGTGTGGAAATAATGCGTGAATGTTTAATTCACAGGGATAACACGGTTCAATTGACAAATTTGACCCGCGAAAATCAAAATTTCAACACGACGCGTTTCGCGTTGAAAAGACTATTTTCCACCTGTGTCAATGACTTTTACATCTGACACCAGTGAAGTGTTTGTGTGGGCTTGCTTATAACTTACCAACAATAACTGTCAGATTAGCGTAGCTTCTATAATATCTAGACTTCTTGTAGGAGCTGTGTAACACACCTCAGACATAGACCATGGGTTAGAACAGGAAGCCCCGAATTGCACGATCTCACTTCCGGCTAAGTATATATATTTCTCCTGAGAGTAGGAGCACCTCTGAGATTCACTACAAAAGGGAGGTTATATTTTGGTTGTATTTGGACTATTGAGACAATATTTCATAAACAGATTTTGTCTCATGAAGGGGAGGTTATCAACATATATTCATGTATATAGGAGATTTTTTTCTGAGACATGTGCCTGTGTATATATTTACAAAATAAGCGTCAGTACATTACTTATATTTGTACAGTATAATGTAATAAAATGAACCCTACGTTCGACAATTATTTAATCTATAATAAACCATTTGTAATGTATCTATGCCAATTTGAAACTCACTATTAGTAATAATATAAATTCTCTACTATACAAAACAATTTCAGTTATAAATCTAAAAATGGATGCTTGTGTACTACATGTATTTCTAATTGTGAAATAATTCAATTAAAAAATATTTTCAAAGCCAGTGTTTCATAGTGAAGTATTGTCTTGAACAAAATTTCATAGTGAAGTATTGTCATGAACAGAATTTCATAGTGAAATATTGTCCATAAGGAGGTGACAAAATTTTATATAAATTGGTTCATGTCTGTGACATATCGTTTTTGTAAACGTTTTGTTTTAAAGTAAACTGAGCTTTTTCAATTGAATTGTTTCATATTTTTTCTGTCCGGACCTTTCATAACCAACTATGTGGTGTTTGTTTTTCTTATTATTGAAAGCCAAAAGGTTGCCTATAATTGCTTACATGGACTATTTCATAATGAAAAATTGTCCAAGACAATATTACTGGACATCAGATTCCCGACTTATGACAGGTGCTAAAATTTGCAGCGGGATTAAAGCACATTCTTTGTATAAATCCTTTTTTCAACTGACAAAAAAGGGGGAACAACTCATATACTTTCCTTTGAATACTAAATATTCACTTTCATTCATACATGATCGCTCATAACGTGTCTCTCAGTTGTGCTTTTAAATTCATATTTCATCAAAAGCCAGATTAAGTAGAAGAGAATGGCACACCCTGTGTGCGTGTCATATTATTTAAGTTAAAGTTAAATCTTGGATAATAATTAAGGTTAGGTAATATTATAATTGATGAAAACTAATAGAGATGGATAAACAAAAAAAATATTACATCGGTAAAGTATTATAGATGGATAAACAATTCTTTAGTGTAAACAGTGGCGGATCCAGAAATTTTCATATAAGAGGGCCCGATTCTGTCATGTTTCAGTGATTCCCTATCTGATTAACCAAATTATTCCCTTTAACCCCTAAATCCACCTCGGATAAATTCGACCCGAGTTTATACCCTATGTTTTTTGCTATAGAGATCCATTGTTCGATTGTGTTTTTCTTTTACGAATTTGGCGAAAGAAATATATAAACCGATTTATTTTCCTCCATCTTGTTTATTTACTTGTTTTCGAGTTTCTCGGACTTTACCCGATCAGACAATACTCGGAATTCACCTTGACCTCATTAAGATTTAGACAGAAAATCAATAATCAGCTGATTGCATTTTATAGCTATCGACAACAAAGGACTAATTAATAAAGGTGTTGATTGACACAAGCATGTGTTTTTACTCGGTCAAAAAATGAACTACACTGCTCTTTCGAGTCTTCATTTTTTCTATAGAAAATGTACGGGAACATGTATAAAAAACATGGTTACCCAATGGCATGCCTCTTCGATTTTCACAGGACAAAATGAGTTCAATTGGATCTATCAAATTTAAAAGGTCCCAGAATTTGTGTCACACACACACAATATACGATCTCATTCACTGTCAAAGTTAGTTTCCAACCGATAAATCAGATATCGATCCTCGTCGTCCATGACCGTCTCCTGCTCGTTTATTTCCATCAACCAAAACATCCATCAAAATTGTATTATATGATTCGAACATTGGCCTAGACAGATTGTGCAAAGATTTAATTAGTAATGGATTATTTTACACCGGATCGTGTTACATGTTTTTACTGTAACATAACAATGGGAAAAAAGACGACTATATACAAACGGAACATTTAAAATGGGAACCCAATTGTCTATTCGCTATCACATCAAATTCCCGATTTCGACATCTGTCAGTGTTGTTAAGCCAATCAAACGACACGCCATCACGTGATCAAATATCCTTTATAAACAGCGTTGGCATCCAACGTTCACAGTCTTTCTAAAATATCGAGATGGAATCAACACAAACCATTACTGAGGGTAAAGAGATTCGAATGACGATTGATATATACTTGTTCCTATATGCTAGAAAAGTGGTAGAAGAAGTCAGACTTTAACCAGAAAACATTGTTTTGGATGTAGAAACAATCATCTCAGTCAGAGAAATCATTCCTGTCTCATGATGTCCGAGTTAGAACAACTTAATATATATTTCAACGATGCTTTGGAAAATGTTGATTGCGAAGAAATCTTAGAATTGTGGAAAAAGGAAACTAAACTTACAGACATATCATTGGAATTGAAAAATACATTTATAAAACTTTTACAAAACTGTGAATGGCGAGAAAATAATCTACCAGACAAAGATGGATTCTATGAAATGACAAAGAAAATAATCCAACTTGATGACCGCTTTACAAATTAACATTGCTAATTATTTATGGGTTAATATATATAGATGTTGTTTCTGGGTATTTTGTTCAATTTGTAACTAATGTAAATAAATATTTAGTGTCTAATTTGCTTTCATTCATTTCCTATTATTTATTGTAGACTAGAAAGTCAAGAACTATTTTTCGTTATGACAAGGAAGGGGGGTGGGGTGGGGGGTGGGGGATAACGACGAAAAAAAGTTTTCGACATTCCATCAGGCCAGATGAACGACAATATGAAACATACACAATATACATTTTATTATACACAATACACATTTATTGTTGACAAAAATATTTACATGGTGTTTTTCAATTCTGATCGTTTACGAGTTATGTGGTTTTAATCGAACTTCAGTATCCATTCGAGTCATAGAGGAAATGTATGGTTATTTGTATAAAAAACAAAACCAAACCAAAAAAAACCCATGGCTACCCAATGTCATACCTCTTCGATTGTCACACGATAAAATGAATACAATTGGAAAATTTAATGTATCAAATTTTAAAGTTCACAGAATGTGTATACATGTCATTCACCATCACTATCAAAGTTAGTTTCCAGTAGTTGTATAAAATATCGATCGTCGTCGTCCAGAACCGTCTCGGGTTCGTCTATTTCCAGGGGGTTTCGCTTTCGTCGATTTCCATAGGCACGGGGCACAGTTCTAGATCGAGAGGAACACTACTCACGCCGTCGCTTAAAAGTTTCCTCTTACAGTAAAAATATGAGAATCCATTTCTCGTCTGTTCATAGGTGGCTATGCCGTTGTTTCTGGCTCGGAATCCTTTAAGCGATCCGTTGCCCACGCGTTGTGTATTGAGGACGTGGCGAAAGGTGGTCATGGGTGCCTTGACCCGTCTCTTGGTGACGCCTTTGGAACTGAATTTGACATCCCGGACGATGGACGAGGCGCTTCGGTGCAAGCTTCTTGGCACGTCTGAGAAGTCGGAAGGCTGCCATCTTTGTGTTCGAAGTGTAGACGAGTTTGGACTTTTGTACGATATAGGTCTTGAAACATAGTCCGGGTGTCCTCTTATCGTACTTGGCATGTTTGGTGCAACACGTGCGCGGGAGCCAATGGGGTTCAAAATCGTCCCGACAACAGCCGACGAGAGCTCGTTGGTAAGTATCTAGCAAGTGTGGTTTGATGACGCTAATCAAATCGGGTCCGGACAGGGCCATGTATGCGGAATCGGTGTCCATTTTGCAATACTGGAAATCGGAGCGGTCTACAAACCGGTCCAGAAAATCGAAATAAAATTGTAACATTCTTAGTTTACCGTACTGTAGGATGAAATAGCCGATCTGTATGGGAAGGTTGATGTCCAATTTCTCTTTCGACTTTTCGACTTTTTCTTCTGCTTATTGAATCCAACGCTGAAATAACGCCTTGGTATGACTTTCTAGTTGGTTCGGTTGGTGTCCTTGGTGGACGGCCAAGCAACGGAAGGCGCACAGGTGGTCTTTATATACGTGTTTTCCATTTCGAGTCTTATCTAATCCCACGATTGATTTCGATTGCAGAATATAGTCTGGTAGTTGGACGGCATTTCCCAAGGTGTAGTTCAGGTAATATAGTACGAACCAGACGTTGGTGATGAGGTACGGCTTCCATTTGGTGTCGGGACGCTGACGTAAAATGTAGTCTGTGACGTTAAAGCGTTGAAGACGTAATTTCAGTCGGTTGAGGTCTTTACGGCGTGAAATATAGATGGGTCTTTGAAAGAGTGACTCGTTCTGAAATGGCCGGAAGTAACGGTAGTCTCCAGTTTCCGTGTGGCGTATAATCAACCCAAATTCCAAGTTCAGACGAAAGGCGTGGCCCTGGCGATCGAAGAGACGTTCGGCTTGCTCCATCAATTGGGGAACGGTGAAGTCGTTGGTCAGTGGAACGTTATATGTTGATGTCACGGAACTCTCGCTGCGATTCTCTAAAATGAGGGGCGCATTGGCCTCGTAAACGGTCCTCAAAGCCTCGTCTTCCTCCACTTCCCAAGGGGCTTCATCGTGGGTCCAAGGTCGAGATTTTAAACCCCCGGCACCTGTCTGATAGTGATTTTGCATGCCGTGTAGGTACAACTCGCGGCGATTGGAAAATCTAGCCGTGCATCGACGACACCTAAATCCTTCCGAGGGTCCCGGCTCGGCTGTTGAAGGTTCATTGGTAGTAGAAGATTTCTCCTGAAAAAAAAGATGATATTATTGATCCATTGATTCTTTTTCCCCCCGTTTATGTCAGTGCTCTAAGTACTTTAATTTTTACGCACATGGGAGACATGTGGAGTTAAGACAGAGTTAGCTCTCTTTCCACAATCTGTTCACTACATTGATAATTTGATTTCACCTCTTGCTTCATTACTTGGACATGTGTTTTTAATAATGTTTAAAGAGAATATAATTAATACAATCAAATAAATATATCTTATTGAGATAAACATCTAAGTACCAGTGATTACATGTGACTATTTTTATATACCATATTATTAGCTGCTATCTTGATGAAATCAATTTCAATCTTTTAAAAAATTTAAAGATTTATTTCCACATACAAGGCATTAAAAAAAAATCAGAAATAAAAAAAAAACAAATAAAATATTACCGCATTATTATCTTTTTTTTTTTTTATATATTCTTTCATTTACTTTCCGTGAATATAAGTACGTATACTAATATATTCATATTGATGGTTACATATGAAATAACGAATCGCTATGTTTCAATCATTATATAGTAATTCGGGTGTGTCAGTTTCATTTTCGATCCCCGTGTTTATCTCGAGGTTAAACAATAATCTTAATCTATACTAGAACACACCCGTGATATCACTGGTCCGTGACTGAATTAAAGTATATAACTATGCGGAAGCCTTATTTTAGTATTAGTATTGTCATCTGATAAAGTCATGCCGATTATAAGATACACAGTTTTTCTCTGCTTTCAAGTCTTTCTGTTTGAACCCGTCGAACTGAAACAATAATATTAATTATTTGGAAAACAAAAGGTCCTGGAATGGAGTATTTTTTAATCAACAGCATTGTCCTATATAAGTTATAAATAAAGTTGAATTTTTGCTTCGCTGTTTTACGTCATGCCCACTAACAAATTGAAAACTGTACCTATACGCCTTATTTTTAGTACAGATTTTTAGTATTCGTATTGTTATCTTAGAAAGTCTTACTGATTAAAATACTACAATAGGTAACAATTTGACAATTTAGTAGTGTCAACCCTGTGGTTATGACCCGTGTATATAGCATATTAATCCTGAATACAAAGTTTGGTGGTGCGCCTGTCAGATGCGAAACGTACAGATAAGGTAATAGGTAACAGGTGAATATACTATTGGTATCGGTAGCGGACTCGACCCGAAACTTCTTAATTATTGGCAATATTAATTACGTGGAAAACAAAAGGGCCTGGAGTGGTGTAATTTTTAATCTACACCTTTGTACTATATTAGTTATATATAAAGTTGAATTCTGTGATTCGTCGTTTTTACGTGATGACGGCTGACAAATTGGACCTCGTAATTTTAGTATTATAGATATATCGATAATTTAAGTACAACTCTTGTCTGGATGTTTATATAATCTCATATTCATTTACACAAAAACTTTTCGTTTAATATTATTTAATTTATTTCAGACTAATACTGCTCTGAGGAGAAGGCTGTGGACGAGAGAAACACCATCGTACATAGGGGAGAGTGTAAATGATGAAGCAGTGAGTAGCTATTATTTTTTTTTATTTCATTTTTTTTAACTCCAAAACAAAAAAACAAAAAAAACAAACAGAAAAAAAAAACAACCTAGAGAGTTATTGTTCTACATGTTAACTTTGACTTTTCTACTCTCTACACAAGTATTTCACATTCCAAACTGAAAGAGTTGGTATAACTTTGCTTCATAAAAAAGAATGGCCAATGTAGATACAAGTATCTTGTCTTAGGGAGGGAACGACAAATTGAAAGAGTTGGTATTACTTTGCTTCTCAAAAAAGAATGGCCAATGTAGATACAAGTATCTTGTCTTAGGGAGGGATAAATCCTACTTTGTAAAGAATCACTTTGATTCAAACAAAAAATAATATATGGCCGAGATCTTGATAACCCCACTGGACGTTAAGCAACCAACAATCAATCAATCTTGATAACCAGGATGAGTCATCCACAATTGAAGGGGAGACTTAACTTCATTTTAGTTGATAGGTCAAACATGCTTCAGTCTGCCCTTGATGATATTGACGCCATCACTGATCGCAGACTGACTTGAGAAGGTCAGTTTCTTGGAGAGGTAACAGTCTGTATTCATACAAAGTAATACATGTACGACTAGTCTACTATTGACAAACATCTTGGACATTCATCAGAAAATTCCAGGTCAGATAGATCTTTACCTGATAAGCAATTTCACCTCAAGTTGGCCGAGTCAACAGACACATTTTTTTTCTTCTAGATGATGATTGTGGCCACGTTTGGTTAAAATTGGCCCAGTAGTTTCAGAGAAGATTACAGAGATTTACGAAAAATGGATAAAAATTGACCATACGGGCAACATATCCAGAAATCAACGGCACTTTGCTTATTTGAATATTATACTAAAGAAATCGGATACGGGTCACGGGAATAACATTAAAATGATAGGGAATTTTGAAAAAATGTCTGTTTTTATTTTAATTTAAGTGATAGACAGGTTGCCGGGGCAGAAAATGAATATTCACAACAATATACACCATTTAAACGAAACATAATGACTGTTGTTGCAAAAATACAGGTTCCGGAGCTATTTTAAAAATCGAAGCGAGAGGCCTTTAACATTGCAGTGTAAAATGCAGGCTAAAATGGCAGAAACGTCAAATTTGCAAACTTCGTGTTGAAAATTGGCTTACAAGGTCTTTACAAAAACAGGTTGCCGGGGTGAAATTTGAAACTTGAATATCCAATGAATAACGTAGTCCAAACCTTGTATGTGTAGTCGTTGAACTCTAGGTTCCTACGTAAAATTAAAATGTCACTATTTAAAGAAGAATACACTCACGAAAGCACGAAAAATTCACTAAATTCGCGTTCATTGTTTTGATTTTGACCGCCTGACAACTTTACGGAAATATCAACGTGATTGTAAATAAGGACTCTGTGACGGGTAACTTATAATATCCGTGTTTTAAAGTTTTTATTATATCAAGCCAGTCAAGTTCAAACTACTATCACGTGGTACAATTCTCATTTACATATTATGAATATTAATTAGCAAAACCACTACTAACTTCTGACTATGATAACTCCAAAAAGAGGGCATGTTGACTTATTTGTAAATACTACTTTGCTGAATATTATTGCTGTATACAATTTATCTGTATCTATAATAATATTCAAGATAATAACCAAACCAGCAAAATTTACATGAAATTTTCAATTCAGGGGCAGCAAATTATTAACAGCACATAGACCAAGATGAGTGACACATGCTCTTTAGAGCCTATAGTTTCAGTGTGGATGTATTACCATTATTCAAAACATCTACAAAATGGTTCTTGGTTGTATGGATATACAAGTTCCTTGCTATCTTTCCACAAACATTTTAATCGAATAGAACTATTTGACATTTCAAGATTTAACATACCTTTTTGATCTGTACATTAGAAATAGTTAGCCTAGTACATATTTCAAACAGTTTTCCCTCACCAATTGTTCTTAGTTCTGGCTCTTTAAAACCTTTGACTAAGTCAACACTAGATCCCTCTAATTCTTCTGTTGTTTCAAGAATCTGAAAAATTATATGAATTGCAATGCATTTCTTAAGTTTGCTGGCTATATATAGAGGGGGATAGGACCTTTAATGGGACCCTTGGATTTCTGTTATGACCATTTCTGGATACAAGAATTCTTTTTTTTTTCGAATTTTGGGGTGTCGGGATTAAGTTTATTTAAATTTCGGGACCTCGGGATTTAGTGTTTTAAAGCCCAGGATTTTGCTACCCTCCCTCATAACAGATAAATATTGATGAGCTCAAGTGGAAAATTAGTTTAATTTTTATCTGTAGTGTTAACGTTTTTTTCTTCTGGGAGCCTTTAGTTAATAGACGTATTTACACTTGTATGTAAATTTGTCCGCCATTACATAACATCACACAGGTTCCCGTAAACTTTGACTTCATAATTCAAAACATATGACGTCAAAACCAAAAAGTAATTGTTGCTTGACGTCAAAAGGTTATTCGGAGGTGATATAAGGTCATTCGGAGGCAAAATACAGCTAAATACCAAAAGTGTGAATACGTTTATTATTGACCTTGTATTGATAATATATATACATGACAGCACAGATTTCTGTTCTTTAACACTTTTAGTGAAACCATTTAAATTTTGAGATCCCTTTATTTCTGTATAATTGTGATTTTTTTTATAATATCACATTATTGTCCTGAATTCATGTTATTGCCTCCAATGCCTAAGGTAATTTCCGAATTGATTTTCCTATAAGTTCAGTATTTTTGTGATTTTACTTTTTTCTCTAACTCAAACTTGAGTTTTAAACTATAAACTTATTCGGATGTGTCCACTGTTGTGTTTCTAATTTCTGGTTATGTAATGTATTTCAATTGTTTTACTTTATTAGTTAACTAGAACACACCAGATGCGTAGTTTAAAGTATGTAAAGTTGTTGTTGGAAGAATTTTGTAAAATATTGAATGACCGGAGAATTTCAGCAAAAGTAGCATTGGTGACAGGAAAATCCTTTTTTTTTAATCCCTCCTCCTTTATCTCCAATATTCCCATTTTTTGGTTTTCTATCAATTTCAAAAGGCACATACATTTAGTATTTTATGAACATTCAAGTAAGGAGCCTGTAATTCAGTGGTTGTTGTTTGTTTATGTGTTACATATTTGTTTTTCGTTCATTTTTTTGTACATAAATAAGGCCGCTAGTTTTCTGGTTTGAACATTGTTTTACATTTTCAGTTCGGGGCCTTTTAAAGCTGAGTATGCGGTATGGGCTGTGCTCGTTGTTGAAGGTCTTACGGTAACCTATAATTGTTAATATCTGTGTCATATTGGTCTTTTGTGGAGATTTTTTTCAACATGGCAATCATACCACATCTTCTTTTTTTTGTAATCAATGAATTTTGTAAAAGACGTGGCACGGTACTTGTCTATCCCAAATTCATGTATTTGGTTTTCATGTTATATTTGTTATTCTCGTGGTGTTTTGTCTGATGCTTGGTCGGTTTCTGTGTGTGGTTTCGGTGTTGTGTCGTTGTTCTCCTCTTATATTTAATGCGTTTCGCTCGGTTTTGGTTTGTTACCCCGATTTTGTTTTTTGTCCATGGATTTATGAGTTTAGAACAGCGGTATACTACTGTTGCCTTTATTAATGACTAAAGAATTTCAGAAAAGGTATCAAAAGTTCACATGAATATATTTAGAGCTTATCTGTATATTATGAACATTCATTACTATATAAATACATGTATAGTGTATTTACTTTCAGTTCTAAGTTTATTCATCGATCAATAGTGGTCATTTCATGTTATATTTGTTATTCTCGTGGTGTTTTGTCTGATGCTTGCTCCGTTTCTGTGTGTGTTGCGTTTCGGTGTTGTGTCGTTGTTCTCCTCTTATATTTAATGCGTTTCCATCGGTTTTGGTTTGTTACCCCGATTTTGTTTTTTGTCCATGGATTTATGAGTTTAGAACAGCGGTATACTACTGTTGCCTTTATTAATGACTAAAGAATTTCAGAAAAGGTATCAAAAGTTCACATGAATATATTTAGCGCTTATCTGTATATTATGAACATTCATTACTATATAAATACATGTATAGTGTATTTACTTTCAGTTCTAAGTTTATTAATCGATCCATTGTGGTCATTGATATAGTATACAGGCCCTCTCTATTTAATAAACTCTATGACTGCTGTGGATAGTAAACTTGAAAATGATAGCAGATAGAATTCTGAAAATACACTGTATTCTTTGTATATGTATGTTCGAAGTATACAGAAAAACGCAAACCGGAAGTCTAATCTAACTTATAATTTCGTCCAATGACGGGACAATATCCGGATGCCTTTTTTCTCGTTTTTCTCCAAAAGTAACTCAATCTAAATAATCATATGAATGGATGACAAATGGCACTATGCACTGTACCTTTAGGACACAGAGGCGTGTTGATCAATTAATTGAGGAAAGAAGAGAAGCGACACCCAAAATGAGGTCTTCTCGTTCAATAGTATAGATACGTCAACTTTATCATGTACATCTTTTGTATATTCAACATAGATCTCTCCAATGACAGCTTTGAACAACCTTTATAAAATACAAAAATATATATATATTCATTTGAATATTTTTGGCAAAAATTCAGAAGACTACTTCCATGTATACACATTAATTATGTTAATATGATTCCTTTAAAGTTATGCTAAATTTATGATACATGTACCAGTAATAATAACAAGTAGAATTTAACAAATCATGTTCTTTACAAATAAAGTTATGAATTTGGCCGTTATAGCTAATTTCCTAATGCTTGTAGGGATAAACTTTGGTTGGCTTGCTTGCTTTGTTTACATAATTGTTATTTCAAGTTTTGTAATTAAGATTGATATCTCCAAACAATATATACATGATATATGACATAGTAAAGCCTGTATATATATATCATATTTCAATTCAATTTGACATTTTCCCAATATAATTGAACAATATATGAACAAAGCAACTAAGCTAACATAAGTCTTCATTTACATGCATTAGGAAATAAGCTGCAATACATATATTTATTTTTATGGTTTTAAGATCCAAATACCAAACAATTGATTAAAGACGCTGTAATCAACAGGGCCCGGTTGTTCAACTTGTCGTTAACTCTTGCGTTAAGTTTAACGTGTCGTTAAATACTCTAACGTATTGTTACTTAACCCATGGTTAAAATGGTGTTGTTCAACTTGGTTTAACGCGGTCGTTAGTTAACGATGACGTTAAATAATTTAACCACTCGTTATATATGTAACTAAAGTTTAGAGATTATTCTCTTAACCAACAATGCATTGGTTTGTTAATATTTACTTCAACATGGCTGACAAGTCTTCTGCTAAAACACAAAGGGACAGAAACCTCATCATTATCTCATGGTTAGTGCGTTGGGTGTTGCCAACATGTCTCCCAAAGACTGCAAAGACAAGTGGGCTAACACCAAGAAGGAGGTTCGGAAGGTTTTTAACAACCGTAACAGAGAGCAGAGGGCTACTGGTGGTGGACCACAGCCCAAAAAACTGAGTCTGGCCATTGAAATAACAATAGACCTTTGTATAGACTCAGCTTCTTTCAAAGGTCTTGAAGGAGTTGAAAGTGTACTTGGTATGTATCAGTAACTAATTTATACTCTTTTGTGAATATGTAAAAATAATTAATTGTTCTCTCCGATTTCATGAAACTTTGTGTTCATAAAAAAAATCGCCGATTATTTGTATCATGTCATCAACATTTGACAGGTATTTAGCTAATTTATTGATCTTTAATAACGTGTAAGCTTTGTATTTAATTGGCATTCGGCTATATTCAGTTTTACTCAGTGAATAATAAGTATTTCAATTCATTTGGTCAATTATTTATGTCGTCTGCATTCTAGTATTTACGTCCTAAATATTAACCTTGATTGACGCTCTGCATGCTAATGAACATATTTGTTTTTCAGCCTTATTATCTCATGTTTCACATTTTTTTTTAGCGATGGATGATTTCAAATATCGTCATTTGACAATATGTAATGATAGTTAGGAACAAAACATGTTCAGTTCAAATTTTCGTTTATCCATGAAAGATACTCTTGGCTGTTATTTCCCTTTGATTTGTAGCCGACAGCACGATGTTTCTCGGATCCTGGCTAACCCGTACCTTAAATTAGATCGTGGCATACGCTCGTAAAGTCCTAGATTTTAATAATTTTAATAATCATCTTTTGTTGGTGGTTCAAGATTTGGAAAATAAATATATATAGTTGGTGTTAAACTTGGTGGGATATGAGTGAAAAAAATGTGGATAAAAAGGGGGAGGGTTATACAGTGAGAAATGTATACACAGAAGTGCCACTGGAATAGGTCCTTTTTATTTTGTCAAATATACCGAAGGGGATGCAATCTCAACACTGTAAAATGTAGATGGGCCAGCAATTTTCATTTAGTCAATTATCATCAAGGATAAGAGGGCACCTGCCAATGGCATTATGCTGGATTTAAATTCGCAATCTCACTCGCTGTCATAACCAAAAAATTCTTTACATTGCTATGCTATTGCGATTTTATTTATGAGATAATGTTATTGTAATGTAACGGGAGTATCGAAATAAAAGAAACAACGGTTTTGCTATCCCCTAACATTGAAAACACAATTGTTTACACACAATGATTGATAAAAGAGGGTGCATATGCAAGTCCTATACAATTGCGGATACTTTCAATTTATTACACCTTGTTCTTTTCATGATACAGCTTGAATATTGCTCACTTCAAAGTAAATACCATATGTAAACATGCATATATATATACACATACATATATACAATCCAATACATACGTGATACGAAAATAAGTGCATATTTTTTTTTATACATTAACGATAAGTCTTTCATGAGTAATTATTGTTAACATATAGACAAAAAAGAACTTTATATATATATTTTTCCTTTTAGATTTGCTTGAAATGGGGAAAAGCAGAGCCGAAATCCAAAAAGCCTACAGAGATCGCAAAAAGGAAAAGGATGGAAATGCGTATCTTCAGAAAGAGAGAGAAAGAGTAAAACGTTATTATGTTGATACATCCGCCCTATCAAAGAAAAAACTAGAACAGAGCCGGACCAAAATACGACAGTGCATGGCAAAAGAGAGAGCGAAAGACAAAGACGAAGTACCACAGTGCTCAACAAAATCTAACATACAACAACAACAAACTCCAATGCTAGTTAAGTTAAATTTTCCATTTTCAGTGTGGACAATATGTTGTAGTGGCTTACGCAGATACATGGTATCTTTGACAAATTTTATGTATTAATAATAATTTTTTAAATATTTAATTTTTACATCATTCTAAAAAAACAGAAATTCTTTTCAAATGGCTTGAAATTGATGATAGTTTTTTTCTTAGATGTTAATGTATTACCAAAAGATGTTAGTGGAAGGTCTTGGTATGTTACCAATTTTGAAGAAGTTTCAGGGGAGTACAAAAAATATGCAGAAACATACTTTAGTTGAAATCTGACTATTAATAATTCATTGTTTTATTTTTTGTAGGTCATTCAATTCTTTATTTAAATGTTGGATTGATTATAAAAATTGGAACCAGCTTAGTTTAGAATATAATTTTCTAATATTTAAGCATATTAATTTTGGCATGTAAAGAATTATGGTGATGGAAATCAGTGATTCATCTCAGAACTGACCACAACCTGGACAACTTTTATAGTAAATGTATGGACTATATTCTTATTCATTAAATGATTGGGGAAAAATATGTTTTAGGCACCTACCATTTTTTTTTAAATTGAGAATGGAAATGATGAATGTGTCAAAGAGACAACAACCCGACCAAATAAAAAACACAACAGCAGAAGGTCACCAACAGGTCTTCAATGTAGCGAGAAATTCCCGCACCCGGAGGCGTCCTTCAATTTAGTCAAAATAAGCAAAAACAACCCAGTATTTATAAATTATTCACTTGCAAGTGAATAAACCGGCCTCATTGAATCTGTATTCATGTGAACTTTAATTTAACCCCTTAACTTGAGCTGGATAACACGTGAATTGTATTTGTAATGTTATTTAAAGGAAGAGCATGTCAACATTGAATGTGAAAGAAAGGTAAATATTTTGATTGATTGATTCGATCCTCTAATTAACATTCATCACGTCTCCAGTCCAAAATAGACATTGACTATTCAGAAACGTCAGAATGTATAGAAAACATTAAAGCGTCTGCTTTCTAAAAAAAAAACACACTGAGTAAATGTAATTTTTTCTCCTATTCTTGATTAAATCGAATAAAAATATTTAGCCTAGCCGTTCTTGTTATTTTCAAATAATTAAAGATGCCCAGAAAAGCAAAACATTTGTACATGAAATCTGGAAAGTGCCATTAAGTCTATTAAAGATGGAGTTCACAGCTATAGATGAGCCAGTCAAGTATCTTTAAACTACAATCATTGACCATGTTAGTGGCCGGATTGAGTTGCATGCAAAACCTGGGAGGAAACCAAGAAAAGGGGATGTGGTATGAATGACAATGAGACAGCTCTCCACAAAAGACCAAAAGATACCGAAATTAAAAAAACTGTGTCACCATACGGCCTTCAACAATGAGCTAAGCCCATCCGCATTGTCGGATATAAAAGGCCCTGAAATGACAATGAAAAACAATTCAAACGAGAAAACTAACAGACTTATTTATGTACAAAAAATGAACGAAAAACAAGTATGTAACACATAAACAAACGACTAATGACAACCACTGAATAACAGGCTCCTGAATTGAATGTTCATAATATACTAAATGTATGTTCATAATGAAAGTAATAGAAAACAAAAAAAATGTGAATTTTTGAAATTCTTAAGTCATTAAATCATTTTCAAAATTCTTCCTACGACACTTTAAATACTTTCAACCACGCTCTGAATGCCCGCGATTGCGCGGGTGTGTTCTAGTAATTGATAATTGTAGAAGATAACAGCGGACCATCACAGAAAAACATTTGTCATCCTACTACTCAGACAAGCAGCAGTCATTCTACTACACCTCAGGCAAGCAGCAGTCATTCTACTACACCTTCAGGCAAGCAGCATTCTTTCTACACCTCAGGCACGCAGCAGTCAACTAGGACTATACTCTAATAAAAAAAATACTGCACTAGGAAATTTAAGGAAAGTGTTTAAAAAGGAAACTCCCGTTGTAGGCATGACTTCTAGTTCTACAAGTTCTACGGAATTGTAAGTGTTTTCAATTTTGTCGCCATAAATCAAGGCGTCAAATACCATAATTTCATCATAACTAAAATATCCATTATTTCTGCGCCTGATTTTACCCCTCTGTCCGATTTTCTAGGCTTAATTGTAGGAATAGATTTGAGAGCAGACGAATTTCCTACTCCTGCCATGATCGTTTTCCAAATGTAAACTTTCGGTTTAAGGTCAATGCAACTAGGTCAACGTTTAGTCTAATTCAGAAATATTGATTTTACGAAAAACATTGCAAAACCGTATTTTACAGAATGAAATTGTGATGATTTTTTTCTCGGGGCGCTCCGTTTAGAATATCGGCGGCCGTGTTAAATCCTGCTTGTATGCCAACTGTTACTGTGTTTTTACACGCATACTTGCAGTCAACAATATGTCCTGCTCCTCTATTAAATGTTGTTTCTGACACTCGCCGTAAATCACTAGAACATATCTCCTCTTATTCTATCACAATAGATTTTAAATTGAAGATAATGAGAGATTCTAGTGCATGGATGGTCAAACTATGAAAGTGGTTTCCAAAGAATTTTCTTGTGGTCATTTTTAAAGAAATACCAAATACAGTCCTGCTCATAATGGCCAAAAAAAAGATTGGTTGTAAAGTCTGAGGATGGTTTTTGGTGATCGTGATTCATAAGGACTGTAGCAGATGTGGACAATATCAGTAAGGGAATTAATCAGTTACATTATGTTGCTATCAGTTGCTGATTAAAATACAGGGTGTTTGCAAATTTATTAAGTCTGACTGCACACATTCTAGCATCTAAGCTGATTTTGGTGTCGCTGTGAAATGCTGAAATTGTTTTTGGACATTTGTGTCTTTAATTTTGTGTTGCAATTCAGTAATTACATTCTGGACTACGTTGGTAATGTCATTGAGAGGTTCACAACCAAGAACTTCATAATAACCAATGTACAATTATTTTGCAGTTTTCTTAGGATTTTGTAGCATCAGTACATGAGGCCGAACAATTCCATGGAGTATTAATGTAAGTTTCGCTTGAAGGTCTGCTTTCTTGGTAGCAGAAAAGTCTACACGTCTGCTGTCCAGTTCGTCCATACTATCTTACTTTTTTCAGGTTTTGAAAAGGATTCATATTTCTATAATGGTGTTTCACCAGGCTGTTGACTGACAAAGCCGTTTTGTTACGACCCTCCCAAGTTCAAGCATTGTGTTCTTTCCTGTTTTGTTCAGACATACCTGCAGCCTAGGTATTCAGCCACCCACTTGTTTTTCATTACCATGATTCTGTCATTTAGCTTAAACTTTCCTCATGTCCATCATCAAGTTTAGTGTAAGCCTCTCACCAGATTTTCTCAAAAAACTTCCTATATTATTTCAGTTAATTTTACCACTTTTTGGATAAATCATTCAGATATTAACTTAGAACGACCATATTCTAAAGATACTTGTATAGAATGCAACACCAAACCTGCCATCGTTGTATTAAATTTGTTTTCTATATTTTACTGTAAAGTTGACATTTCCTGATAATTGATAGCAAGAAACTTGCCATCGTTGTATTGGAAAAAATCCTGTATTTTACTGTAAAATTGACAACATTTCTTGATTACTGTATTTGATGCTACCTGAAAGATACTTGTATAGAATGTAACACCAAACCTGCCATCGTTGTATTATTTTTTTTCTATATTTAACTGTAAATTTGACATTTTTTGATAATTGTATTTGTTGTTGCCTTATAAAATGATGGCACTTCAAGACATCAGTACTTTAGGATCCGACAATTTATTCGTGACAAACTAATACGATTTGGTATAAGCCTTTAGAAAAGAGCGGATGCTTTGTCTTATATGTTTTTTACTTCAACTGTTCAATAACAAAACTGTATAGGTCATTAGAGGAAGTGCTTTTAGGTTCATCCAAACTTATGTAATAGCGTTAATTAACTCACCATAGATACCAGGACTAAATTTAGTATATACGCTAGACGCGCGTTTCGTCTACTAAAGACTCATCAGTGACGTTCGAATCCCCAAAAGTTTAAAATGCCAAAAACAGTTTAAGAAGGATTTAGGTATATATACAATCTAGTATGTGTGACTAAAGGAGCAGAAATTCATAATCTCAAAAATTCCAAATCCGATGCCTCGTGTAATGAGAGTGCCACGCTCTTTGCACGTTAAGAACCCTTGCAACAACTCTTTGAGGGGTCCGTAGTAGGCCTGTTGCAAGGCAAAATTTCTGTCCCTATCCAATATACCCTCCTTTTCCGGTGGCAGTCCAAATTTCTCCGACCATCATCCCAGATGGCCTCTATTGTATCAACCTACCTATTGTATTTATTGTGAACTTATTCTCGTCCTGAATATGCATGAAATATTTGCCACTGGACGTTAAGCAACCAACAATCAATCAAAAAGTTTAAGGTAGACACCACACACGAGAGGCAACATTGGCAAAACTGATGTGTGTTTGACTAGATATTTTTGCTGGTTTGATATGCAGGCTCTGAAATTTGGGTTGCATCATTATGAGTTTTCTTAGAAACCACATTTGAAGATACGATTAAACTATTAAGAGAAATCCTTAGAAACACTGAAATGGAAAAATAGGAATGAATCTGAAATCAATTTCATCGGAATGGCGTAATAGAGTAACGTTTTAACAAATACTCAGGTCAGTTCAAACGGGTTAATTAGCTATGAATGTATGGGGATATATTCAGTATAATTACGAATAAATAGTAAAAATAGAGATTCTTCGAATAGTTTTGACATGGATTTATTTTCTGTTTTAAACCTTTCTGAAATTTAAAATGTTACTTTTTGCAAAAAAAAATAATGTGCTTTTAATAGAGAATTAAGTAAGTCAGAATTGAGGCACAATTTGAATGAAGTTAAAATAAAATATTATGTGATTAAGAAATTCAGTATTTTTTTAAAGAAAAAGAAATACGCAATAAACCAAAAAAGTGGATTAGACTTAAGCCGGATGGTATCGGCCTTGACAACAAACTGGGGCCCTATTAATATAGTAAATAAAAAATATTCTATTCTATTCCATTCCATTCTACACCTACAAAAATAGTTGCCTATGGCCGAGTATGGCATTGTCTATAAAGGGAAGAATTTTATCAAGTTTAACGTGGAAAGTTCTTTACATCTTACTTCATGAGACGCTATAAGAAGCTTTGTTCGCTTGAAAATTGGACAAATTTATTCAGTAAATAATTTCAAACTTCTTTATTTTTTCATTCTCAGTATGTAAAAGTACAGCTCCATTTAAAGCTTCATAATAACTCTAATATGAGGCAGGCATAACCTGTGAATGGGGACGAAGTCTGTATTTTTTTTAAATCAATCATGCTGATAAAAGAAATCGAAATACCGTACGTAACGTTCCCGATTTTGGTTCTGTTGTGACGTTCTTTAAGTTAGGACGTCATAGTCGATGTAAACAAAAGAAACGCTTTCATCAGGTAACGTTTTTTTCATATCAAACAATTATTAAAATTGAATTTGTATTGAGATCCAATCTTATGTTTTACTAGACTGATAAATATAAAAAAAAAATCAAAGTCTCATGCAAACAAGACATCTGCGCAAATGCGGGGGAAACCGGAACAGGAAGTAGATCTGAAAAAAAAAGTTAACGATTTTGAGTTCATTAGTAGAATGAAAAATTCGGGAAATTTTCCCTATTTTTTTTTTATTGATTTTTCTACCGTAATTGGGGACTTAGTCCCCATATTACCTGTTCCCACGGTATCACTCTCCCGAACCATTCTTGAATTTCTTCTGCCTGCTTTAAAGGCAATTTCCTCACTGGTTTGCCTTTACCCTGATGTCCAGGATAGTGACATTTGGATCTTTCTGTTGGCGTCCATGCAACACAAATTACGGTTGTATGATGAGAACAGACAGTTAAATGTTTCCAAGGTTTGTTAAAAAATCCCGCTCGTATGGCTATCAGTCTCTCCTCATTTTCTATTACACCAGTAATGTTAAACTTTTGAAAATGATTCTCCACAGAGTTGTCAGTTTCCAAAATTTTATAATCACCTTTAGTTTGTTTTAGATTTATGAGTTTGACTGTCCCTTTGGTATCTTTCGTCCCTCTTTTGTTATCAACTTTTTCTCTTAGATTATTAAAGTGTATACATGTGTTTAATTAACTGATAAAAGTTTACCACCAATGTCTGACTTGAAGGAAAATATTTAATTACATTCTTGAAAAAATATCCAAATAATGCAGAAATAAAGAAATCACAAAATCACATACAACGCTACATAATAGAAAATTAACATATGCATTATATTGAGCAGAACAAAGCTACTGACCAAATAACCAAAAGTCTTTTAGTTACAAAAGACAAATAGTCCACAGTTCTTTATAAATGTGCCATTATAATAGTGGGCACCAATGTCTTAATAAAAGTGTCAATAAGATAACTGATATATATTACTGGAAAGCAATTGTTAGTGATTCAAAGCAATATGTTCAACAATGTGAACTTTGCCAGAAACAAAACAAGAAGGCGAAAACTGCAATTCCAGAACATTTGTCCCTGTTAGTAGTTGATTTGATTGTTGGTTGCTTAACGTCCAGTGGCAAATATTTTATGCATTTTCAGTACGAGAACAAGTTCACAATAAATACAACAGGTATGTCTTGTCATAATAGAGGCCATTTGGGCTGAAGACTACATGGACTTTAAGCAACACGAACTCCACCAAACACTTTGTCCAAAGTCAGGACAAATAATGGAGTGGAATCATTAAATGGTGCCCTGAAAAACTTTTACACAATATTAATTGGGACAGGCAGTATCACAAGTTTAATAGAAATACTAGTAAAATTTATTGTGCCAGACCAAATAAGTAAGTACAGAAGACTGAATTATTCCAGTCAATACCGACAATACAATCATCACATTCATATGCTCTTGTATAAAGTCATTGTCTTACAAGATTTGCCTTTGCTGCAAATTTCAGGGGGAACACAATGATGAACTTTCTAGAGAATTATTACTGGTAAAGATTGAACCTGAAGCAAGTCTTTATTACACTGTAGACTTGGGTTCTTAAAGAGAAGCTTTTTATGTCCCTCTCTAGAACGAATCATGAATTTAATGTATACGTTCGGACTCATTGAAACCTTCTTGGAGACATGAAACTTCAATATGGATTGTTCATTCTGCTTAAATACTTTTATAACTCATTTCTTATAACATTTCTATCATATATGAGTAAAAGTTCGTGGGATTCACAACCATTGGTGACCAGAAGCACTGATTGTTATATGATGTTGGCAACAACAACTATCCTGTCTGTTCTTTGGATCATTTTTTTTTTTGCAAGCACGGGAATAGCGTATCAATCGAAGAGAAATAGTACATGTTCAACACTCTAATGCAAGAGGAAATTAGATGAACTGTTATCTTATGTTGAAAGTCTATTGATTATTGACCATATACATGTGTATAAAAGAAGGTGTGGTATGCTTCCCAATGAGACTTATCTCCACAAGAGACCAACATGACACAGAAATCAACAACTATAGGTCACCGTATGGCATTCAACAACGAGCAAAGCCCATACCGCATAGTCAGCTACAAAAGACCCCGAAATGACAATGTAAAACAATTGAAACAAAAAAAATGTATGTACAAAAAAATAATGAATTAATTATGTAACAGATAAACAAACAACAATCACTAAATTACAGGCTCCTGACTTTGGACAGACACAAACATGTATGCATTTATGTTATTAGTAAAACTCTTTTATTTTACAGCATCATAGCAATCAACAAAATTTTAGGTTCATTGTTTTATTTCCTCTTGATAACAAAATTACATGTATAAATTTGTCAAATAATATTCACCTTTTTTTTTTTTTAAATAACCAGGTTCAAAGTTTTTTTTTATAAACAATACTGTGTTATTATTTATTTTGGTTTGTTTTTAGGCCCATGAAGACTTTGTCCTTACTGTAGGGAATTCTTACTTCCTTGATTATGTGATGAAAAAAATTGATATGAAAGACTTGGACGACACACCAACCCACAAACTGTTGCCTGAAAATATTAAACAGTTACATGCTCCTTCAAAACAGAAGATTTTTTATGCCCTTATGGAGGAAGTAATAGCAGATATTTACCTTATGAAACTCAGGTATAATTTAATAGAATTCTAGACTTATCAGTTAAACCATTTTTGTTGTTTGTTTTTTTTTTTTTGGGGGGGGGGGGGGGGGGGTAATTACATTGCATGCATAAAAAAAATGATTTCATTATTGTAAATTTCCAATATTTTTCTTTAATTTCACATTCTATTAGTTGAAGTTAACTATGACTATTTAAGTTTGTTTTTTAAATCATAGTTTGGTATGTCGTCATCATAGTTCGTCTTTAACATTTTCTGTTAATGAAACAGCAATCTTACAGTACATGAATTTACATATCAGTGACATCGGGATGATAACTTTACTTTCTATTGGTCAAAAGACAAAATACTTCTGGAATCTCAAGTTTCATAAAATAATTTAGACAAACTGTATCACCATTTATTGATGGCTTTGTCATGTTAATAAGATGGGGCATGAAAGCCAAAAGAACTAATGTAGTAAATATAAGCAATTATATATCACAATACAGTCTTGTATATTGCAGTTTATTTTATTTTATGAAACAAATGTTCATTCATATTTTCTATACATGTATATATACTAATTTCAGGCACCCAAAAAAATGGATCTAAAACTACTGATAGCCAACCAGGCATACCAATGTTCTGCATCATTAGACAATAACACAGCAGTAGTTCCACTCTCTATTAATGGTAGACAGACTATCATACAAGTTCCTGTTCATAGACTACAAGAAAGCTGCAGCATAAATGTGAATGGTATTACAATTTTTATTCAGGAAGTGAAAAAGGGACAAGATGACCTGTTTAATTATGTTCACACCTCTCTAACCCTACCCCACCGTCATGAGAATTATAATATATACATGCACAGATATACAAAAATGCAATTGAAATCCTGTGAAGTTTTTCTGAAGAAGGTAGTTAAACTGCAGGATTACACAACTAAAAACAAATACAATGTAAATTTTAATAAAAATGGAGAGAGTAGAAATTTATAAACCATTTCGATTTGCTAAACTGGACGAAACTTGAACATGCAGAAAAAAACCAACATAAGCTCGAATATTGTTTTGTTTGTAATTCAGAGGAATCCTCCCTTCACACTCAAAACAAATGAAATCAATTAACGAACTCAGTAATAACTTGGTCTGAAGCATCAAATCAATATCTAACACAGAGTATTGAATTTTAAAGAATAACAAATATAACATCAAAACCAAATACATGAATTTGGGATAGACAAGTACAACCCCACGTCTTATCTCAATATCTCAAAAATAAGAGAAAACACAAACGACTAAATGTAAAAATGCAACACACACTGAAACGAACAATAATATAACAATGGTCATCTTCCTGACTTGGCACTTTAACGGCAAAGTTAAATATAGCATTGAAATGACAACATAATATTACAGGACTACAATACAAATAAATAGGAGAACATATTAGACAAAGAAAAACATGATTAATAGATGACAAAAAGCATCAAGTTTAAAATTCAATACGACTAAAACGCGCCTTGTCCACACAAGACTCACCAGTGACGCCCAGATATAAAAGATCGAAAGTGAAAAAAGGACAAATTTGTACAGCACTGAACATCAAAAGTTGAACGCCAAATACGGCATTGTTTTTATGCCCGGGATAATAACATTCTTATTATATAGAACAATTCATGCTATTGCAAACAGTAAATTTTATCAAATGAATATGAAAGAGATATACATAAAGAAACTGGAGTATTAACTACTTACAGAAAATTAAACCCGAATACATAACGCCCAGATATAAAAGATCGAAAGTGAAAAAGGTACAAAGTTGTACAGCACTGAAGATCAAAAGTTGAAAAGGTTTTGCCAAATACGGCATTGTTTTTATGCCCGGGATAAGAACATCCTTATTTTATATAACAATTCATGATGTTGCAAACAGTAAATTTTAACAAATGAATGTAGTATCAAACAACATTGCAATTATTGCATGCATGTAAAAAAAATCTATTTTTTCATGAGAATCAATGAAGAAGGTAATTATTTTTGGAAATGTTGCTTTCACAAAAATACAAAATTTAGTCCTGGTATCCATGATGAGTTTATTTCGTTTTATTACCCAATTGAATAATCTCCTGGCAGCAATGAATATACAGTGTATCAACGCCCAAGAACCTGAAGGACACAGAAATTGAAATTGGTGAAGTAATAAAATGCAGTTCAGAGGCCTCGGAAAGGAAATTTTTGTTAGCGGAAGCTGTTGAAGCTATTACACTTAATGAAGTTTTCACATGGACAACACTGGCTATAATCACTATGAAGATATTAAGAAATTACAAAATTTTATTCATCAGAATGAAGCTTAAATGCTTGTATGGTAATTTACCGGTACTGCAAATTTTGTCATATTAAATAGTAGCTGTAAACACGTCTCTTGTAAATGATTATAAACTTGTTTTCATTCATTGACATGTAAAATGATAACACGTTTAAAGAGTTAAAAAGTATTATGATCATGTGATTGACTTAATCAGAGAAGATCAAAATATGCATGTTTACTTAATTGAAATTCTTGTATTTTTTTAGTGATTTTAATTGAAATTTTGTGATTCATATTTTCTTCACTCGAATCAGAGGCTAGCAAAAAAAAAAAGAGGGAGTTAAATAATGAGAGAAAGATGGTTTCAGAAAGTTTATCAATGGTCATAAAAACATGCAGCATCTGTAATCCAGAAACTTTCCAAAGAAAAGAGAACAAGATATGTAGGCTGTTCACTTTTTTAGCTCACCTTTCCTAAAAGGAAATGTGAGCTTTTCTCATCACCTGTCGTCCGTCGTCGTCAACAATTTTTCAAACATCTTCTGCTCTGATACTGGTGAATGGATTAGGATCAAACTGAGCATGATTGTTCCTTAGGATATCCTGCACAAACTTTATGCTTCGATTTTTGATCCGTCGAAAAACATGGCCGCTGTTACTAATAATAGAACATAGTGGTCAAACAACAGTTTTTTGCAAATATCTCAAAAATCATTAGGTTTAGGAAAATCTTGCAGGTTGAAAGTGTGAAGAATGATTGATTGATTGATTGTTGGTTGCTTAACGTCCAGTGGCAAATATTTCATGCATATTCAGGACGAGAACAAGTTAACAATAAATACAATAGGTAGGTACTTGTAATAGAGGTCATCTAGAATGATGGTCGGGAAAATTTGGACTGCCGCTTGAAAATGAGGGTATATTGGATAGGGACAGAAATTTAGCCTTGCAACAGGCCACCTACGGACCCCTCAAAGAGTTGTCGCAAGGGTTCTTAACGTGCAAAGAGCTTGGCAATCTCTTTACACGAGGCATCGGATTTAACGTCCCCCTTCTGACCGGACGTGACTGCGAACTTGATACATCCCGCACAGCCAAACGGACGCCCCACTTAGGCAAGCGTTTTACTGCCGGTCGGGAGAAGACCAAGTGACCATATTTCTATTCCCCAGTCACCCTTGGGGGAGAAAGTGTGAAGAATGATGACAGCTACCTGTGTGCAGATTATCGTGCAAAGAATGCTGACAGCTACCTGTGTGCAGATTTTCGTGCAAATCTGTCAAATGATGTTTGAGTTATTGCCATTTTTAGACATTTTAATGTTATTTTTTCAAAAATCTTCTCTGAAACGACTATTCAAAATCAAATGAAACTTGGTAAGATTGTTACTTAGGGTATCCTGCAAAAAGTTTATGCTTGGATTTTTGATTGATCGAAAAACATGTCCGCCGTTACTAATAGTAGAACATAGGGGTCAAAATACTGTTTTTTGCAGTTTTTTTCCTGCATAATGGAAATAAATGCAGATGAAAGCTACTTTGACGGTCAACATGGTGTCCTGAGGTGTTGACCAAGTGTTGTTACTTTGTAGCCGATCCATCATCCATGATGGCCGCCAGCGGGAAACTTAGTTTAACATAGGACCCTATGGGAAATGCATACAAATGACTTCTTTTAGAGAACCCCTGAATGGAATGAAACCAATCATGGCATGAATGTTCCTTATGAGGTGCTGACCAAGTGTTGTTTCTTTGTAGCAGATCCATCATCCATGATGGCCGCCAGCGGGAAACTTAGTTAAACATAGGACCCTATGGGAAATGCATACAAATGACTTCTATTAAAGAACCACTGAATGGAATGAAACCAAACATGGCATGAATGTTCGTTGTCAGTTTGTTTTAGATTTACGAGTTTGGCTGTCCCTTTGATATCTTTGGTCCCTCTTCCTTATGAGGTGCTCACCAAGTTTTGTTACTTTGTAGCCGATCCATCATCCATGATGGCGCCAGTGGGGGGACTTAGTTTAACATAGGACCCTATGGGAAATGCATTCAAATACTTCTTTTAGAGAACCACTCAATGGAATAAAACAAAACATAGCACGATTGTTCCTTATGAGGTGCTAACCAAGTGTTGTTAATTTGTTGCCGATCCATCATCCAAGATGGCCGCCAATGGGGGACTTTTGAATGAAATCAAACATAGCCTAAATGTTCCTTTCCTTATGAGGTTCTGTTGTTACTTATAGACAAATTTTATATGATTTCAAAAACCCAAGTAGAATCAGGTGAGCGATACAGGCTCTTGAGAGCCTACAGTTGATTTAATTGCAGTTTGTTTAAACGGGTGCATTGCAATGGTGCATAAAGGGACTTCTGCCTAAGAGACAGGAAACAACATTATTTTCAGTATTGGAAGTAATTGTCAGAATGACTCGGCAAGAGTTCGAGATATCCGTAATCAAACAACTGCACGATGATACCCATGCAGCCTTAGCCTTATTAGAAAGAGATTGCCCACTTAGCCTGCAGGTAAGCATTTTTACAAACTAATGGAGGCGGCAACGTATAACAGATGGACGGTGCCGAGGTTAAAGGCAGAATTGGTTGTTAGGGGAGCCGTAATAACAGGACGAAGAGCAGACCCGATTGATAGGTATTTTTTCAATGCGAAATAAGATCAACAGTGTAAAACAGCTGTCATTAAAAAATGTTTCTGGCCATGAAACTGAGATGGCCTTTCTTTGTTTGATGACTATGCTTTTTTGATAAGCTAGAGAAAACCTTTAAAGTTGGTAGAATTTAAAGAATGAGGAAAACTATTAAAAGACGATAGGAAACAGTTTTGTTCTCTGATGATTACCTCAAAGATATATCTACAATATTTGTACATTATAATGCAAAATACTAAATGAACCAAGGACCTTGCCAGTCTTTGATAACACTAGAAGATCTTGCTTGAGTCCAAAAAAATAAAGACTCTTAGAAAGTCATAATGAAAATTTGATATTATTAAGTTCCCTATGTAAGGCAATGTTATTAAGTTGTGTGTTACTAGTTCTCTCATCTTGTCCATAAAATGAGGTTGAGGTCAAATTTTAACAAGAATGTGTCCTAACTTAGTACACAGACGCCCACTTGTACTATCATTTTTCATGTCCAATGGACTGTGAAATTGGGTAAAAAATCTAAATTGGCATTGAAATTAAACTAGATACTCTAAAGAGGCTGTGTCGATTACCTTGGTCTATGTGAATATTAAACAAAGGAAGCAGATGGATTCATGACAAAATTATGTTTTAGTGATATGTTTGTTAATCTTAATTTACTGAACATTCCTGCTGCTTACAATTATCAATATCTATAATCAACTTGGCCCAGTAGTTTCTGTGGAAATTGTTACCGGTAGTAAAAATTTACAAATTTTATGAAAATTGTTTAAAATGGACTATAGAGGACAATAACTCCTTGGGGGTCACTTGACCATTTTGGTCATGTTGAGTTATTTGTAAATCTTACTTTGCCGAACCTTATTGCTGTTTACAGTTTATCTCTATCTATAATAATATTCAAGATAACAACCAAAAACAGCAAAATTTCCTTAAAATTATTAATTCAGGGACAGCAACCAAACAATGGGTTCTCTGATTCATCTGAAAATTTCAGGGCAGATAGATTCTGACCTGATAAACAATTTTACCATTGTCAGATTTGCTGTAAATGCTTTGTTTTTTGAGTTATAAGCCACAAGCTGCATTTCACCCCTTTGTTTATTTTTTTAATATTTTTTTGCAGTCTCTAAAGACACAGAACAGATATCATATACACCTACCAGACCAGAAGATCAAGAGGAACTGAGGAACGGAGTAATATTTGATGGAATACCATACACTTTTCAATTGAGATTTTTCAGCGGAGATGGGCCAGCACGACAATTTGAGGCTGGTCAGCAGAGAGGGGGAAATTATTCATGCTTATGCGGTGTTCATAGTAAAGATCACATTAATTTGGAATGCTGTTTTAAGCAAACACCCTCTTATTTGGAAGACCGCAGGGCAGTATTTTTGAAAGGGGAAAGTCTGGTCAAAATAAAACAATGACATATCAACCCATTCCTAAATTTAAGTAAACACGAATTAACTGAAGAACTCGAATGTAGAGGTATTGATACTTTTAGGCTTCAAAAGCAAGACTTCAGGAAGAGATGTCAGATTTGCTGCATGGAATATCTCGCCCACCTGCCCTCCTCCTACATTATCCAGAAAATTCCCTGACAGAGAGTAACGTCAGCTGCTACGAGGAACTCCCGTGCGAGCCACAACATGACATTTCCTATGTAGTCCAAAACATAATACAAGAATTGCCACATCATGTTAAACTAAAGTCTATAAAACTGGAGTTGGAAAAAATTTGTAACAACACCATCGGAGACAAAAAACAAATTAAAGGATCGGACGCGCGTCTTTATGCCATAAAACTTTCAAAGTTCATAGAAAATTTACAATTGGGTGGGAAAATATCGTCAGATATTTCACAACGTATTAATTCTCTAGTAGAAATAATTAATATTGCTTACAGCTCTGTTGAAAGAAGAACTCCCAGACAAATTTTAAGGTTGTATAATCAAACTTTCCTGTTCGCTGTATTGTCTACATCCATCATAGGAATTCCAGTAAAGATGACACAAGGAAAATTTTACGGCAGTCATTTCCATAGCTTGGTTGTGCATCTGCCGGAGATTTATAGAATTATCAATAAGAAATCTATCCTTTGCCGAGCAAGAAGAACGAACTTTTGCATCACTAGGACGTTCTCGCGGAAGGTACAACAAATCGAAAACCTGGTTGGATTGTTGACAACACCATTTTAAGATCTAACTGCCAGCAAACTGACAACCGTATCTGCTCCTTCTCAAAACAGAACTCTGTGATAAGCCAACAATCAAAACTACTTTCGAAGCGGGAAAACACTATCTTTCCTAAGGAGATTTTTGGAATCTAGTCGTCTCTTTTCCAGTCACATCTTGAGCGCATTGCTGATTATTTGATTCCAGGATATAACATATGGTGGAACTACAATGGCACTGAATTAGTCTTTCACGACTCTGTGGATGAGCCTGAATTCCGAATGCAAGGTCCTGATACTGCAAACTTCAGATCAACATCTTTGAAGAAAGAACGAGCTATCATTGACGATATTTGGCAAACAAGTGTGGACAAGCCTGCATCATCTGAACTTGTCTTCCATTATTGCATGTCAAAACAAGGGAAAATGGAAAATTGATCTACAAAAGAACAAATCTCAAGTCAGGTATGTTATACAATATATATAGTATATGTATACATGCATGTTGTAATTTGAATGAAATGAATGATACCCATATTTAACCCGTTGGGCCAATACTGTCAAGTGAGGAGGTGCAGTACTCTATACAAGTACCACACCCTGAGAGAGCTGCACACTCACTGGCAGTATCTACACCAGCCAACCAGACAAATTTACAAATGTGGAAAGTGCCGCAAGATGTTTGGAATCAAGTCCAGGTGCTCTCGACACATTTCATTTTAGCATTTTGTGAGAGAAGATCATATTCCTAAATTTCTGAATACTATAGTGACCCCTAATGTGGACTACATTGAAACTCGGGGAGCAATGCTACCCAAGTTGGGAACTCCAGAGGAGAATGCCGAAATAATAGATCGGGAAAAACGTGAGGCAAGTAGGAAGCGAGAAGAGGAAGCTAGGGCCTCACTAGTCCATCGTTTAACAGAGCGTTTTGGAGGCGGCAGAAATTATGGATAGAGACTTCTCTTGATAATATTTTTTTGAATGTTCTGATTTATAGTTTAATAATTTATTAACATTTCAACTTCAAATTTTAGCAAGTTTTATCTACTAAGAGCCTTTTATCAACTTTTAGTGGGATAAATTTTACCTATAATACCTGCAAGCAATGTTATAAACTAAAACTAGTATTTCCCCAGATAGGAATTTGCTATAAATTTATATTCATGTATAAAAGGGATTATTTGATTAAGGAAACTAACCTTTTTGTATATTTAATTAAATTTCTTCCCTACTTCTGGAACACGTTGACCGGAAGTAGATGGACATACGGCATTTTATATTCATTAAATCTAGTGGTCAACTTAAGCCAATGCTGTCCTTGGGTTCAAAGTTAATTCGAAGATCTCGGTGTTTATCTCCTCACTTACGTTATAAACTTGTAGTTTTTCACGGTGTTTGATTCCATTGTTTTAAAAAGTATAAATACTGGAGTGTTTGCTACATCTAGTTGATCCATTGAGCCGGCTTGCATCAAGCCACCCTCAAACCCTCCAGACTGTATCAGTCTACTTCGGCCGAACACGTTTTTGAGTACAATCCCTCCAGTGTCCTTGACCTTTAAGGTATGTAATTACTGATAGTTAAATGTGAGGGACTGTATCCGGAGACATTAGGTATACTTTTCCGGCGCTAACTTTAAATAAAGTCCGTTTAACATAGAAATAGGTGGATGCTATTGATTTAAGGATAATTTGGGTGGAATTATATTCATAGAGTGGATTTGTGAATAAATAAAGATAAACATATTTAATAGCTCCTTTTTAAGGCTATTGGTCAGAACAGTTATCTGTTGTATTTATTGTTATTTCACTATTGTTGAATTTATATGCAATTTGTTGAACTTTACTGTTGTTATTGGTGTAATAAAAATTATAGTGGGAAAATTCTTGTTTAGTTAATTTAGTAAAACATTTAAAACAAGACCTATATAGGTAGGGTGTATCCTGCTGATCGAACCTAAGCGAAGTACTACCACTACATGTCCCAGGAGGACTATATTATGGCATTGCTGAATTGTCGTTGACCCCCTCCTCTTACACAGTAAACGACAAATTTATTTTCCATTACCTGTGTGACGTAAAAAAAAATTGTCATTTCATATCCTGTTAATTGCTGTGTTTAATAATTTCGTCAAATACGGTCACGATCAACAATACGTTAGAGATACACATTCCTATAAAGCAGAAGTTGCAGAAAAAATACCTATTGTATCGATTAAAACCCTTCCGGAGCACCTGAGATCACCCCTAGTTTTTGGTGGGGTTCGTGTTGTTTATTCTTTAGTTTTCTGTGATGTGTCATGTGTTTTGTTGTTTTTCTGTTTTGTCTTTTTCATTTTTAGCCATGGCGTTGTCAGTTTGTTTTAGATTTACGAGATTGACTGTCCCTTTGGTATCTTTCGTCCCTCTTTTTTTAAACCCCAATCATGTTTATAACGATTACTTATCCGGCCCATGTGAAAGTGAGGTTGCTTTTTTTTGGTAATAATTTTCACATTGGAAAATAAATTTGTCGTTAACAGTATGAAGAGATCTAGTTAATTGGGGTAAACGGACAGATAAGCTAAGAACACTTTATTTTGATTCGGCATCTGTACAAATAAGCAACACAAGCTCTAAGGAGCCTTTGACCGAATATATAAACATATAAATAAAATTAAAACAGTGCCTTTTGGCATATCAAACAACCTGAGTAAGTTGAATCTCACATACATAGCATGTAATAAAAATAATCAAAATTTTTGCGAATGACGTAAAAACATGCTTGACCAGAGCAACCAAAAGCAGCATAAATAATAAACAGCTCAGAAATTATCTGCAAGCAGAACAGCGACATTCCAAACCGTTCCAGCCAGGGTTGCTCCTTGGTCATTTTTTTTTTCGCCAAGTAACACAAATATATATTTTTCTTTTTTTTCCAGCTCCCCCCCCCCCCCCCCCCCCAAAGGAGAAATGTTTTTTTTACAAAAAAATGAAGCATCTTATCACTTGGAATTGATCTCTCATGTAAGGTGTAGTCATTACATTGAAGGGTTAATCTCTGCCAACCTTTTGAATAGATTTCTTCATAACGACAGTTTTTTTTCTAGATCATCGTAAATAAGTCTCTTCAATATTGAGTCACTTAGTATAAGATTATCGCATTGTGATACTTTATCATCTAAATCATTTTTCAGAGGCATTTTGTTAGTCTTTGGAGTCAGTTGCCCATTTTCTTGTTGTTGCATGGGTTTGCTTTTGGAATTTAAGCTATCTGTGTTTTTGATATCAATGTGTTTCTCAATATTCTCACTAGTATTGGAAATATTGTCGACACTGGATTCTTCATTAGATGTTTTAATTAATAATTATTATGGAATTACATCCAATTTAGCCATGATACCTTCCTAATTTTCAGTAAGCTTTTTTAGTTGTTTGTCAGTTATGTTGACTTTGACATGCAGTGATTCGACACCTTGGTTGCTACGTTTTACTTTGGATTCTAAGGCTTTATTGTTTTTTGTTAATTGACCTCCAAAGTCTGAGAAGAATTTAGCAGCTACGGCTCTCACTTCTGCAACAAGATTTGTAATAGTTTGTATTGCGGAATCAACGTGTATCAGGGCGGTATTTATACATGAAAGTTTGACAGCTAGTGTTTCTTGGTGTTCTGCTAATCTTTCTTTCCCATGGCTTAGAGAAATGTTTTTTTCTGGGTGGTAGTCAAAACCTGGTGGGCATTGCAAACTTTTGGCTCTCTTATCTGCAAGAACTAGAGCTGTACAATCTAACCTCTTCGTGAGTTACGTTAATGTTATTCAATAGAATATAAGATTATCTTATTAGTTGATCTTTTGATAGAGTAAAAGGTATACATAAATTTTATAAAGTTGTAATAACTGACACGAGGACGGATATAAATACATGTAGGTCACAGTATGATTTCCTATTCAGCGAGTACCGTTCTGAACATGCATGAAATATTTGCCACTGGACGTTAAGCAAGCAACCAAAAATCAATCAACCTAATCAGTTTGACTCAAAAAGATTTTTAAAATCTTACACACGAATATGTTAAATCAGGATTTATTTTATGAAAGTCTACATTAAAATTCATCTGACATATATGATAATGTTTCTTTATTGTAGCGATAAATTAAAAAACTTTACGTAGTTCGCATTATTTGTTTCTTAAATTTAAATGCGGAACTACAATGACGGTTTCTTTTACACCTATCATCGATAGATCTTTAAAACAAAATTTCCAAATCGGCAACAAAAACCTATTAGACGAATTAAGTTCTGAAGTAAATCATAGATTGCATGTTTATCAAGGAAAATAATGACCTCAAACAGGTCATTATTTTATGCCTTGGAGCATATATCATTGAAACATGGTATCGTACGGGTTTTATTCTGAAATGACCTGTCGTTCTGAAAGAACATAACTCCATATAGGTATATAACTTCTGCTGTCGTTTTTTATATGGTCGGGTGACTCGGTTTGTTGTCTCTTTGACACATTCCCCATTTCCATTCTTAATGTTAATTACTTTCTGATTTAAAAAAAAAAATGTTGCTATAATTATGAATGCTCATTTCCTTTTTCTCTATTTTTGAGCTGCATTGTTTTAACTTACAGCACAGATTAAGAAGTTAATTCAAATGGCTTGTTACAATAAAACATAGTCATGATATATTTTAGATATGTCAAGATGATTCTGTTTCTACTTCTGTGTTGTGTGATGCAGTCCATGATCTGATCAAACAAGTACCAAATATACAGGAGATGATTGTGTTCACAGGATGTTATAAGAACACAATGATGAGGGTAGCGCTTTAAGATGATCTAGGAGATACATTAAAAACATACTTTTTCAGTGAAGCACAGGATGGCAAACTTCAAATTTCATTTCTGAATGGGGACGTTAAATTGATGCCTCTTGTCAATAGAGTGTCACGGTCTTCGAACGTTTAGATCCCTTGTAGTAATTTTTTGAGTGGTCAGTAGATGAAATGTTGCAAGGAAAACTAATTTCCCAGTTGCAGTTTTAGTTTCAACGACCATTTTCCCCCATTAGAGGACTGTAATTCAATGATAACAAAACAGAATAGAAAATGTAACTAAACAAATTATGAAAATCCGTGAAGCCCAAATAATATACAAAAGAAAAATTGAAAAAACTTCAAACCTGTTAATACATACTGTCAAATTCAAGTTCTTTGATGGAGCTACATCCAGAAGATTATACACAAATTATTATTCAAAAACTGCATGAGTGAAAAAATTGAAAGAGTTGTAAACGATGGTAAAAAAATATAACTCTTGGAATTATGAAACATTACTATCTGTCTATAGACGTATAACAAAAATCAATAAGTAGAAAACAAATGCAATCCCACTACTCTAACATGCCAATGATCAAATTTTCTGATAAAAGTTGTGTGTAATAACGTACATGTACATATATCTGCAATTAACATTAAAATAAAACTTTCTTAGGCCATAAACCAAATATTTGGATCTTCCAATAGAATATTAAGATGATGATGACGACATTGAGCAGCCTGAAATGGACAATGGGCCCTGCATTATCAGAAGTGATGATGTTGATGTCATAGATTCACTTTGCAGTCATCAATGTTTTTTAAAACTTATTTCCAGTGTATTTTTGGAGTTGGCCAGCACTAATATTGCAAGTTTGTTCAACAAAAGACAGTGGGGTGATGTAGCAGTGTACTTAAAGTGGTTGAGTTTTATGAATGTAAGAAATAAATTGGACCATGGGTGATGATGCCCCGCTAGTATATTACTTTATAAAAAGACATAACTCAAGATCTGTAAACAATGGTAATAGTGGCTCCACCAGAAGTCAAACTTGATCTGCGTCAAGTAGCAGTGGACATATACAATACAATGGTTGTATATGTGGCAAGTAAAAATAAAATTGCAAAAAATCTTGTTTAGATACCAATTTCATTCACAATTCATATCCATTTGGCAAATCAATAGTATGGTTGAATCTGGTCAATAGACTCCGTCATATGCACAAAATATTTCAGTGTCATATTTTGGGTTGACAGTTGCAACATGTACATGTTTATTTACTTGCCAGTACTATGACAAACGACCTTCAAGGAAGAGCAGGTGTCTTTACCATTACCCACCATAACTGTTTATATTCATGAATATTTTTGCGAAGAACCGGGCCTAGTAGTTAAAGTTGGTTCAGGTCATACACGTTGCTTTCCTTTTCGTGAAGAAAGCCAAAGTGTCGCTCAAGTATTTCTATTGAACAAAATATGTTGAGTGCTATTGAAGCGAAAAAAACGTTTTTCGATTTTTTTGTAAACACCTCCCGTTTATATATTTCCACGAAAAATGCAGAGTCAACTACATGCATGGCTTTTTACTTGGACTTACAAAAAAGTTACTCAATGTATGGATGTATACGTCAAGTTAGCAGAAACCTTACTTCATTAGACATAATTTTAAATTTCTACAATAAGTGTATTGCTGCAGGAGGGGTCAACGACAAGTTAACAATGCCATAATATTGTCCTCCAAGGACATGTAGTGGTAGTACTTCGCTTAGGTTCGATCAGCAGGATACACTCTACCTATTAAGGTCTTGTTTTTCTATGTTTCACTAAATTACCTAAACAAGAATTTTCCCACTATAAAATTTATTATACCAATAACATCAGTAAAGTTCAATAAATTGCATATATTAAAATTCAACAAAAAATACAACCGATAACTGTTCTGACCAATAGCCTTTCTTAAAAAGGAGCTATTAAATATCTTAAACTTTATTTATTCACAAATTCACTTTATGAATATAATTCCACCCAACTTATCCTTAAATCAATAGTAACTACCTATTTTCTATGTTAAACGGACTTTATTTGATTGTGCCTGATGTTCATATGATGAAATCATAATCTTTCAGTCAGTTTAGTTGAAGTCTGGAGCTGGCATGTCAGTTAACTGCTAGTAGTCTTTTGTTATTTATGTATTATTGTTATTTTGTTTATTTTCTTTGGTTACATCTTCTGACATCAGACTCGGATTTCTCTTGAACTGAATTTTAATGTGCGTATTGTTATGCGTTTACTTTACTACATTGGTTAGAGGTATAGGGGGAGGGTTGAGATCTCACAAACATGTTTAACCCCGCCGCATTTTTGCGCCTGTCCCAAGTCAGGAGCCTCTGGCCTTTGTTAGTCTTGTATTATTTTAGTTTCTTGTGTACAATTTGGAAATTAGTATGGCGTTCATTATCACTGGACTAGTATATATTTGTTTAGGGGCCAGCTGAAGGACGCCTCCGGGTGCAGGAATTTCTCGCGACATTGAAGACCTGTTGGTGACCCTCTGCTGTTGTTTTTTATTTGGGCGGGTTGTTGTCTCTTTGACACATTCCCCATTTCCATTCTCAATTTTATTTATTTAAATTTAGCGCCGGAAAAGTATACCTATGTCTGTTGAGACGGTCCCTCGCATTTTACTCAATAATTACATACCTTTAAGTTCAAGTTTTATTATATTGTTATTTTGGGAGGCGACTTTCCTGATATGGAACTTGCGCCCTATCCAAGATGTTGCAAACACTCCAGTATTTATACTATTTTAAACAATGGCATCAAACACCGTGAAAAACAACAAGTTTATTACGTAAGTGAGGAGATAAACACCGAGATCTTCGAATTAACTTTGAACCCAAGGACAACTTTGGCTTAAGTTGACCACTAGATTTAATGAATAGAAACTGCCGTATGTCCATCGACTTTCGGTCAACGTGCTACAGAAGTAGGGACGAAATTTAATCAAACATACTTGAAGCCAAGAAGCAATAGTCTAAAAGGTTAGTTTCCTAAATCAAATAATCCCTTTTATAAGTGTATATAAATTTGTAGCAAATTCCTATCTGGGGAAATACTAGTTTTACTCTATAAAATTGCCTGGTCACTACATTCCTCCCCGCTAAAGATCAATTTTAAGGGTTGATCCATCTAAAAGTTAATAAAAGGCACTTAGTAGATATAACTTTCTAAAATTTGAAGTTTAAAAGTTAAATTAAATTCAAAAGCTATAAATCAGAACATTCAAAAGTTGTAAATGCGTATATATAAACACAATAATTTAATGTTCATTCAAAGAAATGATTTATCATGAGAAGTCTCTCTCCATAATCTCTGCAGCCTTCAAACGCTCGGTTAGACGATGAACTAGTGAGGCCCTAGCTTCTTCTTCACGCTTCCTGCTAGCCTCACTTTCCCCGATTAATAAATTCAGAGTTGTCCTCAGCAGTTCCTAACTTGGGCAACATCGCTCCACGAGTTTCGATGTAATCTACATTTGGTGTCACAATTGTGTTAAAATTTATGGATATTATCCTCTCTGACATAATGTTTAAAAGAAATATGTCGGAAGCACCTCGACTTTATCCCGAACATCTTGCGGCACTTTCCACATTTATAAATTTGACGATTTGGCTGATGAAGATACTGCCAATGTGTGCAGCTCTCTCAGTGTGCTGTACTTTTACAGAGAACAGCACCTCCTCACTTGACAGTATTGACCTAACGGATTAAAAATAGGCGTGACAGGGCGGATGACGAGATGGTGGAACTGTTGCAGTTCCTACCCGTCTGTCCTTAACTGTACATTATCACACACATTCTTGAATATAAATACTAATATTAGAAAAAATACATTTCTTCAATACCCTACAAATAAATGTTCAGTATAATTACATACATATTTATATATGCACGAATCTAACACAATGTTAATATCATTCAATCACTATCATTTTCAAGCACAAATCAGATAATCTTCTGATCACTCACACAGTATAACAATAAGAATAATAATTAATAGTGTTTGATTATACAAAGTTACATGTATGTTTGTTCCAGAAACAGAATTCTAGAATGCAAATAAAATGCTTAATGGAAATTATCTTTATTCCCTAAATAGTAATATATTAATACAATTATATATATAATATAAACATGATAAAATAGTCATGTGTCAACTGCTCTCTTGACACAATTACGGAGAATATTGATCTCTAGATTTTATAAGGTCCATCATTGCAGTTTGGAGAGGAATATCTTTTAATGGCTTTCCAAATAGATGATGCCGATATCCGAAAGAAACATATTCTTCTTACAAAGAGATAAAATATAAATGTTTGTGAATTTTTACCTTGATAATAGCTGACAATCCATATGTCACAATGCCAGATGCATGAGTCAAATGCAGAGGTAGTCCGCACTTTTCCCAACCAGACAGACCCTCTCCAAGAACACCCAATTCCACTAGGCGTCTGCCCATATACCAGGAAGATTGTGTCGAAGTTGAAAATAACAGCTCCGCGACGTTTATGGGGGGACATCATTCGCGGATGCATAGGAATGATTTTTCAAAACGGAAAGAACCTTGTCATCTGTTGCACATCTTTCACTTCTCCGATCTACTACACCCTGTAAAACCTTCCGTAACCGTAGGTTTTGAGGTATTTATGTTTCTGTAAAGAGGTGGTTATAGCTGAATTCGATGTTATGATAGTATTGTTTTGATTACTGATTATATACGTTATCTGTGGATAATATTCTTATATAAACAGATGCTTATTAAGATAAAGACATTGAGTGGAGTTCTGGTGTTGTGGTGTCTCTCTTATTTGTTTTTAAATCTATTTATTTCATGACATTATCAGAACACATCTTTGGTTTTTTTTTCTGGAGTTGAAACCTATTTATTAAAAATGACCGTGTTCACATCTGTGGTTTTATGAGTATATTAGATAGATAAATCGTACTTGTATTTCAGTATTTTTCCAATTCCTGTTATAGACACAGGTTCCTGTTCTGCTGGATCATCTTCTAAAAGATCCTGCACATTGTCTAGCAATGGTTTCAGCTTTTGGTCTTCTGGTATGATCTGTGTTAAAAGAATAATAGCCAATAGTATACATGATTATAGATAGTCTATATTGTTTTGATAAGTATACTGCAGGGCATCATGTTATGTAGAGGGTGACTGGGGTATAGAAATATGGTCACTTGGTCTTCTCCCGACCGGCAGTAAAACGCTTGCCGAAGTGGGGCGTCCGTTTGGCTGTGCGGGATGTATCAAGTTCGCAGTCACGGCCGGTCAGAAGGGGGACGTTAAACCCAATGCCTCGTGTAAAGAGAGTGCCACGCACTTTGCACGTTAAGAACCCTTGCAACAACTCTTTGAGGGGTCCGTAGGTGGACTGTTGCAAGGCAAAAATTCTGTCCCTATCCAATATACCCTCATTTTCCAGTGGTAGTAAAAATTTCCCTGACCATTATCCCAGATGGCCTCTATTGTATCAACCTACCTATTTTATTTATTGTGAACTTGTTCTCGTCCTGAATATGCATGAAATATTTGCCACTGGACGTTAAGCAACCAACAATCAATCAATCAATCATGTTATGTAGACATGATATTAAGATATATGTACAAGATTTTGTTTATATTGATAAGTCAATCTACATTTAAATAGATATGTAGGATATATATTTTCATATATTTTAACTTAGTGTCAGATGAGACGTGTGCTATATTCTATTTTATTACACTATGTGTTATATTTATATATGCCATGGTATTTACCTGAATTGTTGCTGATTCATTATTTGGGATTGCTGGAACGGGTTTGTTTTTGTTGTCAAGTCACCATAAAATTGCGAACAGTTACACAATCACCCTTTACTACTACTGTCTGTGCCAGGTCACGCCATAAGCAGACTTCAATATCACCTTTAAGGTCCCTCAATTTTAATTTCTTGAAGGGCACTTCTTTTCCAGTAGCTCTGATTCTTTTCTTTTCTATGTAACATTCTTTTAATATGTTTGAACAAGAATGTTTATGATATAGATCAACTTCTTTAGTTTTCTCTTAAATCAAGCATTTTTTAGTTAATTGATTATTATTGAATGATCACAATACATAAGGAGTGGTAACTGTACAGAAAAGTTTTATTTCAACGTATTTCTGATTGTTAGACAACAGTATTATTAACATGTGAGGTGGCTTAAACTGATGTTGTTTTTTTGTTAGTACTTTAGTCCTGATCAGTAGACTGATTATTTATATATTGACATTATATACATATATTTACATATACTTGTATATTTTTTCTGGACATAGCGTCGTACTACAGTACATGATATATAAGGCATGGAGATGTTATTGTTACAGATTAGCTCAATTATCTATAGTAAAGGATACTACAAATTAATGTAAGATACAGTCACAGAAAATAATTATATTTATAAGTACGTCTGAGTCAGTGACAACTCTACAACATATTTATCCATCGGATCACCCATATATATATATATATATATGTGAACTATATATAAATTTTATGTGCATCTATAATATAAACATGGTAAATATGCATCAATTATAACAAGTTATACATGTGTGTATTGTGATTTTATTTAGCATCTGATTATTTCGTAAGCAGGTATAAACATGAAAGCTGTGAATAGGGCTATATCGTGTAGTAATATAAATGCATGTGTATCTGATGTAAACACAGTAGAGGGGTGTTTTAGGTTGTATTACAAAGTAATATAATGTATGTATTTATTATGTATATGTGGTATGTCGTGGAATGTCTTATTATACAACTATATATCATTTTATTATCACTTCAGCTAGGTCTTAAGATTTATTTAGTACCACATTCTGACAGTATTGTAACTCTATGTTCAGCTATTTGTAATTTGCATCCTAAACTTGTATCTTAAGAGTAAATATTGACAGAAAGATAAAAGACAGTTTAACATGAAGCTTTAATGCATATGTACATGTACAATAATGTAACTTATATATATACTGTGTTGAATTAACATTGTTAGGCAATAAACATGTATAAATACAGTGTATCATGTTTGATACAAATAATTTTATTTACAAAATCAGCAATTAATTGAAATAAAATAAAGATGGATTTCAAACAGATAGCCAATATAAAGTGGTTATTTCTTTGGTTAAATAAAGTAAGAAAGTCATGAAAGTGAACTAAAAGAAAGCAGTATCAAATGATTTGTTTGGTAAAAATTACTCTTTGTACTAAAGTATTAGAATTTTTACTGAAATAAACGGTAAACAAACAAAATATATTTCAGATGATTGTAATTTATTTCTACCATGCATTGTATTACTTTGTGTACATTACATTTTCATATTCCTGATATAGAATTAAAGATTGTCTATTTGAGCCTCATTACATTGATAGTCTTATTGCCATTGTCAAAGGGTCTATTTTTCACAGTTCAAGCAGTACCACTTTCCTCTGGGCTTACGTCGGATGTTAACGCACTTGTAATGGAACCATTGGTATGGGCAGTCTAAGTTCTCACATTTGATCATACGACTATATTCGGGTTCAGAGCATAGGCACCATGTTTCTGTGTTTCACGTTGTTATTGTCATCTTGTGTACTTGATGTTGTGGCAGGTTGGTTTTCAAGGTCTCTTGTAATTAGTTCTTTCATAACATAGTCTTGGATAAACCTGTTACATTTCGCTATCATTGAATTGCAGAAGTTAATGTCTATTGGCACCCGTATTATCACTAAACTAGGTAACGGCTTACATTTTGTAAAAACAACAAAGTCACAGTAAGTTACTTTCAAAATGTACATCTGGAACTGTATTTGTGTATAATATCTGTGGTTGGTTTTCAAGTGTAAGTTTTTGTCAAGACAGAAAGTGGAGTCAATTGCTGCAGCATGTTCAATTGTATTGTCTTTATGTTTATATGGACACTTTATCTTAACAATGCCACGGCCACAACACTGGCAATTTGTAATACCATCTGGGCTTTCCCCAAGGAAGGGATTTTCGTTACTAACATGAAAGCCACTTTGAGTACATGAAAAATATAAGTGCTGTTGTGTCTGGTATCTTGCATAGCTTTGACGACATTCTTGTTCATGACCAATGCCCCATCATGAATATCTATCCGGAACTCACCCTGTGAGTGGAAATATTATGTCGGTTCGGATAAATTCCTCCGAAACCCAAAAACATTGTTATCGTTCCAACACCGTAACCGTAATAGGTAGACAAAAGACGAAGGGTGAAATTTGTTCAGGACCCTGGTTCTTCGTTACATTTGGATCAAAAAGATTCGACGATTCATTGGTGGGGTTATGGCCGTATTAAAATTAACCCGTGTCGGTTGGCCACCAAAACTCAGAAACCGTAAGTCGTAGACACCTAGGATCTTCACCCTTCATCATCAATTCATGTGACTTTAAAAATACCTCAAGATCAAATGTGTATGTTGACCTTGACCTTTGACCTAACACCTTGTTATCAGAACATCTCAGCAACCTTAATACTTTCAGAAGTGTTGTATAGTGGAAAATGTTTGGGTCATTAATGCGCAACTTTGTTACATTTTGACCTAAGAGATTTGACCTTTATGTAAGGGGCATAACCCCTGATTTAGGTTTCTGAAAAGAGAAAATCAGGTTTTACTATATAACCAAAGGTCCTAGACCCATGGGGTCTTGAGCAATGACATTGGTGACTACTGACCTTGACAAAGGTCAACAGGTCATGTCCCATATAGCGAATTATGTGTTTTTGACCTTATTTAAAGGATTTTCAGTGTGTTTTAAAGCTTTTTAAGGATGACCTTGACCTTTGACCTCGCAACTTTTTAGTCGATATCTCAAAAACGATTGTACTTACAGAAATAGTAAATAGTGAAAAACGTTGAGGTGAATAAGGCGCAACCTTTTATTACATTTGACCGAAGAGATTTGACCTTTCTGTAAGGGTCATAACCAGTGTAAGAACGTTTCAATACATTCTACGTCTATTGGAACATGTATTTTACATTACAAAAGGAAAGACCTCTCAATTGTTCAAGAACAATTGACATTTTAATATTTTTCTTGCATTTCTTTTTTTGCACAGCTCTTGAAGACATAGGATTTATGATTCTTCCCAGCACAAGAACATTGTACGACTATTCTCCCTACGTTAAGAGTGGGTGTGGATTTTTACCTGATGTTACAAAACAGCTGATGAAAGAGGTTCGGGACAAAACACTAACTGAAAACTGACAGACCTTTGTTGGTAGGCAAACCATATTTAGATTGATTCTGTGCAGAGGAATGACCTAGTAATTGTTTGTTGTTAAGTGTGTAGGTGATGGGGTAAATGTTGTATTTGAGTGTCAGTTCTCTATCCTTATTATACATGTAATATTATTAATATCATATATGTATCTTTCAAACTTACGAAATCATGTCCTTGGTTCTTATTAATGTATTCCTTTATTTTAATAATTCTAAGTCACAAGGATATAAATTCATAATGATACGAAATTCCTCATGGTTCACATGATCTTCTATGAGAAACATCCTTACATAACACAATTGTTTACTTTTCACACCACTCTGACATTCTTTTTTTTAAATATACATACGAGACAGTAACCCAACAACACCAATCTAACATGTTTAACCCCGCCACCTTATTTATGTATGTGCCTGTCCCAAGTCAGGAGCCTGTAATTCAGTGGTTGTTGTTTGTCTATGTGTTACATAATTGTTTTTCGTTCATTTTTTTCCATAAATAAGGCCGTTAGTTTTCTCGCTTGAATTGTTTTACATTGTCTTATCGGGACCCTTTATAACTGACTATGCGGTATGGGCTTTGCTCATTGTTGAAGGCCGTACGGTGACCTATAGTTGTTAATGTTTGTGTCATTTTGGTCTTTTGTGGATAGTTGTCTCAGCAATGGCAATCATACCACATCTTTTTTTATATTACCAGTTCATTCTCCAATATTATTTTTCATTTTCTACAGGACTATTGTTTGATGAGATTAGAATAAAGTCAGCCTTGGTGTACAACCAACATACTGGAGAATTTCTTGGATTTATGAATCTGGTTGAAATTGGAAATGCTCTTGTTAACTTAGAAAGACAGATGCAAAATGCAAAAGGGCACACTAGCAACATATGTATTGGTCATATATGTCCGTGGAGTAGCTACAAATCTGAAGTCCCTCTTGCCCATTTTGCCATTGGGGTATAACAGCCGACATCTTTTATCCAGTCGAAATTTTTGAAGTAACTGTTGGCTTAAAAATGTTGTTTATTACATGTGATGGAGCCTCACCAAATAGGAAGTATTTTAAACTACATTATTAGTCTTCATGCCTATCTGAATAAAAAAAACTTCTTCAAAGTAAGTAGGGTTAGGGCACACAACCCTATTCTTTTTTATGGCCTCAGTGACATTGTCCATAATACATGACATGTAAATAGCAAAGTTATACGTTATGATATATTATAGTTCTAAGACATTCACAGATTTTTCCTTTAATACCTGTTGTAGTGATTTCCCCCCTCTGTTTAATCCTTGTTCTTGCTCATACTTAGCTTTCACATGTTTCAAAAGTGCAAAAGAGCGAAAAACAAATTGATTATAAGCTCAAGAACAAACAGTTTTACAAAGTCTTGTGATTCTGCACAAAGACTATCCCAATAGTAGTGAACACTGATATGTTCAGTCATTACACTTTTACTGAGTAAATTGAATGACACTTTTTTTCTTTCTCATTTCCATCTCTTTAATTAATAAGAAGAAATCATCTGCTGGGTATATTAGTCCACCTCTATTAATCTTATCTAACCAGTCCGAGTGTCTCACAACATATTGTTTGGAACAAAAAATGTTTGTCTTAATTAAAGACTTCAACTAAGCAATGGCATTCTTGTGTTTATCACTTTTGTACCTGGAACATTTTTTTTACAAAGCAAAGAAAATATATCCAGCCACTTAGTATAGTTTTTTTAGTATTTTTTGCTTTGTTCTTTTGACCCTTCTTATGTATTCACGCCCACTTAGCCTTGATTGGTTAATAAATTGGTAAACATTAATGCCATTATAATTTGCAAACATCATCAAAACTTGACCTCTGTTAGTGGGAACCTGATTTTTAATGGTTTTAACGTCAAACTTTCGGGCTAAAGCTGACTAGTTAACATTACTGCCAGCAGATAATGATGAGATCTCCAGAAATTTCTCTTCAAAAATATAGAAAAATAAAATATATACAATGAATCCTAGTAGCATGGTGGAATATGCGGGGTCACTAAGCTCTTTGGTAAATCAAGTAAAAAATTTATCATGACCTTCAACTATGAAATGGTGCAAACTGTTTGAACAAAAGTCATCCAAAGATGACAGAGAACTACTTCACGGCCATCATTTATAATACCATGAAGATATAAAAAAATAAATCTCATATCATCATACATGTTCATTGTCTATAATTCCTTTTTTTTTTTTAGCAAAAAACTGATTTACATCTTGAATGACTGTTCTGCATACCGTACAAGGCTGGTCTAATGCCTCAATCTGTGTAGCACATGCCATACAAAATATATGACCACATGGTTTTATAACTGCAGTTTTTTGTCGATTCACACACACTGTGCACCTTTGTGAATGATCAGCATGCTGAAAGACAAGACATTATAATGTTACATTAATTAACAGTTTGGCATAAAATTGGTAGCTGATTTACCTAAAACTAAGGTAAAATTTGCGTCTGATTATCAGATTTTTTTTATTTTAACAAAGATAATCGATTTTTTTTTAGTTGTTAGTAAGCTTTTGACAGAAGAACAAAACATAAAAATTGGTTAGTCTAAAATGCCCAGGTTGGTTTAGTGATTTTTGAATTAGGATCATAGTTGATAATTACAAAAAAAAATACTCTGTTTATATTTTTTACTGGACAATAACTATGCTTCAAAATTTGAACTCCCTAAGGGTGACTGGGGAATAGAAATATGGTCACTTCGTCTTTTCCCGACCGGCAGTAAAACGCTTGCCGAAGTGGGGCGTCAGTTTAGCTGTGCGGGATGTATCAAGTTCGCAGTCAAGTCCGGTCAGAATGGGGACGTTAAATCCGATGCCTCGTGCAAAGAGCGTGCCACGTTCTTTGCACGTTTAGAACCCTTGCAACAACTCTTTTTAGGGTTCAGTAGTTGACCTGCTGCAAGGCAAAATTTCTGTCCCTATCCAATTTACCCTCTTTTCCAGTGGTAGTTTAAATTTCCCCGACCATCATCCTAGATAGCATCTCTTGTGACAAGACCTACCTATTGTATTTAGTGTTAACTTGTTCACGTTCTAAATATGCATGAAATATTTGCCACTGGACGTTAAGCAACCAACAATCAATCGATCAAAATTTGAAAAGCAGATATAGCCTGTTTAGAACTTGAACATGCGTGTTAGCTTGACTTCCTGTAAAGTTTCAGATCTACGTTGAAAACAATAGGAGTTGATAACACAAAACTAATGCAACCTTTTTTTTATTTAAATTTTCTCCTGAAAATGGGTGAAAAAAATCTTTAAATGATTGCCAATTTGCAGGTGAATTGTAATAAAGTTCAATACATATATATAGTATTCTGTACTAGACCGATTCTGTGACAAACCCCTCTCCCCATAAATTTAAATGTAACGATAAAATTTAGCAAGAAACTCTATATTTTGTTCATGATGATCTTTAATCTTGATGAATATAAAAAAATAATTACTGTTATGTTGGCCGACAGGTTGATTAAATCTTTTGGTTGGGATTCGTCAATGGGTTTTATCTTTTGCTTCTTGAAAGACAATTCATTCATTGCCACTTGCAATGTTGTTGATTTGTTGTAAATGGCGTCAACTGGGCAGAACGGCCAGGGCTTAAAGTTGAACCTGTCAATTTAACGAATGAATTCATGGTTGCAGTAGACACGAATTTTTCATGCTTACCAGGTGCAAAACAAACAAGTCTCATGGTATCTGTTTTTTGAAAAATTGTCATTTGAAAACTTCCAGTGAAATACTTTGTTTTAACATTAGCTGATAGCGTTACTGTCGAGACATTGTGTAAATAACCGGTTAAATATTCTATATCTAATTTACGTTTAGCCATTTTGTTAAGATGACATTTACGCGGGAATATGCGTAGTAATTTAAATACACAAAATAAAATTAAAAATATTGGAGAAATTGTATCAAAACATTTTCGAAAAAGAAGTTTAATTAACATTGTACAGTCTAATTGAATGTGCATATTAGAGTAAACCGACTGTGTGTCTTAGGCGAATGTTTCTCCATGGGTAATTGTTCACAAAAGAAAAAAAATAGCTAAGTAAAATGTAATTTGATGGTTAATTAAAGACCTGTTGAAATATGAACAATATAGTTAAGTGCTTTAAGTTAAGTTATTTTAAAATGGTGGTATACACACTTTAATAAAACCTAATAATTTTATGTTATTCAGGGACTTTCTATACTAACGGGACTCGTGTCTTTTGATTTTAATTAATAACTAAGCAGACCGTGTAAAACTACCACCGAACAAAACACTTAGTTTCGTATATCTGATATACGAATAGTTTCGTATATCTGATATACGAAGCCAGTAGTTAGTTGCGGATTTCTCAGTACATATTTGTTAATATAAAATCTGATTAATAGCCATTAACCATGACAAAAAGATTTTGAAAGAATGTTAATTTATCAAACTGAGACGTATCGTTTTGAAGAACACTCCAGTCGGGCAGAAGGGTTTACATATCGAACAAGTAAATAGTTATCAAAAGTAGTTTACTATCAAAATACCTCAAAGTTAAAAAAATCTACCTTTAAAAAACTATCTGAGGAATCTTTTCAAAAACAGCATTTTGCAATGAATGTATCAAATTTGATAAAAATGTTTTTCGTTAAACTTGAACATAGTTATGATGAAAAATTCGTAAATATGAAAAAATGTACATACTTATAAATATGCATACAAGAAGTGGGGGCTAACTGACTTCCTTAAGATGGGGTAGCTTCAGTAATTCCCTATATAATAAGCCAAATTGTTCAAATATAAAGGTGGTGCCTGACTGGGCGCTTGGATCCACCTATGAAACTTCAAAATATTTGCATTCATGACTCATGTTTAGTGTGATTACCATACAATTTTTCTTCTTGTCAACACAGTCTTAAGCCATTTCAGTTGATATAGTTATAGGAATGATAGAACATGTACAATTCATTATTTGTATTATGTTATTTAATACCTTAAATTAAAATACAAATGTGTCCTAATCCTGGCAACAATGAGTTGGATGGCATCCAATGACACCCCTGCTTTTGGCAGATAATACTGCATTCTGTGTACATTTTGTATGTTCATTGTATGTAGGGGGACCAGGGAGCATGGATATCATACACTTTTTCTTCTTTACAAAACAGTCTTAGCCAAATTTTCAGTTGATATAGTTATAGGAATGATAGAACGACATGTACAATTCATTGTTTGTAATATGTTATTTAATACCTAAAATTAAAATATAAATGTGTCCTAATCCTGGCAACAATGAGTTGGATGGCATCCAATGACACTCCTGCTTTTAGCAGATAATACTGCATTCAGTGTACATTTTGTATGTTCATTGTATGTAGAGGAACCAGGGAGCATGGACAACCATTGTATTGCAGTAATTCTTTAAGTTTTAACAACATGCAATATTTTGCCTCTTATTATATATATAATAAAATTGTATGGGAAACAACCATGCCGGCTCATCTATTGCTACATGTATACATTTGTATCTGTTTTTAACATGTTTATTTTTAGATGTGTATTTATACATGTAATTTCTTTCTTATTCTGTATGTTAATGGTTTTGTTAACTATTCAGTCAGTATTACTAAATGTAATAAATATGCAAATTTAAGGAAGATGAGGTATGAGAACCAATGAAATAACTTTTATTCCAAGACATAATGCAGAGTATGGTAATCCTTTACAATTACAGGTTTAAGTTCCAAGGAAAATTCTAAAGGGACAGCCCATAATCAAATGACAAAAACAAGGGGAGGGCGCAAACACATCAAACGAATGGAGAGTAACTGTCATATTCCAGACTTGGTACAGGCATTTAATAATTGTAGAAAATGGTGGATTAAACCTGGTTTTAAAGCTAGCTAAACCTCTCACTTGTATGACAGTCCCATAGTATCCCATTAGCTTAAATTTAAATCTGTTTGGTTCTCGTTCAGTCGACAGTAGTTTATGTTGTCCAAAAAAAATGCCATTATTGATGTACAATGTACACTGTAAGATTATCTCTGGTTGAATTACATTGTAGCATGTTTTTTTTCTGTTATTATGTACAGTCCATCATTGTATATTGATTATAATTTATTCCATAACATTTTGTTTTTAATGTTGACTTGAAATTCATGTAATTAGGTTCTTTCAAAGCGGATAAAATCAAATAATGTAAACAAATACATCTAGTTTAAAAGTGTTAAACTTTAATACTCAGCTTTAATAGCTTTCACATCTGATGATAATGTGCATGGCATACATTTATACAATAAAGCATCAATGATATACAATGGAAACATGTGTTAGTGTTAGCCTTTAAATTGTAGTCTTGTGTGTTTTTTAGTGTACAATGATATCTGTTTTCCTTATTAACTTCATATTTAAACTTGTAGGACAAAACTATCAAAATCCAAAAAACCTTCATACATGTAATTGTATATTATACATATAACCAAATGAAGAAAAATAACTAATCAATATACACATATCTATAATTATAGTTCAGGCAAACTGTCATCTATTTCATCAATATCCTCCTGTTCTGCATCTACAGGAACTGCTAGACTTCGTGCAAGTCGTGAAATGATTTGATTTAACCGTGTATGAAATCCTGGCATGTCTGGCACAGCGAATGGCATAGCTTTCACATTACCAAATCGTTTCAATTTTCTACCAGGACTATGTTGAAATGGTCTCAATTTTCGTAGCTGTTTAGAAATTATACTATGCTCTTGTTCATTTACTTTTTTTGAATGTCTTGCCCCTTTGGGTTTCTGTTGAACACTTTCATCAAATTTTAAGCAAATGCTTGTAAAAGTATCAGCTGCGCTAGTTACCCTTGAAATGGCTCGTTCTGTCTTGTTTGCCCCTAACGTTTTTATAAGACTTTTTTGGTTGCATACCGAATGTTCTTGGACCAAGTCACTTTCAACATTTCGTCCTTTTCCACCATAGATGTTTACAAAAGATCCCTCCTTTACTCTCATACTTTGAAGTGGTGAAAGTAAATATTCACATATAAGAACAAAATCAATGTTTTCAACCAAATATTTATTTAATTTAGAGTGTGAATAAAAAAAAAGGTAAATTGTATTTGCAGTTTAGAACAAGTTGATTCATGTCACCCTCTTTTGCTGTATCAGATAATTCGGCCAACTGTAAATACCAGTGACATAATTGTAATGAATAGTTATAAAGCTCATCTGGTTCAACCAATATTGGTTCCAAGAACTGTTCTATTGCTAACTTCCCATGTACGATAACTGCCCGCAATTTCTGGACATACTGAGCATTTACTATAAACTTATCAGGTGTGTCAACCATCCCATAACCATACATTTTCATGAAATCAGCGATAACATTATAAAACATATCCCTTTTTTGATCTTCTGAAAAATTGTCATCTTCTAATTCTGTAAGCAGTATTGCTGTATTCGTTTTCCATTTGGAAAAATTCAAAAATTTGTTCTTTGATTGGACCTTCTCCTACGGCCATCAGCAGTTCATAATGTGGCTGGAAACGTCCTTTCACTTTTCCATTAACATTAGATCTGTGTAGTATCGTTTTGAAGAAATTCAGAGTGCCTGGTGTATTGTCTGCTTTGTAAAGAGACTTATAACATTTCTGCAATAGACAAAGAATCTATAATTATAACACAAAAACAATATAAAATTAAAAACCAATTGTTCAGAGAACAATTGAAGGTCTTTCCACCAGTAAATATCTATGTTGATATTAAAATATTAAAAATTAGTCTAAAATGTCAGTTCCTATGGCTTTATGATGTATAGATATGAATTTTAAGCAAAGGTCATAATCTAGAACGTCGAATTTACCTCAGACCTTGACCTCAATTTCAAAGTCACAAACTGAGGATCTCAAATCAAAAGACCCTAGGTCTCTAATATGTATAGTAAATAAGTTATATCACCTTACGCATAATTTTAGATATGATAGGGGCTAAAACTCCTGTTTATTGACTACCTACCCTTTCAACCAAAATTATTAAGTAACGACATGTCGCAACTAACAATTTAGTAAAAATAATTTGTTGATATCTTATAAGGGTAATGATCATGAAAATTAGTAAATAAGCCAAAATCAAAAATTTAGAATATGACCTTGACTTTTGACCTTGACCTAATTTTCATTTTTTTGGACCAAGGATCTCAAATCAAAAGACCCTAGGTCTCTAATATGTATGGTTAATAAGTTATATCACTTTACGCATAATTTTAGATGTGATAGGGGCTAAGACTCCCATTTATTGTCTACGCACCCTTTCAACCAAAATTATTATGTTAAGACATGTCGCAACTAACAATTTAGTAAAAATAATTTGTCGATATCTTATAAGGTTAATGAAAATGAGTGAAAATAAGCCTTAGAATATGACCTTGACCTTTGACCTTGACCTAATTTTCATTTTTTTGGACCAAGGATCTCAAATCAAAAGACCCTAGGTCTCTATCACTTATGGTTTTCCAGTTTAAAATACTTTTCAAAATTTCAAACACAAAAGGGGAACTAACTCTCATATGGAATCTCTATACGGCTTCGGTCAAAATGAAACAGAACATCCTGAGGATATAACGAGCAATTTGGTAAAATAAATTTGTCGTAATCTTTTACGGTTGCGAAGGAGAAGTGGCCACAAGAAAAACAGTGTTCGGGGAGATAACTCTTATATGGGAAAGTATTCAGTTAAGCAGAGTTGGTTTCAAAAGCGTATTACCTGTTCGATATCATATTCCAAATATCAAAGCGACATCTTGCGAAACAAAAAAACAGCGAAGGAAAAAAATTAGGCGGAAGAAAAAAAAAAATAATAATAATCAGAAGAAATCCAATAGGTCTTTCCACGGAAAAGTGGAAAGACCTAATGATAGCATCATATAACAAGTGTGGACACAGACCAGCATGTATATTATTTCATAGCAATGCATAGTTCCCTTCAAGTTAAAAGATCCTTGCATTGAAACAAAAGGCAACCTTAATGAGTAATTTGTAATATTTTTATATTCAACAAGAACCAGAACTCTGCAAAAAATATAAACATGTATATGATCCTTTTTTCAGGGGAGAAGAATTCAGAACTGCATTCAAAAAACTTAGAGGTTTGAAATCCTTTTTTCCCAACGTGCCAGTGATAGGATTGAGTGGCACATTAACAGTTTCGCAGAAGGAAACTATTCCAAAACAGTTAGGACTTGAAGATTTTCACACCATTGAAAAGACACCGGACAGACCTAACATTTTCTTAAAGAAAATAAAGAAAGAACCAGGAACAGATGTAATGAATGAATATGAACAAATAGTTCATAAGTTATGTGATGATTTGTATGACAAGAAGGCAGACTTCCCAGTAACTTATTATTTTTGCCAGTATACTATATGAGCGAAGCCATGGTATATTTGCTGAGCTTATTTGGTACTTCAACAATCAATGATTCAACTTACAGTGCTATATGTTCAGGGCAAGATCAATATGTAATAGATGCTACAATAGCAAAGATAAAAAAGGAGAACCCAACTATTCGGCTGGTATTAACAACATCAATTTCAGGAATGGGGTTTGATCCAAAAAATGTAACTAGTATTATACATGCATGCCCTCCCAGAAATACATCACAATATTTACAGGAGATAGGACGTGCTGGTCGTTGTGGACAACCATCAGTTGCAACATTATGCTATTCCAATCGTGATTTAGGAAAGAATTTGCCAGGAATAAAGGATGACATCATAAATTATTGTAAAAATGATTCTTCATGTATAAGGAATCAGCTGCTGTCTGTGTTTGGCTTTGAAAAAGACAAAAGCATTATTGATTGTCAATGTTGTTCATTTTGTGCTGAGAACTGTATTTGTGAATCCTGTGTTGATTTATCAAAGTTACAAAATTTTAATGTATAAATAAATGTAAAACTTGTTTAACCCTGCCAAGATGGTAATTATATTAAGGTATTTAAACAGCTTATGGTCCCATAAACAATATGTGCCTACCCCCCTTTTTAATAACTAATCAACTCAAATTACCTCTAAAAAATCTTGCTTACTGTGCCACATTTCACAGACAATTGGGTGTAGGTCATCAAATCTCTTCTCAGGTGTAATGGACAATATCCTAAGATTTCTGGCTTCTTGCAATCTAACTCTTGTCAGTTGGTCCCCTCCAAGTGGCACTTTGTATTTTCTAAGCAAATCAATATTTCCTTTAAAAAAATAAATCATTATGAGAACTCATCTAATTTCAGTTGCATTTGCAAATCATAAATCATTTATACATGATACTTAAAAATAAAGTGTACATGTCAGTTCGTTTATACCTATAGTATACCTACAGTATATCAAACAAACATCACAATTTGTACGGTTACACCACTATCCCAGATTAGGGGAGGTTTGGGATCTTGCTAACATGTTTAACCCGGCCACTTTATGAAGGTGCCTGTCCTAAGGCAGGAGCCTGTAATTCAGTGGTTGTCGTTTGTTGCTGTGTTACATATTTGTTTTTCATTCATTTTTTGTAAATTGATAAGGCTGTTAGTTTTCTCATTTGAATTGTTTGAATTTGTTCTTTTATAGCTGACTATGTGGTTTTGGCTTTGCTCTTTGTTGAAGGCCATACTATGACCTATAATTGTTAATGTCTGTGTCATTTGGTCTCTTGTGAAGAGTTAGTTGTCTCATTTGCAATCACACAACATCTTTTTTTTATATTATATGGAATATTTGCAATTTTGGAACAGGTTATTCAATATATCTTGGGTCATTTAGCCTATCTTACCAAAGGCACCCCTATGAATCTTTGATAGCTGATCCTCATAGCAGTCAATAATTGCAAGACAGTCTTCGTGCTTTGATTCATTTTTAAACTGGATAGGCAATGGTAGCACTATGGACCTTTCTGACATCTTTGTCATAAACTCATGAGGGATGTGCTCAGGTATTGTCCTTTTGAAATGTTCAAATGCACGAATTTTGCAAAAAATTCTTCCTAACAGTACACTATAGGCATACATCAGCTTTTGTTTCTGCCAATCATTGTAGTTCAGCAACACATTTTCCGAAGATATCTTAAACAAATCAATTTTTGGAGGGTCATTGTTCATGTCTATGGTTGAAGATCTACTGAACAGGACGTTTGATGTAAAAAGATGTAGATCTTTGTTTCGGTTATCAATACCCAAGTTTGAAGTTTTTACATAAGTGTCAAGGTTATCACCTGTAAAAATAAAAAATAAACTTTATGAGTATATTCCCTATAAATAGCCTTTTATTTAATATTGGTTTTTTTTGTGTTTTTTCAAACAATTTTCACTCAGGCCCTTGTTGTAAAGTTTTGAACCATGAAAATTAGGCCAAGGTCAGATGACAACTGCTACATATACACCTTTAAATTATTCAATACACCAAATATAGTTCTACTATCACTACAGTATCTTCAGAACAGACCAAAATCAGAGAAATTCAATATTGACCAATGAACCATAAAATAAGGTCATGGTATAAAGATGACACATGACAGACAGATATGTACACCTTACAATTATTCAATACACAACATGACTATGAGCTGACTATGCTGTATGGGCTTTGCTTTTTGTTAAAGGCCAAACTGTGACCTATAGTTGTTAATTTCTTTGTCATTTGGTCTCTTCTGAAGATTTGTCTCATTGGCAATTACACCACATCTTTTTTTATTATATATAAATAATTTATAACTGATAAGATCTTAGGAACTTTCCAAACTAAAAATATTCAAAATACAACACATAAATGATTAAGGTACAAATGAACATACAAAGTAATTAACAATGAATTGAACATGTCACTTTGTTTATTCTTACTACTGTCATAGTAATATAGGTATGTATTTACTATATGATGTTACTAAAATAAGTAGGACTTTATACCTGTAATTTTAACCAAAGGCTGTGTTTTGAGATTTTCAGTTAAAAGTTTTAAATTCTTTTCCTGAGCACTATCCTGTAATCTCAGTCTTCTTTCTGATGATAAAACCAGACCTAAATGATTTAGTCTTGTCTGTGCCTGGAAAATTGATACAGTAATTTTGATTTTATAATAATAATATATGATATTCATAAATAATGGCAATTTGTCTGTCCAAAAATATTTATATAATATTATTATATTTCTTATGTATGTTAGACAAAGTGAATAAGTTTACTTTACATATATATAAGTACATATGATTATTGTAACCAATTAATGTTTCTGATCTTAATGATAAATCCAAGAGGTCTTATTACCTTTAGGCGAAAAAGTATTAGATAGACACATTTACTGGAAGAAGGAAAACATAATATTTCACATATGCGGTCTAAAACCGTATTTCAATCTCCAAAATATCATCAAAATCTATTTTAAAGATATAAATACTACTTAAATTTTTTACTTAAACAACTTATTTAACTAAATGTCATGCTTTATTTAGAAATTTATACACAACACACAAAATTATTAATCACCTTGTAAATCCGTCAAAATCAGGGGAAGTAATAGTTGGTGTATTTCATAATAATTGAAAATCTACCCCTAACAAATAACCAATGAAAACCTTCGTATATTTAACTGCTAAAGTAAAAGGAAAATGTCAACAAAGAAGCATGGGAATTTTATATCAAAACGATCTAAAGAATTACAAGCGAACACAGGTAAAATTAAGCACCAAAATATATGAAATAAAAAATCCAAATGTGTGCAATAACCACATCTGCCACATTCCTCCCCCTCAGAACAAATTAGAATTTTGATTATAATTTGTTCTAAATGCATTAATTTAGAAATATAAAAGCACTAGTAATACGTGTGAAAAATGTAGTATTGCATGTATAACAACGTATATGTAAATTAAACTATCAAAATATTGCTATGTATGTAAAAGAAAATATATATATATAACAAAATAGTATAAACTTGCATAAATGCACCACCCCTTTTCACTAAGTTTATTAACGATCAAACTAAACTTCACCACCTTTTAACAACCTTAGCTTCTGTTAAGTTGTTGTTAAAATCCACATAAAGGCCTCTACACACTTGCAGGTCTCCGTACGGTTGGTCACGAACCGGTAAATTTTGTTTTCTGATATAATCTTGTCTAGCCTTTCTAGCTACGTCCCTAGCTTCGGTGTTTACTTTAGACACTTTTCGATACAACACATTTCCTGGACATGCATAGAGCATGTTTCTTCTTTAGAAATATGAATACCAATGGCAGAAACCATCTCTGTACTATATTTGTGTGTTAATTTCAGATGTCTGTTCATCTTCCATTTCTCAGCATATTTCTGCTTACACTTATGTTGACATGAGAAGACATTTATTTGAGTAATATGTTTCAGTGAGCTGTGTATTTGGCATGTGTTTTGAGGATAGGGCCAGTGCAACACACTACCTCACAACACATGCCCTCTGACGGTCAAATATCCCTCAAATCGTCTTTAAAAGAAGACTCCTTATCTTTAGACATTCTGTGAAATAAAATTAACTTTTAAGTAAATGTTCAATATAAATATATATACATACATATAATTTTACAAATTTTTAAATCTGGGTAAAACACTTCCAGGATTTATGTATTTTGTGTTCAATTTTGTTTTTCTGATAGCCTCAAAATATTCTCAAGTATACTAGTCTTCAAAATTACTATTTTTGTTAAAAGCTTTTTTTCGGAGTTTGGTGGGAAAGGGGCGACATTTTTTTTAAAGAACAGCCCGCCCCCCGAAATACTCACTTTATGAATTCAAAAGAAATATTAAATAAGCTTACCTTCATAACAGCTTTTTTGGAAGTTGCAGTTATCTGTCTTTTGGCGGGTTAGTTGGAGTATTGGCAACCTGTATGTTGACTTCAATGGGAACAACAGGGGGAGTCAAAGTAGGCACTGTAGTTTCCACCTCCGTTAAGGAATGTTGATGGGGTCATGTCTATCTCTTTTTTTTTCGGGCAGTTCTTTTGCTATATCAGAAGAGCGGATGCCATGTTTCACGTCAAAACATGCACTTCAGTATAAATAAAGAAAACAATCTGTAAGCATATTTTAAATATGAAATGTTTTATTTCATAATGTTCAGTGGCAAATACAAAACTATTTTGAAAACATATGGATTAAGAAGTTAAAGGTTTCAATTAATATTCATTCCGCAATTTTTTTGTATTATCAACAATTCTGTCGTTTTATGGTGTATGGGGAAAATATTCTTTTTAAAGTCAAATAAATGAGGGCCTTGATGGGATTTGATGGATAGGAAATAATGGGCAAATGATGTTTTAAATAGAAATATTGATGGATAGGGAATAATGGGCAAATGATGTATTAAATAGAAATATTGATTGATGGATAGGGAATAATGGGCAAATGATGTATTAAATAGAAATATTGATTGATGGATAGTGAATAATGGGCAAATGATGTATTAAATAGAAATATTGATTGATGGATAGGGAATAATGGGCAAATGATGTATTACATAAAAATATTGATTGATGGATAGGGAATAATGGGCAAATGATGTATTAAATAGAAATATTGATTGATTGTTGGTTGCTTAACGTCCAGTGTCAGATATATTTGGAAGTTATCTTTCCAGGTTGACATATTGCCATTCTGTTGTAATAATAAATCGGCAATGACAACAGGACTGGTCTAAAATGTGTTTACTATAATATTGACCCGTGAGTGAAATTTAATGTATAAACTGTTTATTTTCATTTAAATAATCGTTTAATTAATAAAATGACATTTGATAGCGTCTTCTCAATAACGTGACAACTAGAAGGATCATACCTAATGAAAAGTAAAGTCTTAACAGTAAACGTGTTAATTACCTCTACCATACTCCGGGACATTTATATAAAAAAAGTTGTGGTAGGATTGCTTTTAAACAATCTTAACAAGATACCTAATGACACTATAATTAACTATATGTCACCGTACGGCCTTCAACAATAATCATAGCCCATTTTACACATTCTAGTATTTCTAATGTCAGTATGTATGGTTGTTTAAACTACGTTTTACCTTTTCAGATTTTTTTTTATAAATGTAATTAATGGTACCTTAAATTGGTCATTTGACCAAGACAACTTTCTCATATGTATTGACAATTGTATTTGAACCAACCAAACCTTCATTAGAGAATTATAATACTTATTTAGTCAGTTTTACATTTTTTTGATAATTGTAATTTATGTTACCTTAAATCGGTCATTTGACCAAGACAATTTTCTAATGTGTATTGATAATTCGTATGTTTTGACAATTGTGTTTAAAGTAAACATTAAAAATTGAAACATTTTCAGTAAATTTGACCTCTTTTTTGGATATTCATTCAGATGTTACCTATTTTAATAATTCTCCACAATTTACTGACAATTTTGACTACTTTTTGGATAATTTTTTGTGATGTTACTTTAAATCGGTCATTTGATCATGATAATTTTTTCGTATGTATTGACAACTGTATTAGAAGGAATCGTGAACCAACCACTGCTTTATTTAAACATTGCAACAATTCATATACATTTTACAACTTTTGGAATATTCAGATGTTACCTTTATTGATAATTTGTCCACATTCTAGTGAAAAATTGATCTTTTTGGATAATTTTATGTTACTTTTAATCAGTCATTTGATCATGATCATTTTCTCATATATATTGACAATTGCTTTAGAAGTAAACATAAACAACCACTGCTATATTTAAAAATTGATACATTTTCAGTAAATTTGACTTCTTTTTGGATATTCACTCAGATGTTACATATATTAATAATTTTCCACAATTTACTGACAATTTTGACTACTTTTTGGATAATTTTATATGATGTTACATTAAATCGGTCATTCGATCATGATAATTTTTTCGTAGGTTTTGACAATTGTATTAGAAGTAAACTTGAACCAACCACTACTATATTTAAAAAATTGAAACATTTTCAGTAAATTTGACCTCTTTTTGGATATTCATTCAGATGTTACCTATATTAATAACTTTCCACGATTCTCTGACAATTTTGACTATTTTTTGGATAATTTTATATGAGGTTACCTTAAATTGGTCATTTGACCGTGATAATATTCTCATATGTATTGACAATTGTATTAGAAGTAATCTTGAATTAACCACTGCTTTATTTGAATATTGCAACAATTTAAATAAATTTTACCACTTTTGGAATATTCAGATGTTACCTTTATTGATCATTTGTCCAGATTCTAGTAAACAATTTATCTTTTTGGATAATTTTACGTTACCTTTAATCGGTCATTTGATCATGATAATTTTCTCATATATATTGACAATTGTTTTAGAGTAAACATAAACAACCACTGCTATATTTAAACATTGAAACATTTTCAGTAAATTTGACCTCTTTTTGGATAGCCATTCAGATTTTACCTATATTAATAATTTTCCACAATTTACTGACAATTTTGACTTTTTTGGATAATTTATATGATTTTACCTTAAATCGGTCATTTCATCATGAAATTTTTTCGTATGTATTGACAAGTGTATTAGAAGTAAATGTGAACCAACCACTGCTATATTGAAAAATTGAAACCTATTCAGTAAATTGGACCTCTTTTTGGATATTCCTTCAGATGTTACCTATATTAATAATTGTCCACGATTTGCTGACAATTTTTACTATTTTTTAGATAATTTTATATGATGTTACCTTAAATCGGTCATTTGATCATGATTATTTTCTCGTATGCATTGATAATTGTATTGGAAGTAAATTTGAATCAACCTCTGCTATATTTTAAAATTGAAACATATTCAGTAAATTTGACCTCTTTTTGGATATTCCTTCAGATGTTACCTATATTAATAATTGTCCATGATTTACTGACAATTTTTGCTATTTTTTGGATAATTTTATATGATGTTACCTCAAATCGGTCATTTGATCATGAAAACTTTTTTGTATGTATTGACAATTGTATTAGAAGGAATATTGATCCAACCACTGCTTTATTTAAACATTGCAACAATTTATATAAATTTTACCAATTTTGGAATATTCAATGTTTCCCTTATCGATAAATTGTCCACATTCTAATGAAAATTTATCTTTTTGGATAATTTTATATGATGTTACCTTAAATCGGTCATTTCATCATGATAATTTTCTGATATGTATTGACAATTGTAATAAGAGTAAACATAAACAAGTGTATTAGAAGTAAATGTGAACCAACCACTGCTATATTGAAAAATTGAAAACTATTCAGTAAATTTGACCTCTTTTTGGATATTCATTCAGATGTTACCTATATTAATAATTTTCCACAATTTACTGAAAATTTTGACTACTTCTTATATAATTTTATATGATGTTATCTTAAATCGGTCATTTGATCATGAAAATTTTCGTATGTATTGACAATTGTATTAGAAGGAATCTTGAACCAACCACTGCTTTATTCAAGCATTGCAACAATTTACATAAATTTTACCACGTTTGGAATATTCAGACCTTTATTTATATGTAAATCGGTCATTTGATCAAGATAATTTTCTGATGTGGACATACAGTTGGATCCGATATAAACAATAACAAACCACAGCCTTATATCTATTATTCTACATTTGACAACTATTTTGATATTTTTAAAAACAGATCATATTTTATGGATATTTGTATAGAATGTTCATTAAACCTGCCATCAGTGCATTGATAATTTTCCACATTTTAATGTGATTTTTACAACTTTTTTGATAATTTTATTTGATGTTACCTTAAATCGGGCATTTGATCAAGATAATTTTTTTAAATGTACTTATAGTTGTAACGGATATTTACATGAACCAATCTTAGTTTGTTAAAAAAAATACATTTTTCATTTGATTAACCATTTTTAGAATAATTGTCTTAGATGAAACCTTTAATTAACCATAATTTATAGATAATAGTATAGAATTTACACCAAACCTGCCATCAGTGTAGTAATAATTTCTCTTTTTACTGTAATTTTGACAAATTTTTTGATAATTTTATTTGATGTTACCTTAAATCGGTCATTTAATCAAGATAATTTTCGGATGTGTACTTACAATTGGGTAAGATATAAATAATAACAAACCACCTCTTGATTCAAATTTTACATTTTTCAGTTTATTTCACTTTTTTTTCTGGAAAAATGTATTAGGTCAAACCTTCAATCGATCATATCCCACAAATAATTGTATAGACTAACACCAAAACCTGCCGTTGGTTTAATACTATTTTTTTTACATTTGACAACTATTTTGATATTTTTAAAAAATCGACCATATTTTATAGATATTTGCATAAATTGTTCACCAAACCTGCCATCAGTGCATTGTTAATTTTCCACATTTTAATGTGATTTTGACAACTTTTTGGATAATTTTATTTGATGTTACTTTAAATTGGTCATTTGATCAAGATGATTTTCCTATATGTACTTACAGTTGTATCAGATGGTAACATGAACCAATCATAGTTCGTTAAAAAATTTACATTTTCAATTGATTGAACCACTTTTAGGATAATTGTGTTAGATAAAACTTTAAATCAACCATATTTTATAGATAATTGTATAGAATATACATCCAACCTGCCATCAGTGTATTGATAATTTGTCATATTTTACTGTAATTTTGACAACTTTTTCGATCATTTTATTTGATGTTACCTTAAATCGGTCGTTTGATCAAGATAATTTTCTGATGTGGACATACAGTTGGATCAGATATAAACAATAACAAACCACAACTTTATATCTTTTATTTTACATTTGACTAAATTTGACAACTATTTTGATATTTTTAAAAATGGATCATATTTTATAGATATTTATATAGAATGTTCATTAAACATGCCATCAGTGCATTGATAATTTTCCACATTTTAATGTGATTTTGACAACTTTTTGGACAATTTTATTTGATGTTACCTTAAATCGGGCATTTGATCAAGATAATTTTCTTATATGTACTTATAGTTGTAACGGATATTTACATGAACCAATCTTAGTTTGCTAAAAATGAAATATATATAAATTCATTAATACATCAGAAATCATGAAGTTGTAGTATGATAAAAAAAAATCTGGCTATTAAAAATTGTCAACGGCAATGCAATAAAAAAAATGTAGAGATTAGGTTGGAAGACATTTTTAAGCCCACCTGTCCCTGCCTTAACAATTGAAATAACCAATTTATGAGGATAAAGAATATTAATATGAAATCACACATGTTATACCTAAAAAAATCACACCATACATTTATCTTATTGGATTGCCAAACAATAATATCTTACATACAGGGTATATATATATAGAAATAAACAAATAGTATTTCACCATGGCTTTCAAAGTTGTTTTTAATTAATAATTTGAACAAAATTTCAGGCAAATTGTTAGAGAAGAAAACAACAATCTACAGCAGGAAATTCGAACTTACAAAACTCAGACAGAAAATATTAAATGAACATGCTGAAGGTGAACTGATGCGACTATATGATGATGAACACTATGATCAGTTAACTGCAAATGAATCGAAAGAAAGGTACATGTATGACCAAATTCTAAACAATCATAAAAATAAGTGGATGTGGTATGATTGCCAATGAGACAAGTATTCTCACAGTATCGCATAGCTAAACATAGGCCCCTACCAGGGTAAAACACAAACATTATATACGATGTAATACAATGCATGTCTATTTTTACATTACAATCAAATATCACTAATATTTCCAAATATTTTTGTCTTTAATTTGTCACAAACTATTATATAGATTTGTAATTATAAATCCATAAAATGTCAACAAATTTTAATCTACACAATATAAAGATTGACTTTAAAAAAATGTATTATCTCCCTCTGTAAAGAAATATATAGTTTAGCATAGTACTCCAACATTTGATATGTACCATACCTCTGGACTAAATCATCAGACACGAACAAAATTTTAAATTGATCTACTGATCTATAACTTGTCATGATAAAACTATATACCAAATATCAAATCCATTTCTTCAAGAACGAAGAGGAAAAGGGTGGAAAACTGATTTGCCGCACCGACAGATGAACAGAAGAAGTGCAAACATGTTGTCCCCTTAAACGTTGTCAGTAGGTGACTAATAAAAGTTGCATGCTATTTTATCTACAGGAAATTCTATACTATGATACAAAACATCTGTGACATACTTTCGTAAGCTTTATGCTTAGCATCATTTATGACAAAGCGTTGTACTTAACAAATGAGGAATATAAGGCAAAATTTCCAGAGAGATCCAACCTCGACGTACAATGTGTGGTTGAACGTCCCCACCTTTACATCTTGGGGAGATCCAAAAGCACAAATGATGAACAGTTAAGCTTTGTTGCAGAACGGGTCAAAGACCTTATGAATTTAATTCAACCCACATGTATAAGAGGAATACAAATTACTGATGAACTCAGAATTTTCAGTGGTGATGGACCAGCACGCCAATTTGAAGCTGGCTAGCAGCAGCTAGGCAATTTTTCATGCATTTGTGGTATTCAAGCAGAAGACCATAGAAATCTGCATTGTGCCTATAACACAACCATGAAATCCTTAGAGGAAAGAAGACAGATTTTCGTCAAAGGTCTGCATTGGAGAAATTTTCCTGAAAATTCATGTCCTCTTTCTCATCTAAAAAAGGATGACATGGCAGATGAGTTAGAAGCCAGGGGATATAACACCAACAGAAAATCAAAAGCTGAATTGGAACAGAATCTCAAAAATGAACTTAAGGGTATACAACGACCTCCAGCATTTATGTGTCATAACCCTCAAAATCCAGCAGACACAATTAACTGCTCAAAATATAAAGTTTTAGCCTGTGAACCTCTGCATGACATAACGAACATTGTACAACATATAATCATGGAATTGCCACATCACATCCAAAACAGTGAAGTCAAAAAACAATTAGAAAAATTTAGTCAGTCAACTATTGGGGAAAAATCAAATAAAAGGGTCGGATGCAAGACTATATGCAGTAAAGTTGGCGAAATTTATACAAAACCTCTATCAAGAGAAAAAAATACAGAATGATGTATTGAATTTTAGCAATGCCTTGGTAGAAATAATCAATATCTGCTAGAGTGGTCATGATGCTAGGAACCAGAGGTTTGTTCTAAGACTGCATAATCAATGCTTTGTTTTTGCTCTAGCATGTCTAAAGGTGATAGGATCCCCCCAAAAAATGACTGCAAGGAAGTTCTATGGAAGTAATTTCCATAGTTTGGTCATACATGCACCTGAAACATACAGATTGCTTTGCCTGAGATCTGTTGTTCCTGAAGAAGAAGAGAGAACATTTGGTGATATTATCTTTCTCTCATATAATGCCATCTGTTTCATTACATTGCTGTTATTTTTTTTTTTATCTTATCCTTGTATGCAGAGATTTCCATTAATTTTTCATTTGCTGGCACGCTTTTATTTAAGAAATGAACGGTTCTTTTTGTAACTTCATTGCGTTTTAAAAGTATTGACCAAAGTATATTTTCCCCGCTTCATTCTATAAATGTGCGCAAGGTCAACGCTTTTACATCCTTATGAAGTTACAAAAAGAACCATTTAATACTTATAATTACATTTTTTTAGCTAGGATCATAAAAATATGAATTTTATCATTTTTCTTATTTAATTCACCTGTGCACTTTAATGTCAGGACCTCGTGTTATCATGAATGATAAGTATTATTGTGTAATGCAATTACTTAAGGAATAACACGTGATTTGCAGTTAGCCAATCAGAATAACGTATTATAATGAAACATACATCAGATGTAATTATTGGATAAATATAAACTTGGAACATTTTGTATAATCCACACAACAGTCATAATCAATAAATACTAATCAATTTATGTGTCAACATGTGCAATAAGTACTTCATAACATTTTTTGGCAGTGTGTACAAATTTATTAAAATTATTCTTACAGAAATTATTCATCCCATTGCAACTGCTGTAATCCACAATGAAGAGGAAACTATCAACAGAATTAGGAGTCATGGTAAGTTTCTTGCTGCTGTACATATTTCAACTTCTAAATCTTCAAAAAATGTAAGAAAGAATATAAAAGCATGTGAACACCATAATAAATAAAAAGAAAATATAATTTTGGTTGCTGTCACATTGATCTGAAATTATCAATGGAAAATTATAGCCAAATTCAAGATGGCCAGGCTAGAGTTATAGCATATGGCAGTAGAACCCTTAACAAAGCTAAACGCAATTATTGTATAACTGATAAAGAATTATTAGCAGTTAGATATTTTATAGAATATTACCGACAATATTTGTTGGGTAGAAGTTTTACTGTTCGAACTGATCACCAAGCTTTAATTTGGCTTTTCAGTCTGAAAGAACCCAAGGGTAGAATAGCTCGTTGAGTGGAGATATTATCTCCCTTTGATTTTAGAGTAGAATATAGACCTGGTCCCAAACATGGTAATGATGATGCCATGTCAAGATGTAGCAACTCCCGTGATTGTGATTGTCCCGAGAGCGATAACATGGAATATTTAAAATGTGGTCCATGTGCAAAATGCACAAAAAGAGCTCTTGACATGGCGTGTTCCATGAAAAATTCCCCAAATTTAGAAAAAATTAAAAGTTTACAGAATTTAAATTCTGTAAAAACCAGACACCAATCAGAACAAGAACATACTTGGACTGTTTGGAAGTCTGGTTGTACCATAATGCAATTAAAGCATTTTCAAGAGTCTGATAGTAATATAGGACCCATACTAAAATGGAAAACAGAAGGTGAAAGACCTTCCTGGAAAGAGTTGGAACGGTATAGTCCAGCCACCAGACATTATTGGCATTTATGGGACTCCGTTCAAATCATAGATGGTTTATTATTTAAGGATTTTTTAAAACGGGATGGCAGTGGTCATCATCTTCAATTCATGACCCCTTGTAAAATGAAAGATGAAGTCCTCATGCAGATGCATAATTCAATTACATCTGGACATTTAGGACAGAAAAAGACTAAAGAAAAATTAGCTCAGAGATTTTTCTGGTTTGAAATGAAGGAAGACATTTCAATTTGGATTTCCAAATGTGATGTTTGTGAGGCAATAAAACCTCCAGTAAAACATGCCAGGGCTCCTTTAGGGAGCATGCTAACAGGTGGGCCTTTGGATAGGCTACCCACTGATATACTTAGGCCTCTACCTGTTACTCCCAGAGATAACAGATATGTATTGGCGATTTCAGACCATTTTACAAAATGGGTGGAAATATTCCCCATTCCCGATCAGATAGCAGCTACCTGTGCATATTTTATTCTTAATGAGGTTATTTGTCGCTATGGCTGTCCTTTGTCCTTGCATTCTGACCAAGGTCGGAATTTTGAAAGTGACATTTTTAAAGAACTATGTTCCTTATTAGAAATAAGGAAAACTAGGACTAGTGTTAGAAACCCTAAGGGTAATGGACAAATTGAAAGATTCAATCGTAGTCTACTGGCCATGATTTAGTCCTATCTATGTGGGGAACAAACAGACTGGGACCTTAATCTTGGATGTTTAGCAGGGGCTTATCGATCAACTCCAAATGAGTCAACTGGTCTTACACCAAATCTGCTGATGTTGGGCAGGGAGATTAGACTCCCATTAGAGGTTACCCTCGGGACCAGTCAATGTGTTAGCAATGACATTTTGACACCTGGAGAGTTTGTTCATAACTCAAAAGGCAGACTAGAAAAAGCCCATATTGTGGCAAGAAAACATTTGGCAAACAATGCCCAAAGACGTAAAATTATTACGACAATAAAGTCAATTTGGTTATATACCAAAATTTTGACAAGGTTTGGTACCTTCATGGGACCAGAAAAGAAGGCATAAGTCCAGAGCTGCAGCCTCTTTATATGGGACCCTGTCTGATAACTAAAAAATTAAACGACTTAAACTATAAAATCCAGTTGGATAGCACTGGAACTTGTAAAGTTGTCAATCATGACAAGTTAAAGTCCTATCGGGGGGGGGGGGGGGGGAAATATTCCTAAATGGATGAGAAAAGTTGAAAATAAAAAGATTTGAGGTGTTTCTGATTTACCTTATATATACTGTTTTTTTTAAATGTTTGAGTAGATTGACTGTACCAAATGTTGTTCTGATGAGCTGAAAAATATATGTTCACATTATCAGTAAAAGTTAAATTTGTGTACATATTGATTGTATATAAATAAAAATTAATTAGTTAACAATTTGTTTGTAAACTTAAGATTGTTTTTTTTTAAGAAGCATAAATGTTTAATGAATCAGTGAAATGCAATTGATAATTAACATAAGCTAATAATATCAGATAGATAATTGTTGAAATCAAAATTTTTTGACAATTGATGAATAATTCATTGTACTGTTAGATGATTATCTCCCTTTTGTAAAATGTTTGATTATCCCCCTTTTGTAAACTGTTTGATTAACTCCTTATTCACTGCAGCATCAGTATGGCTGTGTATTGGCTGCATATACATTGTCAGCTTTCTTTTCCAATTTATGGTTTGTGGATATTTTGATCTACAAATAAAATTTTATATAAATAAATAGGAAATTAAGTCAAAGTTTCTAGCTAATGAAACAGTAAATTGTTATCTCAAGATGAGCAAAGTTGAGATTTTTTTTATCTTAATAAGAATATAATTAGACAAGTTGCTAAGGTCCTGTGTTATTTTCAGATGAGTACTTACAGTTATGATAGCAACAAGGCCGTAAGAAGGGCTACAGTATGTCTTCGGTGTCCAGAGGAGCACCCATACCAGAGCCCAAGATTCAGAGTCATAATCCACATTTTACTCAAACATGTTGAAATAACACAGGTTCCATATTACTGCTTGCTATGTGGATACAAAACCACCAAGGAGAGTCAGTTGAAGGCTCATCCTGCCTTCCACCAACATCATATAAAACAGAGGGAAGAGGCTATGGCTGCCAGGACTTTTGAGGGGGATAATTTTTACTTTTGCAAGAGTGAGCAACCATATCAACCAAGGCCGGAGGAAGACTATAAATTGATGAGTACCAAAGGCACTCAACAAGATCCAATTAGCTGTTCGTTGGATTTGACTGTCATAAGACCTTATGAACCTACCTATGGTCCACCAGAGTCCGATGCTGAGCTGGCCTCATCAGTATCATCCTCAATTCTGCCAGACTTCAGATTTGGGCAGTTGCCTTCTCCGCAAGATTTCACAGTTCCAGTCGAGTGCCTACCGTATGGTCCAGTTCCCGAACCTATGGAAGTTGTACAGGAGGCCCTGGAGCAGGCCTCCACCCAATTATTGACTGATTCCGACTTGGATTCAAGCTTTAGTTTCCTCCGATCACAACCAACCTCACCACTCGTCTCCACTCCCTCTTTAGCCACCCCAGTCAGAGAAGTAATGCTGCGAGAAAGACAGGATGACGGAAGATATCCTGCAGCAACTGTTGCCGGCAGCTATTCCGCTGGAGATAGACCTCACCCACCCTGCCAGTGAGTGGGACCACATCCCCCTGACACAACAGAGTAGAAGCCCAAGTCTGCCAAAGGAATCTTCTTCTAGTTCGTCCAGTTCTTCCAGTTCTACTTGCCATCACCTGGAGAACTTACAAGAGATTATAAGCACAGGTAATTGTGGATTGACGGTCGAGGTGGCTAAGGTTCAGGACCAGCTCCGTAACCTTACCAACCTCGTGACCACCATGTCAGCACAAATACAGGGCTTGAAGAGCGTGGTTAGGCAGCAGGGAGAGGAAATACGGGGCTTGAAGAGTGACGACGGTTTTACCAGATTTGGAAGAAGAAGACCTTACGGAAATACATACAGCAGGAGCCAGAGACCGCAGACACCCTGGAGGAATTAAACTTTTGTTAAAGGTACTTTCATTGTAAATTTTGTTTTAATTAGAATGTATTAAGTATGTTTTTTTTAGATAAGTAAAAAAAAAATTGATTTTTTAAATAATGAGAAATATTTTGAACAGATAATGATCAGTAATTTCTAAAAATTAATACCTTTTGAGATTTATCTCCCTTTGGCTACTTTGAATTTGTTTTCTAACTTTAATTTTCCATATTGGGGTCTGAGTCTCTGAGGTCTGTTTGGATGGTGGTCTTTCCTTTCCCTGGTGCCTACAAATATTAATATTATGTACTTTATATAAATTCCAATATATAAAACTGTTTTTATAAACAAGTGAATTTTAATGTAGGGATAATAACCATTTCTATTTAACTGTAGATCTAGTTTTACAGTATTTAAAACATCTACTGTTATCAGTAGCCACTGATTCACTGTTGATACGGTTTGTCCAAGTATCATGTTATTAAAATAGTTGTTAGGATCAGTATTTTCTGACAGTTGCTTATATTGATTTTTTTTAATGTCGAATCCGTACAAACCCAAAAATCGTCCTGGGGAATAGAAGGGTGGATTTTTGAAACAGGGTAGAAGGTTTGCTCATAGTTTTTGTCGAGATGACAAAAGGATAATATTTAGCTCAGCCATGTTGTGTTCAAATTTGTGTTCAAATTTTTAATTAGAATTTAGACTAATTAAAGGAGTCAAGGATAATGTGTGTGAATTAATTATTGTTAAAATATATGTATCAGGAAAAAAAAGCTTACCATTGTTGGTTAACTGTTTTTTTTATTTCAATTGTTGATATAAATTTTCTCTTGGGTGAACTGTGAAGAAAATTTAAATAGATATATATAATACTAGAACACACCCGTGATATCGCGGGTCCGTGACTGAATTAAAGTTTATAACTATGCGTATGCCTTATTTTAGTATTGGTATTGTCATCTGATAAAGTCATGCCGATTATAAGATGCACAGTTTTCTGTGCTTTCAAAATCTTTCTGTTTGAACCCGTCGACCTGGAACCTATCAATTATTGGTAATATTACTAATTTGGAAAACAAAAGGGCCTGGAATGGAGTATTTTTTACTCTACAGTATACAGCAAAATTCCAAATTCACCGTTTGGTGGTGCGCCTGTCAGATGCGGAACGTATACAGATAAGGTAATAGGTAACAGGTGAATATACTATTGGTATCGGTGTCAGACTCGATCCGGAACTTCTTAATTATTGGCAATATTAATTACGTGGATTACAAAGGGGCCTGGAGTGGTGTAATTTTTAATCAACACCATTGTACTATATTATTTATATATAAAGTTGAATTCTTTGATTCGTCGTTTTTACGTGATGACGGCTGACAAATTTGACCTCGTAATTTTAGTATTATAGATGTTTGAGTGATTGAAGCATAAGCATATATGATGAGCAATAATGAGAGGATAATTTATTTGATAAATTTTTAAGACGAATGAAAGATTGTGTGAAATTGACTGTATTTAAGTATTTATTGAATCTGTTATTGTTAAAGTTTCATATTTTTGCTAAGGTAGAATAGGTAAATAAATCATGTTTGAAGCATAAATTCAGAGCTGTAACTGACAATTAAATGATTTTGTTGAATTTGAGAGGACACGAAATTTCAAAAGGGGGGATAAAATGTAGCAAGGTACCCGCACCCTCTTTATTTTTGGTAAGAACACCCCTCTCCCTCTTTTGTTTTTGTAAACAGCAAAGAGTATTTAATTTGTAGGTGTAATGCTGTTTTATGACAAGAGTTATATACTGTGGTCTAGGCAGCTGGCCAAAACAAAATTGGCTTTATAAATATCTTATAATTGTTTACATATGAGATTCTGTAATGTTTCTGAAGTTTCATTGTTGACATTTTTTTTTGTTTATGTTTTGAACATGTTCAACAATTTCTATTTATAGCTTGGGGTTCTCACATATTGCTTCTAAGACTTTCTGGGTATAATAACTTTGTATAACTATAGTAGTCAGGGTATGCTTTTAGAATATTGATGTAGTTTTACCTGAAATATGTTTTTCAGGCCGTCTATATATTTTGAGATTTTTCCCTCGTTGTAAAAGTTGCAGAAGACGTTCATTCGCACGGACTTTTAGTAATAATTGGGCCATGTCAGCTATAATTACTTACACAAGTATTTTCCTGAAGTCGAATTGACTTTCAGAATTCATATAAGATAAGTGAGAAGTTGTAAATTACGGCTTAATCTGTCAAACATCGTGTCACTGCAACTTCTGCCATCCTCGCAATCCGCCATTGTTAACAAGTACGGTCTGCGATTCGATTGGCTGGGAAAACTAAAATTCTTTATTTTTTTTCTTTTATTAAATAACTTTGTACAATATACCATTTTTATGTACATACAAGAATATATATGTGAAACTTATTTTAAAATATGTTTTAATAATCAAATGTTCGATTCTGCTGTGTCAGTAGCACTGTAGCACACTAGCGCACATTTGAACTCTCGTAAGGTCAACGGTGTACTTGTGCAGATGATTGGATTGGTTATCGATCTGCAAATGCACAGTTGACCTAAAAGGGGTGAAATGTGCGGCGCGGGTAGTATAAAAAGGGCCCGAAAACGCTACTTCTACGTCACTTTTCCCATTTTGGCATAAGGAAGGACTCTGTCAAATTTATTCCAAAGAAAAGTAAGACCAGTTTTTTTATATAGAAAATATTTAACGTTAACGTTTATCTCTTATAGGAAACGTTATTTTATTCCTTTTTGGAACTTTTAAATGAAAAGTGCATTAATAACAATACTTTACTAAATTTAGATATTCTATTTGGAAATTATAAAAATGTTTAAATTCACGTTCACTTCAAGAAACAATTATTTAGAAAAGTAAAAAAAACTTTTAGAAAAGTTGTTTAACAGAGTCCTGTAAAATTTAAACTTTAGAACAAATAAATAAAGATTCAGTCAGAAAGATTATTATTTATTTAAGTAAAATGGTATCTGAGTTTACCATTCTCATTCTGTAAGATCTCAAGACTTTAGTATTTTAAGAATGTCTCTTTATGAGAAATAAGCCGTACTTTAACCTATAATGGTTTACTTTTTAAATTGTTGTTTGTATGGAGAGTTGTCTCATTGGCACTCACACCACATCTTCCTATATCTCTTTATCATTAATTTGAATAAATCTGTAACCAGTAGGTTTTCATGAATTTAGGCACACATTACTAGTAAAGTCTCTAGTGTAGTGCATTATTATTGTAGCATAATGAATAAACGTATTTTGTAGTAAGATAAATAAGCTAGTATGCTCTAGCTGCATTTCTGATCATATAAGGTTAACTTTATTAACAAGGTGTTTAATAATCAATCAATCATATATTAGAATTCTATTCACCATTCTGAAAAAGAACATTATTTAAGTTTTCTATACATAGAAGATTGACAGTGTAAACTGGTTAAACATTACATCGTATGTGTTTAGATTCTAAACACTTAGGGAAATACTCAGATACACCTTTATTATTAGTATAGTTATAATAACCTGTACAGTTTGCTTATAGGTTATTTTGTGACCCGTTACTAGTAAGTTTCTAGTACCCTTGTCCTCTATTTTGGACTTTCAGTATTTGTAAAGACTTCCAATATACGTTACTGGTAATGTCTCCAGTATGAATGTTATTCAAAATTACCCCTTTTAGTGACCAAACACCTTAGCAAACTGTACCTTGTATTTATATGTATATATATGTATAGTGATCTCAGTATCTGTGCATCTGGAGAAAACTAAATATTTTACTTAAGATAGCTCATGAAATAGCTCTGGTACAGTCAAGCTAGCATTTTAATGTTTGTAAAATTGAGTAATATATTGAATTTTTGAATGAATATTCTGCCTTAGCAAAATGTTGAAATAAAGTATTGAAGCTTGAAACGTATCCATTTCTATTAACATAGACTTATATAGACAGCAGACCTAGATTATATTATTTTTCGGTGTTCATTAATTATTTGGTCAGTGGTTCTTTTGGTCAGTTCTGGAATAGTTTCATGGTCTAATAGTATTTGGAGATTTTGGTGGTCATTGATACCCTCTATCATCAAAACCCCTTGCGCGCTAGAATATATATATATATATTTATCATATACTTAGCATTAATATGATAGCTTTTGCATATGTGTTACAAACGGAAGTACACAAACCATAATTTCCCACCCAGGCTGATAACTCATATCAGCCCGGTCTGATAACCCATATCAGGGGCGTCTCGTGCAAAAACCCATAACAGTGCTTCTCGTGCAAGTTACTTCCGGTGTTTCCGGTATCGGTTGTTTACTTTTCAATTGTGACGTCAGATATTTTTATGACGACGTCAAAATTTACGTGAACTTTTGTGGGGATAGTTTAGTACTTGCTAACAAAATGCCATTGACAATACCGAATCAGTTTATAGTACAACAAACATGGAGTAATAATGATCATAAAACTCTTCCAAATTTTCAATGTCTCAAAATGCCTCTATAGGAAATATTACCATAAATATATATGGAGGTAGTGATGCTGTTGTTGGACAATTATAGTATATTTGATTCGATAATTTGACTTCTTTATAAGGTTTTTGACTGTTTTAGTTGTTGGATTTGTTTATTTGCCTTACATAAAACTATTGTCGAAGTATATGATAAAGCGATTAATACATGGCCTTTTCCATATCAGCCTGGGTATCATCCCTTGACCCATATCAGCGCCTCGACTCTGTCTCGGACTGATATGGGGGTCTCGGGATGATACCCAGGCTGATATGGAAAAGATCATGTATTTATCTCTATATATATAGTCAGTTTGAGTAATAATTATCACATAAAACCCTATGGACATATTGCTTTTCATATCATCATTTTTGAATGCGTTTCATTTTCATACAGGACAAAAAAAATCAATATACTGTACATAGGCACATATATGCCAGAAAAGAAGTCATGTGCCAGCTACACTGTATATACATAAACATTTCCCGTCATCTATGTTAAAAAACTTAATATGGACTCAATAGATCTCTGATTGTTATGTCATGGTGTCACTATTAGAGTGACTCCATGAATGCTTCAGTCCTTTCACTATAACTGGGTACAATTTTACTATATCCAGAAATTGCATGCCAGAAAGGAAGGCAAGTGAGAAATAAATATTAAAATTCAAATATATGCTAAGTTAGCCAGCTATGTTGACATTTCAGCTTTGAGTTAAATACATTCATTGTACATGTACGTACATGTGTACCAACATGAAACCTACATATACATGTACATCTTGAATATAATATATTTGATGCGGGTTCTGGATGACTACCAACTTACTAAAATGATCTAGTTATTTAAGCAAGATTTTATATACAAAAAAGATGTGATATAATTGTCATTGGGACAACACTCCACAAGAGACCAAATGTAACAGAAATTAACAGCTATAGGTCACTTTACTGCCTTCAACAATGAACAAAGCCTTTACCTCATAGTCAGCTATAAAACCATATATGGATTAAATTGATTGATTGATTGATTGATTGTTGGTTGCTTTACCCCGCATTTGAGTTAAATTGAAATAAAGATTTATCAAAATCTTTATTTTTAGTTTTAAAAGTTGAAATTATAAAAATTAGATGGATAAAGTAAACAAGCGAACAATTGAAATTAGATATTTTATTAATTTTAAATCTGAATGCTATTTTGGTTCTCTCGCCCAAGGTAACACTTGCTACCACAAGTAACGTAATATTTTTTTTATATTAACATGTTGCAGTTCATGCATGATCCTAAGCATTTGCACTTTTTGTAAAGTTGCTTAATATTATAAAACAATTGCCCTCCCACATTATATTTACTTCCCATAACTTCAATTTCAGTGGCCATAATTCAAGTAATGAATTACTGATGGACATGCTAAATATAAGAGATTAACAGATTTAATAAGCATGACTTTTTTTTAAATAGTTTGAATATAAACTTCTTATTTCAATTACAATTGAACTTTTTATATTAATTTGAGAGTAAAGTTATGTTGATCTGTTATATGCATTTGTATCCAATAAAAATGACTAACTTCAAAAAATTAGTCAGACCGTTCGCGTACGGTCGACCATGAGTATTTTAAAAAAAAAGTACGGACTGAAATGTGTACGGTCCAATTACTCATACGGTCTGGTACATAGGCATTATATAGTTTTTCCACTTTTGTTTATATTCATTATGTTATTTAGTTTTGTAATTTAATGGTATTTGCTGATGTAAACTTTTTTATTCAACATGCACATGCTATTTTTACTTTTATATATAGCTTCCTAGAAGATCAGGCAGGGTAACTCTTGGCATTATGCCATATTACCTGGCTGGTAACTGTTTATGTGCTATTTACATTAATATTGTAGCACTTTACAGTTGCTGGGTAGGTTAAAATATCTCAGCATTAAGAACATGGCAGCAATAAAGAAGATGAGGCATGAACAAATGAAACTGAAATGATGAGTTCCTTGGGTCATTGCCTATTTCAATTGTTGATGTAAAAGAAGTCCATACTGACCATTTACTTGTAAGTTTTACTATCTGGAATATGCTGTTTTACTTATATTATTAGCACTAACTTATTTAAGAATGTATGAAGTCATATAATTGCTTATCGCCACTTCATTTTTTGTCTGATCATGTGTGGCAATCATACTACATCTCATTTTTGTTGAGTCTCTGACTTTTGTCATAGAAGGGAGACATCACGATTCTACATTGCGTTGGCAGCGGCTTCCACAAATATTCACTCTGCGGTTAAAGTTTTGTACTATTTTACTAATAAATGAGTTTTTATACGACCCCAAAAAAATTTTGGGTTCGTATAATGGTATGATGTCGTCGTCGTCGTCCGAAGACACTTTGGTTTCCGGATAATAACTTTAGTTTAAGGGAATAGATCTTAATGAATTTTTTTCAGAAGGTTCAATACCAGAAAAGGAAGGTTGGGATTTATTTTGGGGATGATGGTCCGAACCATTTAGGAATTAGGGGCCCAAAAGGGGCCAAAACAAGCAATTTTCTAGTTTTAGGATTATTACTTGTTTAACAGTATTTCAATTGCTCTGAAAGTATACTGCAATGTTTAAAATCACAAGTAGAAGGTTTGGATTCATTTAAGGGGTTATGGGGCCAAAGTTTAGGAATTGAGGGCCAAAACAAGCATTTTTCTAGTTTCCAGACAATACCTTGTGTGTAATTGCATGGATCTCTCTGAAATTGTACCACAATGTACCATATAACAAAGGGGAGGATGGGATTAAGTTTTGGGTTAATTGCCCAAAATATGTAGGAATTAAGGGCCAAAAAAGGGCCAAAAAGAAGCATGTTTCTTGTTTCCAAACAATCATGACAATAACTTGTGTTTAAGTGTATGGATCTCTCTGAAATCGTACTACAAGGTTCAATATTACAAAGGAAAGCATGGGATTGAGTTTAAGGGTTATTGCTCCAAGGAGGGGATCTCAGTTTACCATTTTTTTAAGGGTTTTTTTTTCAACATTTTTCAAATTTCAAATTTTGAAAAGTTTCAATAAGAAATATTCAATTGCACAGTATTGTGCAATAGATGTGTTAGATCTTGAACCACATTAATTTTGTGGCAAAAACCTATATAATGTCAAAAATTTGATCACAATCAAAATTCAGACAGTATCAAGCTTCAATATTGTGACCAAAGGAGTAGGTTCAGTAAGACCCCTTTTTGGCCTCAAAATATAGCAGTTTTAGAAAATTGTGAAAATGTAATCGTTTAGATATCTATTGCAAAGTAGAATGCTTCTGCTACACAAATATGGGCTGTTTTTGACAAAACAATGCACATATATCGGGTACTAGCATCATTAAGTCATGCTAAATTACTGAAATCTTCACAATTGTAGCATTTTAGTTAAATTTTAGACGGTTTCCGTCTGAAATGAAAGTGGCCGCATTCGTGTTCATCCATAATATTGAAATGTAAGTTGTATTTGATGATAATACATAATAAATATAAAGATTGAGGATGAACACGGATGCGGCCACTTTCATTTTTGACAAAAATCATCTGAAAAGTGACGATTTTTGGCATATTTGATATATTTTTCATATTTAAGCTTGAATCGGGGCGTTTTAAATGACTTAGTAAGCTAAAATCTTCCCCATTAACTAATTGAATCAATTGAAATAGACACTTAAGTGTTTAGAAAGTGTCTAAAATCTTTCGTTAGATGAACTTGAAAATTGAGGCCGAAATCGGGCCTTACCGGACCTACTCCTTTGCCCCAACTGTTCAGGGTTCGACCACTGGGGTCGTATAAAGCTGTGCCTGGTTAACCTTAGTAAACATTTCATTTTCTGTGTGGCAGCTAAAGTTTAAAAGTTTAATAACTTTCTTAAACTATCCTGGATTTGTACGAAACTTGGACAGAAGGTTGTGTATGAACAAAAGCTTAAAAAAAACTTATGGAAGAATTTAAATAGAGAAAAATAGTCAACAAGTGACCGAACAACGCATTAATTTTATATCACTTGGGAACCATGGTAATTCACTGTAAGCACTGTAATAAATGTATTCAATCGTAGAAAGCATCATACATTGTACTACAGACCAGTAACATTCAAAATTAAAATTAAACTGAAGAAGATATATGTGATGAATGAAAATTATTTGTTCTTATTGCTGACAATAAAAAATTACGGATTGATTGATTGATTGTTGGTTGCTTTACGCCGCATTAGCACAAAAAGGCTATATCGCGGCGAGAGCTAATTCGAAATTTGTTACAATTTAAAGCATATTTTTAAAATAAGACAAAAAGTCCTTCAATATACTAAAATTCTTGACTAAAGCAAATTGATTATATACAAATAAAAATCAACAGTAAAATAACGTGATAAAAATTAAAAAAGATTTAAATATAACATTTTTATATTCTATAATAAATTCCAATTTCTTTTAAAAATGCAACAATATTTGTAAATGGAACATTATTGAATAAATCATACATATTATTGACATTGAAATGCTTCTTACGAATGTCAGCAAAGTCAATACAATTAATTAAAACGTGTTTAATAGTATACTTGCAGTTGCAAGGAACACATTGTGGTTCATCTTCATTTTTTAAAAGATACTCGTGTGTTACTCTAGTATGACCAATACGAGATATAGTAATAACACACTGATCTTTTCTGCACATACTATTATTAAAAGGTTTGCCTAAATTAGGTTTAATTTCATGCAATTTATTATCATCCTTTTAACTCTATTTATTTTTCAATATATTAAAAACATATTCTCTAATATTAGATTTAAAATCAGTATAGGGTATCTCACAGTTAGATAGAGGGTCACCTTTGCCTCAAGGTCTACAGCCGTGTTTCCAAGGATTCCAACATGACTCGGAACCCATAGAAATATTAGTTCTTTCATAAGAATTTTTAAATTTCTCATTACATATAAAATTTTGAGAATTGTTGGGTTTTTAATTTTAGTATTTCGTATAGCTTGTAAGCATGAAAGTGAATCCGAACATATAATAAATTTTGATTTATCCGAAGAAGCAATAAATTTCAAAGCAAAAATTATTGCTTCTGCTTCAGCAGTAAAGATGGATGCATCAGATGACAAACGGAGAGTTGCAGCTCTGTCCCTAAAGACAGCAGCAGATGCAACTCTGTCGCCATCTTTTGATCCATCAGTATAGACAATTGAAAAATCTGGATAATTGGCTTTAATTTCAGCATAATGTTGCTGAATTAAAAGAGGATTTGTTTTATTTTTATTGTGTTCACGGAGATCAAATATCATTTGTATGCCCTGAGTGCCGCACTTAAGATACGATTCGATCATATTTTCCCCCGCAGGTAGCGTTAGAATATATATCGCAACCTCATTCTAGGAAAGTCTGTGGCAGAGGTGTTTATGTATCAGGAATACCCATGTGTACCATTTTGTGGACCTTTTTCATAGATTCAGCTGGGCTGTTTATTCTAAACAATTGTGTATCACTGTTAAACATACAACCTGATCTAGAACCTGAAGTTGTAAACGTAGACGATAATTCAGACGTGGAACCCGAACCGATATTATGGATGCAGATGTATCATCTTCGCCGATTTAGCATTAGATATGAATTCGAAGACACGATCAGACAACTTCGTAGTTAAGAATTTATACCCGTTCATCGATGCTTTCCAAAATATCCATCCACTGTCAAACGTTTGCTTTCAAAAATCATTCTTAGAAACAACAGAAGTGATCGATCTATTATCGACGTTCTACGAGGCAGAATCCCACGACGGTATACCACAAGGAACAAAGAACGACGCGTTCTTCATGTTTAGGAATATCAACATCACCAATCGTTCTAACGGAAAGAAAAGCGAGTTCTCTGATGATTTTGGTGTAAACCACAGCCAATTTTGGAGACCAGTGTTCGAGCTTAGTAGAAGCCAAGCAACATTGAAGAAAGATTCGAATTATAAACAGAGAGTATATTGGTTAGCACAAGGCGCACAGGAAAGTATAGCTGAAGTCGAATATTTAGGACAGTTTCCAGGCTTAGTACCTCATGGCAATTCAAAATCTGGCGAAGAATACCCGCAAGCGTGATGACCGAGTTGTCCGATATCCTCCTTAAAGACCGACCGTTGACAAACAAATGTTAAGTGACTAGTGGACCAAGCAAGTGCACGACAAAACTACAATGATAAGGAAAAAAAACAGCGGATACAAGATTTAGGTCATTTTGGACCCTCAATGCTCTTCAACTTTGCAGTAGTTTGGCTTTTTAAATATTTTGATATGAGCGTCACTGATGAGTCTTATGAAGACGAAACGCGCGTCTGGCGTACTAAATTATAATCCTGGTACCTTTGATAACTAATTATAAATATAACCATATCAATGACAATTCATGTCAGCACAAAACGTCCTGACTACTGGGCTTGTGATACCCTCGGGGAAATAAATCTCCACTAGTAGTGGCATCGACCCAGTGGTTGTAAATTAACTCATCATAGATACCAGGACTAAAATTTGTATATACGCTAGACGCGCGTTTTGTCTTCAAAAGACTCGTCAGTGACGCTCGAATCCAAAAGAGTACAAATGGCTCATGTTAAATAGACAACCAAGTCTATGTTCTAAACATATCATTTCTGTGCAATGCTGCTTCAAGAAAAAAATATGCTCTCTTTAAGCTTTAAGACTATATAAAAAACAAAATATTCAAGTCTTTCACACAAATGCTATAGCACTCAATCAATGGCCCTTTGCTGCTTTGCATGACCATATTGGAGATTTTCTTTATTATTAGGTGGTTCGCCTATAAATGAATCATACCACCATGCTTTTTTGATTTGCTTTATCTATGCAAGTTGATCTCGGGGTTGTTTTGGTTTTCAGAAATTCCTTGAAATTTTTTTGCAGTTCTTCTATTTCTTTCATCACCCATTTCTGTCGGGTTGACTTTTTTCTTTACTTTAATCTCCATGTTCTCTGATTCAGAATCATCTTCATCATCTTTCTCAAGTCTTTTTCTTGTGTTTTTTTGTGTTTCCTGAAAAATTTTCCACACAATGTTCTCTCCTGATGTGTGGTTCCATGTTGATGGCCCTATTATTGCAACCATCTACCGGACACAACATAAATCCATCCTTCTCGTCCTTAGGAGACTGTGATTGTCTCTACTGGACAGCGCTGGAGGTAGAATTGAAGTTCTACCATTCCCATAGATTAAACCAATGAAATTAGATATATAGCTACCTTTCCTTTTTCATTCAAGTTTGACAAAGTTTGGTAAATCCTTCAATGATGCATGTATTAAATGAAAATTAAGTAAAAATCTATAAGGCTATTCCATTTAAACATAGCTCATACCCACGGACGGCAAAGAAAAAAAATCTATCCCTGGCTGTTGTCTGAAATAAATTGCTTCTATTCAGGTGTGTGTATTAATAAAAAAAAAAATGCATCTCTACATGGATATTGTTAGCTTGAAGGAAAATGCTTCTCTGGGGGGATGTTTTATGAGTGGTGAGATAATCATTTGTGTTTTTTATTTTAACTCCGTATCAATCGCGTTCGAGCTTTTTAATCAGCTTGGTATGAATTACCTTTTGAGGCTATAGCAAAACTATTAATTTTCTCAGGTATCTTATTTGAAAATGTTGGAGACTTAGTATCATATAGATATAGACAGATGTGGTAGGAGTGCATACGAGACAACTTTCCATCTGACAATTTGTTGTAAACCATCGAAGGTCAAAATAAAATGTTCCTGATTAATAAAACATGGTGGTTGCGTTTTGGTCAGGTTGCTGTCTCTTTGACTCATTCCCCCTTTTCATTCTTAATTTCATGTGTCTTCGGAAAAAAGGACACTTTGTTAATGTGAGAAAAAAAATAGATGCACAGGTGAATTATAGCCAGCACAGGGGCACTGACGGTATAAGAGGGCTTTCTTAGTCATGCTTCAGTGTTTCTCTGTATAATTAATTTATTTCTCACACTTAAACCCCCTAAACCCCAATCCGCATCTCACACAACCTTTTTTACAATAACATTTATATATATTTATTTATCAAATTTACGTACGTTGTTTTCTTTTGTTAAATATTATATGTGGTTCTTAGTTATTCGAATTTCTGTACATTGTTTTCCGCATTTGGGGTAGTTAGTTATTTTACTGTAGTGAAAGTAGGTTTCACGCATGTCTCACAAATTTTACTTCCGCTTCACAATCGATTCGTTGTAAAACTAGAGGGTCCAAGGACCCTGTGTCGCTCACCTGATATTTTTATTTACAATTGTTGCATGATAAATGCAACTGTTGTACTGTCGTTTAGTTTCAGAGATATAATACTAAAAAGTGCATTTGAAACCTATGTTTTATTTCAGCCATGTGGGCAGGCAGGGTCATCATACACAGTGGTCCCTGGATATCCTAGTGGTGATTTAAACCAAGTTTGTTTACATTCGACAGTTGTTTCAGGGGAGAATTTTTGTAAAATTTATCTAACAAGAAATGCAAAGTAATGAGAAAGTTGTGAAGTAGTTTTGTTGTTGCGTAACCCCCCCCCCCCACTTTGCCACCAGTGCAAGGGTTGTATAGCCAGCTGAGGTCGTGAAAAACTCTCTCTCTTTTCTTGTTGCAGATAGATCTTGACCTGATAAACAATTTTACCACATGTCAGATTTGCTCTAAATGCTTTGGTTTTTGAGTGATAAGCCAAAAACTGCATTTTACCCCTATCTTCTATTTTTAGCCATGGCGGGCATCTTGGTTGGTTGGCCGGATCACCGGACACAATTTTTAAACTAGATACCCCAATGATGATTGTGGCCAAGTTTGGTTTAATTTAATCCAGTAGTTTCAGAGGAGAAGATTTTTGTAAAAGATAACTAAGATTTACGAAAAATGGTTAAAAATTGACTTTTAAGGGCAATAACTCCTAAAGGGGTCAACAGACCATTTTGGTCATGATGACTTATTTGTAGATCTTACTTAGCTGAACATTTTTGCTGTTTACAGTTTATCTCTATCTATAATAATATTCAAGATAATAACCAAAAACAGCAAAATTTCCTTAAAATTACCAATTCAGGGGCAGCAACCTATCAAAGAGTTGTCCCATTCATCTCAAAATTTCAGGGCAGATAGATCTTGACCTGATAAACAATTTTACTACAGTCAGATTTGCTCTAAATGCTTCGGTTTTTGAGTGATAAGCCAAAAACTGCATTTTACCCCTATGTTCTATTTTTATCCATGGCGGCCATCTTGGTTGGTTGGCCCGATCACCGGACACAATTTTTAAACTAGATACCCGAATGATGATTGTGGCCAAGTTTGGTTTAATTTGGTCCAATAGTTTCAGAGGAGAAGATTTTTGTAAAAGATAATTAAGATTTACGAAAAATGGTTAAAAATTGACTATAAAGGGCAATAACTTCTAAAGGGGTCAACAGACCATTTTGGTCATGTTGACTTATTTGTAGATCTTACTTTGCTGAACATTTTTGCTGTTTACAGTTTATCTCTATCTATAATAATATTCAAGATAATAACCAAAAACATCAAAATTTTCTCAAAATTACCAATTCAGGGGCAGCAACCCAACAACGGGTTGTCCGATTCATCTGACAATTTCAGGGCAGATAGATCTTGACCTGATAAACAATTTTACCCCATGTCAGATTTGCTCTAAATGCTTTGGTTTTTGAGTTATAAGCCAAAAACTGCATTTTAACCCTATGTTCTATTTTTAGCCATGGTGGCCATCTTGGTTGGTTGGGCGGGTCACCGGACACAATTTTTAAACTAGATACCCTTATAATGAATTTGGCCATGTTTGGTTAAATTTGGCCCAGCAGTTTCAGAGGAGAAGATTTTTGTAAAAGTTAACGACGACGGACGCAGGACGACGACGGACGACGACGGACGACGACGGACGCCGGACGCCAAGTGATAAGAAAAGCTCACTTGGCCCTTCGGGCCAGGTGAGCTAAAAAGGAGTCGATTGTGATACGGAATCGGAACCTAGTTTGTGGTGAAAATTATTATTATTATTATCATTGCGCATGTTCAATAGCTACTTTCACTTTATTACAGAAGAAGATGCGGGAAAATTAAAAGTAAAAAAAGTAGAGATTTGTATCTTTACCTGAATGAGTACATATTCACGTTAAATACTGAAAAATAAAGGAGTAAATATGCATTGGACAAAAATCAGACAGTAGTCAATATAAAACAAAAATATCCAGGTCTTACCCAGCATCATGTCTAAAACGGCACCTACATTAAACTAACTGAAGTGGTTACACGCAGGGGCGGATCCAGCCATTTTAAAAAGGGGGAGGGGTCCAACTATATGTCCCAGTTCAAATGCATTGATCATCCAAAAAAGGGGGTTCCAATCCCCGGAACCCTCCCCCTGGATCCGTCACCGACACATACATGTATATCTATATAAAAATAACCACAGTTAATTCTTTCTCACAACCCGCCATGGAGTGCCAGAAATTGCTTATATTAGACTCCGCTGACCAGTGCTCATTAACTAAAATTACACTATCTATGAAAATTGGGAATGCCTACCAGTGCTCGATAATTAGCCTAAGAAAATTGAGAAATGTTATTTTTGTAAAAATAAAACAATTTTGAACTAAAATATTTGTTGAATTTATTCCTTAAAAGAGTTTTTACAGGAAATGTAAATTTCGCATGCTCTTTACTTAACATGAAATTAATTGCAGACCATAAAGCCAAAGTGGTGAATTGAAGTTAAAAAGATTGCTCTTTTAATCAAGTTAAAATGAATATCTTTTGGTGAATATTTTGTAAGTAGAAATAACATGACGGTTAACAGTAAAAAAAACTTTGTTAAATTATCGCTCACTGGTCATGAGAGACTATAGGGAATGCTATAATTTTACAAGCCTCCAATACGGTTCCAATTCAGTCTTGCATTTATATAATTAGTGTAACTCTTTTTTTTCAGAGTTTGACTTCTGTAGTCAGTTTTTACATATAACCCTACTGTTGTCAATCAACTACTCAGTCAATGTATCTTAAAATGTAATCAATTTGTTTTAAAAGGTATGTCTAATACTTATGAGGAGGAAATCCGTACTATGGATGGGTGAATGACATTGAGACAGCCGATTCTTTAGTGGAGGAATTTTCTCTGGCGACATCTACTACATACGCAGTGCCAAGATGTACTAAAAGTTTTGGACAATTTTCTTTGAGTGGTTAGGCATATACATTATCTACTTTCAGAAAGAAACATCCTTTTATTATATTATTCCCCATTTATGGGCATTATGTATTCTGGTCTGTCTGACCGTCTGTCTGTCAGTCAGGCTTCAGGTTAAAGTTTTGGCAAGGACATTTAACTTAGTACACATATTTCCTTTGATATGATATTTCTAATTTTAATATCAAATTATAGTTTTTACCCAATTTGAATGGTCAACTGAAAATAGAAAATGATAGTGCTGATGGGGCATCTGTATACAAGGGACACATTCTTTTTATCTGATATGTCTTGACCAGGTTGACATCCTCTATTCATAAATTTTGGTCACACGATCCACTGCTGTAATTTATTATGTAAGCTAACAATAGTTTTGTGATGTTTACATGTATTGTTCCTTAGCTTGTAACTAAAGAGAAAGGAAGAGAAAATTGAAAGGTCAATCAAGAGGGTTCAAGTCAAAAGAAATAACAAATTTGAGAAAATGACACTGGAGAAAAAAGAAATCCAATCACCTATATTTATGCAAAAACGGGACTCCATCCCAAAACTGATTGAAATTTATTTAATTGATGGTTTTGTCAATTTACATTTTGTTTCCTAATGTTTACAATTCTTTAGAATCAGAATAATACTTTCATTGCTTGGTTTGCTTTTGATTTAAGAACCATGCTCAGTCCAGCATTTTGTTCGCTGGCAAGATGATGGTGCTGTCACCCATGGTTCCCACATTCCTGTCCAGGACACCCCATTTTTTTATAGCTGGTCACCGTTTGATGGAATGTCACCAAGGGCCAAATTATAGGCAAAATAAAATTGGAAAGGTAATATTTTTTTAAAATGATTTAATTAAAAAATTATATAATAAGTTCAATTCAGTAATGATTACATATCAATAATTTTATTAACAGTCTTTTGAAAAATGAATGTTTTAAGCTTTTAAGATTCTTTTAGGAAAATGAAAATGACCACGTCTATAAACAAGCTGCAAAGAATAAAAGAAACACTGGTACAAAAAAGCTGGGTTGCAGTGCAGCAATATACATGAGGGAGATTTCTTTCCACAGTACAAGGTAAGGAAAAATTCAGAAGCTAAGTTATTCCATTAAACTGCACATATCATCTTCTGATAAATCCCAATCTAACTGCTGTAAGATGTCTATACACAACATTTAGATTGTGATTCCTTGTATATATCAACTACTAATGTACTGTTTATGTATACATTTCAGGTATCAGTCATCCTTATAATTAAAGATATTTACTAGGCAGAAGTCAACTCCCATTTATAAATAACGGCACCTTTTTAATGTAAAGTTTAGTATAAACATTATTGAGTTCTTTGTTATATGTTGGTTTGTTAATTATCTAGCTGTAAGGGCTGGACAAAAAAACAGTCATGCATTTCTTTTCCTAGGTAAAAATAAAAGCAAAATAGTTTGTCTAAATTGTATAAATAAATTTCTAAACATTCCATTTATTAAACTAATAAACTTTAAATGTATTTTTTCCTGGCTTCTTAGTGCGTCTCATGTCTTATAGCAAAGTGTATCCTTGCTATACTTGCAGTCTTAAATTGTTACGATTTTGTTACGACTTCTAATTTGTCTATTCTAAACGTACATTTTTTATTTAAGGTGTTTGATGCGAGGACTTGTGTTTCGTTAGTAGATCCACTGAAAAACATTGATTCAGACATTCTACAAACTATTGGGTAAGTTAATGAAAATAACATTAATTTTCAGAATATTTCCATTAAGCAGGCAGTAGGTGATATTTATTTGAGCCCATATGCGCTTTCTATTGGTAGGTCTTATTTTAGAATATGTTGATGTTTGGACGAGTTGTGTATATATATATAAGTACGTCTGAGGTCGTGTGGTATTGGGACGGCTGCAGTGCAGGCGATTTGGTGTCACGATATCACAGTAGCATGGGTTCGAATCCCGGCGAGGAAAGAACAAAAAATTTGCTTTCGTTAGATCTGTAAATTTGCTTTCGCATATAAGATCTAAATTTGCTTTCGCATATATATATATATATATATGCGTATGCGAAAGCAAATTTACAGATATTCTTACTGCTTATTCCATCATGCATTTGCAATTTGATTTTAAGAGATTAAGATCTTTAACTATCAAAATTATCAAAACAGAACATCATATTTTAAATTTAGAAACGTTCATTGATCAAGGAATTATTCCAAAAGGGTTAGTTTTAAAAGCTTCGCCACTTACAACATGCGAAAAGTCAAACAGATTTTTACATAGATGGAACAATATTCTATACAACAATTCCTTTAGCCTGATGGATCTTTTACGTCAAGAAGCAATTCATTCAGTTAATAATTTATACAAACTTAGTGATAACTTGCACTGCCGATCTCGTAACCAATTCAATAACTTCACGTCAAGCAGATAAACAAATTTAAACGTGATGGTTTGAAAGTTACCTACCCTAACAGTCCTTCAAAACTATCTAGTAAAAAGCGTCGCAACCGTAGATTTCGAAGAAAAATTCATAAAACGGCCAATCCCAACAACACCAGTTGTCAATTTGTCAACAGTCTCTTTAACCGTATTATCTAAGGGTTTGAATTTTTGCCCTACTCCAAGTAACATAGATAATATGAAACTTGAGAATGCCATCAATAACTTTGCCAGAACCCTCAGAATTAAAGAATACTTTGGTGAGGAGGATAATGAGGAAGACACAAATACGTCGAAATCGGAGGACGAAATCATAATTCCGCATTTCAAAACTAAGAGTTCATGGATTCCAAAGCTCAGCAAATCTGCTACACTGGTATATGTTATTGACAAAATCAAATCGGATGTTGTACATCTAGTCAGCAACAAGTACTCGTCGTTTTATAACACCTCTTCTGACGAGAAAAAAGCAATACAATCACTGAGATGATATTGTTATAAAACCAGCAGACAAGGGAAGTGCCACTGTGATAATGGACAAAGCCAACTACATCGCGGAAGCAGAGCGTCAGCTCTCTGATGAGAGATTTTATAAGAAACTTGACTATGACCCTACTACCGAGTTTAGTTCCAAAATTATTACTGCGTTACAAACCATGCACAATGACGTTCACATAGATAAGGATACAATTGGAAAACCAGAGAACGCCAAGCCTGATTGATTGTAACTTCTTCCTAAAATACACAAGGTTAACAACCCTGGTAGACCCATTGTATCCGATAACGGCCACCCGACTGAGAAAATCTCGGAATTTATAGACTTTCATTTAAGTTCTAATGTAGAAAATCTTCCTTCTCACATTCAAGACACTACAGATTATTTTCGCAAAATGAAATCCATGAATCCTCTTCCTCTGGAAACCCTCCTTGTCACTTTAGATGTTACCTCATTGTATACCAACATACCGCATGATGACGGAATACAATCGTGTAGGTGAATATGGGACTCGCGCAACACTTTAGAACCTCCTACCGAATGTTGAGTCCAGTTGCTTACTCTTACTTTTACCTTTAATGCTGAGAATTACCTTCAATTAAACGGGACAGCGATGGGGACGAAAATGGCACCGTCTTACGCACATATTTTCATGGGCAAATTAGAGAAACAAACTATTTCAACATCTTTATCCAAACCCCTGTCTTGGTTCCGTTTCATCGATGATGTTGACATGAAATGGATTGAATCCCAACAAAAATTGGATGCTTTTATCAGACATGCAAACAACGCCCACCAGTCAATTAAATTTACATATGAAATATCCGACTAAGATATTTCTTAGACACAACTACATCTACAATGTATAAAGGACGGTATCATATCAACAGACTTCTACTGTAACCCTACAGATAAACATCAGTACCTTTCTCCCCAAAGATGTCATTCTAAACACTGTACAAAAAGTATCCCGTACAGTCAAGCTCTCAGCCCAAAGTGGATTTGCTCCTCTGAGGAGGCTGTCACTCAGCCGTTACGGGAACTTCGCGTATTTAAAGTGGATTTGCTCCTCTGAGGAGGCTGTCACTCAGCCGTTACGGGAACTTCGCGGATTTTTTAATCAAACGAGGTTATACGCTGCATGCCAAGCCCGAGCTTTTAAGGTGTAAGAAGAATGCGAGGAAACTGGAAACATTTAGAAAATAAAATTGGAATGCTGATTTTTTAAAATTAAAGAAGGTTTAGTCTGGTCTGCCGAAACAAATAAATTGCATGGTCTCACAGATTTTGAAACTGCAGAGGGGGATGAAATAGCAACCAATATCATACAGTTTTTCTTCAAGAGCTTATTTTTAGACTTAGCTTACCCCTGTGCATACTTAGTTGTAAAAAACTTTGACTGGAGCTCAAGTATATAATGCCTTCGGGAAGGGATTTACTTGTTGCATCGCTTTGGATTCACAATTTTATTGTTAATCTCTGGTAAATAGAAATTTCTTAAAATATTGTACCGAATCATTTCCAGGTTACCCACAAGCTCAACATTTGTGCATAAATCCTGTGAATGGCGGACCTATTTTTTCATGTCTGATCCACTACATCTTATTAAAAAATTGCGTAATAATATTCAGTCAAGTGGTCATACAGAATGCCACAAAAAACAGTAAAACTAGAAGGCAAAGAAATCATTTGGGAACATTTTGTATCTGCACCTAAAAAGGAATGTAAAAAGAGTTTTACTAATTACAAAGTTAAATGCAGATGCCATTTACCTCAACTTTTCAAAAAGGAGAGTTAACCTAACCTAGCTGAACACACATTAAGTAATGCTGTTGCCAAAGAAATGGAAGAAATGATTGATTGATTGATTGATGGTTGGTTGCTTAACGTCCAGTGGCAAATATTTCATGCATATTCAGGACGAGAACAAGTTTACAATAAATACAATAGGTAGGTTGATACAATAGAGGCAATCTGGTATGATGGTCGGGGAAATTTGGACTGCCACTGGAAAATGAGGGTATATTGGATAGGGACCGAAATTTTGCCTTGCAACAGGCCACCTACGGACCCCTCAAAGAGTTGTTGCAAGGGTTCTTAACGTGCAAAGAGCGTGGCACTCTCTTTACACGAGGCATCGGATTTAACGTCCCCCTTCTGACCGGACGTGACTGCGAACTTGATACATCCCGCACAGCCAAACGGACGCCCCACTTCGGCAAGCGTTTTACTGCCGGTCGGGAGAAGACCAAGTGACCATATTTCTATTCCCCAGTCACCCTTGGGGGTTGGAAGAAATGAAAATGAGGTTACTAAAGCCACTCAAAAATATATACAAGTCTCTTCAAGAATATTTGAAATTCGAAATATCGAATAGCCAGTGAAAGAAAAAACTGAGCCCCGAATAACTGAACTTGTACAAATAAATTATTGTTTTTTTTTAATGGTCTACAGAATTTGAACATGGATTTATATTGCCTTCAGAAATACAAAAGCATAATATTTCTTGGCAATAATTATCAAAGGTACCAGGATTATAATTTAGTACGCCAGACGCGCGTTTCGTCTACATAACACTCATCAGTGACGCTCATTTCAAAATATTCATAAAGCCAAACAAGTACAAAGTTGAAGTGCATTGAGGATCCAAAATTCCATAAAGTTGTGCCAAATACGACTAAGGTAATCTATGCTGGGATAAGAAAATCCTTAGTTTTTCGAAAATTCAAAGTTTTGTAACAGGAAATTTATTAAAATGACCAGATTACTGATATTTATGTCAAAACCGGAGTGTTGAATTCTGGGCTGGTGATACCCTCGACGACGAAACGTCCACAAGCACCATTCCAGATGTTGACCTTGCACTGTCCTCTTTCATAGACGTAGTAAAATATGTATGTTCACAACAATTTCTAAGTGAAATATCCAACAAAACCATACACAATTCCTAAAAGATTTAACCAAGATATTGTTGAGAGTACGTTTTCACATCAAAGAGGCTGTTTTGGAGATAATCGTGAACTCAGTCATCCAATATGGTTACAACAATACAAAGCTACTTTCTTTAAAAGAGCAAAATCAGAAGTTGCATGTAATAGATATGGCAAACCAAATATCAAAGAAAAAAATAGTTTAAACAAGAAGTAATTGTAACAGGATGCTGTTACGAAGTCTCCCAAACAAAGCTCCCATAATTAGCCATTCCCATGGTCCCATATTTTATAAGATTTGTTTATTATCCCATACAAGAATATATAAGGTTTAGATGTGGGGATCTCTACTGTTTACGAGTTTTCTAACAGAAGAGTGTGGGGTGACCCCATACACTACCCCTATATTTGATTTGATTTGTTTTATTGTCCCATACAAGAGTATATATGGTTTAGGGGTGGGGATCTTGACAGTTTACAAGTTTTCAAACAAGAGGGGTGGGGGTGAACCGAAGGGACTTTCCTTTTATTTCATTTGATTTGTTTTATTGTCCCATGCAAGAATATATATGGTTTAGGGGTGGGGATCTCGATCGTTTACAAGTTCTCAAACAAGAGGGGGTTGGGGTGACCCCCAGGTACTTCCCTTTTATTTCATTTAATTGGTTTTATTGTCCCATATAAGAATATATATGGTTTAGTGGTGGGGATCTGGACGGTTTACAAGTTTTAAAATAAGAGGGGTGGGGGTGAACCCCATATACTTTCCTTTTATTTCATTTGATTTGTTTTATTGTCCCTTGCAAGAATATATATGGTTTAGAGGTGGGGATCTCGACCGTTTAAAAGTTCTCAAACAAGAGGGAGTGGGGTTGACCCCCTAGGGACTTCCAATTTATTTCATTTGATTTGTTTAATTGTCCCGTACAAGAATATATATGGTTTAGGGGTGGGAACCTCGATCGTTTACAAGTTCTCAAACAAGAGGGGGTTGAGGTGACCCCCAGGTACTTCCCTTTTATTTCATTTAATTGGTTTTATTGTCCCATATAAGAATATATATGGTTTAGGGGTGGGGATCTGGACGGTTTACAAGATAATAGCACATTCTCAAATTGAAGGAGGTGGGGGGTACCCCCAGGGACTACCCTATATTTCATTTGATTTGTTTTATTGTCCTGTGATCATTTCTGAAAACTGCATGTGTTTATCACTTACAGCTTTTAAGTTATAGTCATTTGAAAAATTTTAAAAATAAAATCCCATTGGGTTCTATAGTAAACGCTCTCCTCTTTATGCCCCTCAAAATACCCCTTTACTGACCCCAATGCACAAACGAAAGATTGATGGCTCCCCTAGACATGTTAGTCTAACATATTATAAAATCTTAAGTAAATCTGACAAGCCGTTTAGGAGAACTGTTGCGGACAAGTTCATTTTTAAAGTGGCGGAAAAAGAAAAAGAAATAGAAGAATAATAAAAATAAAAATAATAAGAACCGAGCAAAAACAATAAGTCTCCAAACTTTGTTTGGGAAACTTAAAAATAAGTCTTACCTGGCCAATTACTATATGAAATTGTTAAAAAGTTGTATTTTTTATTATTTAAAATGTCTACATTTGATATGGTGATAGTCGGACCAGGCATTAGAAGGAACAAATACCTATGGCTGTGTCCAATTACTTTTCAGGAAAAACAATTGGACAGATAACAGACCTGGCCAGCCAACAAATACCAAAGTCTGGTAAAAAAAACTGTTGTTGGGGGTATATGCAATTTGACAACAAAATTAAATTCTTAGAGTGCTGGGCAGTTTGAATTAGCCCTCCAGTCGTGTCGTCTTGACCACCCTGTGGTCTTGCACGTCAAGGGCAACCGACTGGACATGATTCACGCCCAGGCTCATCAAGAAGTGCTGGAGGTTGTGAGGGGCATGGCAATTCCAATAGACAAATGGTTGCGCAATATCGTTTTTACCACACACAGGCACATTTTGATAAACAATTCAAAATTATGTTCACTGAAATGATTGTGGAATAATCAGAATACAGTCCGAACTTGATGTAAAAGTAAAACCAAACGGTAAAACTTATATTTTCTATAGGTTGCTCAGTTCACCTGTGCTCATTCTACATGGAACAAGTCTTTTGGAGTTTTAACTATACTAAGGTAGGTACAAGTAATATTATTATATATCCTCCTGATATTTGTTTGATGTAAAAAATACAAACATGTATACCTATTATTTTCCTTCAGCATATTCTAAAGTTAAATCAAAGCGCCTTTAAAACTGAGAAGGGTTAAGAAGTCAGTTTTTAGAGGTATATATCTCTCATGAAGAACCATGCAATTCTATAAGCAATTATTCTGGTGTATAATTTATTGATGTCTAGACTGTGTATTGTGGATAACAACATGTTCATAATGTATGACAAAAAGTCATTCCTTTCCTCTTATACATACAATTGAGAAGTGGATGGTTAGTTTGCTTGTGCTGTACAACAGGCAGGTTCTTTACAATAGGCAGGTGCTGTACAACTGGCTGAAGATGACCATAGCAAATGCAATGTTAATGACGGAGAAGAGGAGGCTATCCCACCATCGTCAAAGAAAAGGACATCAAACTTGGCAAGGGAGGCGTACATATAGTATGCAGATAGCATTGGAAGATCTAAGAAGCTAGAAGAAAAGCTTGATCGCTGTATGGACAAGTTTTTGTCAGATTAAAATACAATGTACAAAAAATGGAATACCCATATACCCTGTCTTTTTAGTATTTCTTTCACAAGAACAAATAAAGTTAGCGCTACAATATTTAAAAATGTCCTTAAGAATGTGTGCTTGTTTTAAGTGCACACGAGCCGATGTCACCACTGGGCATTTTTCGTCTGTCTGTTAATTATTCATATTTTTTATCAAATCCTCTGCAGCAATTTAGTCAATCAAAATCAAACGTTGGCCTCTATTGTGACAAGATTTACCTATTGTATTTATTTATTACTCGACGTTAAGCAACCAACAATCAAACGTTGGTTTGGTATTGGGCAAAACTTTTTGGAACTTTTGGTCCTCAATGCTCTTCAACTTTGTACCTTTTTTAGACCTTCCCACTAAGATCACTAAGTAATAATTAACAAATAACTCCTTTTCTCCCCAAAAAACACATTTGTGAGGTGATAGGATATGACTCAGAAGAAGAATGTGTAATTCTCAATTGCTTGCAAGGAGAGAATTTTATAGATATAAAGGTTGAAAGGACCATTTTGAGGATGCGCTCTCAACAGGACAATGACTATAACAGTTCACATATCAGACGTTTCCTATTGATGAAAAAAGAGAAAAGATCTTGTTAAACATCTTTGAATTTTTCGAATAACTACGGATTTTCTTATCCCAGGAATAGATTACCTTAGACATACTTGTTAGGCTTTATTACTATTTTAATCTGAGTGTCACTGATGAGTTTTATGTAGACGAAACGCGCGTCTGGCGTATTAAATTCATTATAATCCTGGTACCTTTGATAACAACTTAGAAATCTTTGGAGAAAAAACAAGGAGTAACGTTTTCGTCGAATATGTTATTCACCTCTATAACTTGTGATGCAAGTATACCTGTGAACAAGTATGACCAGATTTATTAGAAGTTCCTAGCTGTGAAGATATCATCGTCTTCGACTTAAAGACATCTTCGTCTTGGCCTTAGATTGTGACATTTTACAAATTGCGCCATCACATTCACGAAAAAGTTCGCAATACAGCACTTGCATTCAACCAAGTAGACCAATATCATCACATGCATCAGCTGTTACTGGTTTAACTAGTAAATGAGACAAATATTTTTTTTATAATGGAGACCTGTTTAAACACTTTCACAAGAAGCTGCATTTTATGTATGAACATACTGCACGCTTATGCACTGCAAACAAAGGGCAACATTCCACCATTTTGCATGATTCATCTCTCCTGTAGACTTGATGTTAGTAGAGAAGCAATTTATAGGGAGTTACAGGAGATGTAGATGTCCAAATAGTCCACAATTAGTGCAAACCTGCTGAATAAAACAATGAATTCTTTGACGGGAAATTGATTAGTGTCACGGTTAAAAACCAAAACAAAATAGCCATTGCTAAAGAAGTTAGTCTGTAGATATCGTGGGAAAAAGTGCAGGTGAAGCGCGTAAGGAGCCAAGAAAAAGATTTTTGGAAATCCACTCTTGTGTCAAATATGTGCTGATTAATTTTTCCTTGTTTATTAAATAAAACAAAACTTAGTACTTGCTGAAATATTACCCTAAAAATGACAATAATCACGCTGTATACAGTTTTATTTCTTATTTAAAAATAGATCATGGAGACTGAGACTGAAGAAATCTGCAATTTTTTTTGAAGACAGAGGAATGAAACGACAACAATTGGAAAAAATTGCTGAAAACAAGGTATCTACAAACAGGGACTTTATACAACAGTGACTCACTGGTACCTCCTAACAAAGTCTATATAATGTACAAAAATAACGGTGCCTCCATGGTCTTTATGTTAGGTAAACTTCAAACCTGTATGTTCTACATATGTTCTACATTTGATTTACACATACCACAGAAAAAAGAGTAAATTGAGTAATGATAATAAATAATATTTTTTAACAGGGCTTTCAATAGAAGGCGGTAGGCGGCGATTTTCGTCGTCTTCTTAAAGGAAATCCGCCGCCTACTTTGCTCAAAATTGTAAAATTTAAAAATCAATAAAAATGACTGAAGGAGAAATTTACGCTGTTGACACAACCAGGGGATTTCCGATAAAGTGTGGTTGATATTTATAAACTTTCCCTATCTACGTGAAGTGACCCGAGTAGTCACGAACGCCTAGGCTGAGATCGCTATCAACAAGGAGAGTAAGGCGAAAACTACTGAAAGTAGAAACCAGCAGAAGGCACCCGAACACCGTCCGTAAACAGACTCCTGATTGGTCGATTTACAACCGGTTTTCTTAAACGACCTACGATTGGTGTAATTAATAGGCGTGTACGAAAATGAGTAAACGAAAACAAAGTGACATCAGTCAATGGATTAGAAAAATACAAAAACAAGGTGCTTTATAAAAATTGAATGGAAATACAACTTATTCAAAGGAGAACACTGTATATTTTCACAATGTTAAAATAAAATAAAAAACAAACAAACTCCAATATAAACAACGTACAGCCACTGACCCACGTGTTCGCAAGGACACCGATCCCACGTTTGTTTTAGATTCAAATCCTATTACATAGAGTGAACTACATGGACATGTTCCTTTATAACTATGTTGGCTTTGTATTAGAAATTAAATAAATTGGTGTCGCAATCTTCTTTTCTTTGTATCTGTAAAGCATCACAACGATGTACCCACACTCAATGCCCATGTCAAGAATCATATAATTTATTATCCTGTTAAGGATTTGTCTGCCTCTGTTGTATCTACTGAACTGAATGTTAACTGCCGTAGCAATACTCAGGATGATAGCAACTTTGAATTTTAGAAACAACAATGTTAAGCCAATTAAAAATACAAGATTTTAATCAATATCAATTATATTTTTCTTTAATTAAGCAGATCCATCATCTGACATAATCATTATCACCATGGGCTTTGCTCATTGTTGAAGGCTGTACAGTGATCTATAGTTGTTAATGTCTGTGTCATTTTGGTCTCTTGTGGATAGTTGTCTCATTGGCAATCATGCCACATCTTCTTTTTTTATATGTTTACCTTGACTTGTTTGCGAATGTTCATAATTGATCATAGACTAGTTCAAATTACAAATTTACATAAAGTCTTGGGATAATTTATAATTTACCCTCCATGTAAAAAGTATTTAGGGTACATCAAATTTTACTCATTATATATAATTTACTAGAGTTGAATTCATACAGTTTTGGTAATATTAGGCAGTAAAACATAAGATGAAGAATTGATAGTTTTCAGTTTTTCACCCTTTATACCTGAAATGAAAATCAATACAAATCAACTCTAGAGGTTCAAGCATAATATCAAGTATAATAAAATTTTATTAATGAATAAATATGATCTTTCCTTATATTATCACCATGTCATTGCTATTCTCAAACAACTTCAAATACAAGCTTTAAGTTGAAGTCTGGATCAAATGCATTTATAAATGTAATCTGTATTTACAGAAAATCCAACCATGCTACAAATTTTAATCAAACATTTACATTATCTTCATTAAAAAAAGGATGTTTTGAGAGGACTGAAACAGGGTCCAGGAGACTCCCAGAATGCAGGATTTTGCACCATTTTAAAAAGAAGCCAGGAAATACATCCTCTCAGAAGTCTTCTGATTCGAGGTCGCAGGGTAGGGGTCGAGGCGGAGTAACACCAGCTGCGCGTAGTCCTGGAGATCGACGACTCTCCTCGCACAACAGATTTTCAACACTTATCATCGAAACTGAAATGGAAACCGAAAGTGTTCCGCCACCCGAAAGATCACGATCTCAGGGTGAGCGAAATAAGAATGCTGGCAAACTCGACAGCATTCGCCCTTCTTTTATTAAATAATGACAAATATAATCCAATGGAATTGCCGAGGTCTTAAAATAAATCTTCTCGAGTTAACACTTCTAGTTCAGTCTTTTTTACCTATTGCATTTTGTCTTCAAGAAACTCATCTAAAAGAAAGTGACAACGTATCTTTAAAAGGATACAACATGTATAGCACATTTTCTAAGGTAGATGAACGTGCTGCAGGCGGATCATCCATTTTTGTGAAGGACAACGTCATTCATAGCACAGTCCAACTCACAACGGATCTGCAAGCAGTTGCAATTCGTTTATCATTAGACAAAACAATTACATTATGTTCGATATATATTCCACCTAATTCAATTATCGATAAAGCAAAACTCAAAAACCTCACTGATCAATTACCCTCACCATTTATACTTATGGGCGACTTCAATGCCCACAATCCATTATGGGGTAGCAAGACTCATAATGCCAAAGGTAAGATCATTGAGGACTTTGTCTCTCAAGAAGGATTATGCATTTTTAATGATGGATCTAATACGTATCTTCATCCTGGAAACGGGTCTTATTCTTCTATTGATATCACTATATGCGATCCCTCTCTGCTCCTGGATTATTCATGGCGTGTTCATGATGATCTATGTGGAAGTGATCACTTTCCAATAGTACTTGAACATTTTTTTAATTCTGCCCAACAGAGAGTACCACGTTGGAAATTTGACAAGGCGGACTGGTCCTTGTTTGAGAATCTCTGTCGAACGGAACTTCAGTCAAAGATGTTTGAGACTGTGCAAGATCCAATTTTAACTTTTAATACAGTTCTAACGTCAATTGCTGACAGAACTATTCCTAAGACCTCGGCAAATCCAAAACATCCCAGTAAACCATGGTTTGATGACGCATGTGATCAAGCCATAGGTGACCGTAAAAAATCTGAAAGACGGTTCAATCAACAACCAACGACGGAAAACTTGAGTAATTTCCGTTTTTTTCGCGCTAAGGCACGGCGGACTTGTAGGCAAGCCCGACGAACATCCTGGAAAAAATTTGTCTCGGGGATAAGATCTCGCACTCCGATGACAAAAGTTTGGAATATGGTAAATAAAATAAAAGGTAAAAATTCTAAAGCCACTGTAAAACATTTGAAAGACGGCAATAATTTATTAACATCTGAAAAGGATATTGCCAACAAACTTGGTGAAACTTTTGCAAAGTCTTCTTCTTGTAACAACTACAGGGAAGACTTTAAAAAAGTTAAAAAACAAAAAGAAAAAATTAAATTAAACTTTAAATCAAAAAATGGTGAAAATTATAATAAACTATTTTCTCTTGAAGAACTTAAAACATCTCTGTCAAAAGCCCATGATACAGCTTGTGGGCCTGATAATATTCACTAAAATCCTCTACTACCTTCTCTATTGATATCATGAATATTATTGATAATAAACAACGAAATAATAGGTCTCATGGGAATCGCATCAATCGAAATCAACGAGTTAAACATCGTATAAATTATACACTTGATAATATCCTATCTATATTTCAAAGTAATGGTAGGCATCAATTATTATGTAAACTGGGTCAAATACCGATTAGTAAATTACACGATATTTTCAAAGAGTGTGACACCACCTCATTCTTCAGCCCACTGTATGAATATTATCGTATAAAAAACAGCATTTTGCCACCATAGGCTGTTCCCACGTATTGACGAACCTGAAGATCATAAACGTCTTTTTTTTTTAATTAAATATATTAGCAGAGGTATTGATTTTATCAACTTATCTAGTATATTTAATGACTCTATCGTTCAAAACTTTATACCTCCCTATTTTTATACAAGAAACAACTTTATATTGGGTATGATTATGTCAGTAGTGAAAATAAAGCTTCTGAAATGATTTTGTTGTTTTTTTAGTACAATGGTTTTCCTCATTGGAAAGTAAGATGCAAAAGATTAATATTTGAAAACTGCACACATTCTGTATTTTTCATCGTTTTCATGAAAACGGTACGTATTATTACATAGTTGCGACATCATCAGATTAAAAATCATATATTTTTCATTTATATTTCTTAATTTTAGATTTTGTAGTTCCAAACAAAAAGTGCAAATTTGAAATAGATCCCAATAAATGATTTAGGACTTTTCAGTTTCCAAATCGGTCATATCTAGCATGCCCACACAATTTATTTTTATAGGTTAGAAATTTATTTGTAGACTTTCAGGTGTTGCAAGACTTCATTTGCAGTTTGGCTGATTCATCAGAAACCTATTGAATTACAATTCCCAACAGACCACCAATTAAATCAAGTTACTGTCATGGGACACTTGCAGATTTGGGAATGAGTAGAGATACACTGGTACTAGTATAATGTGGCAGTTAGGATTATTATGTCGTTATTAGTTCCCTTAATTAAAACTATAAATTTCATATTCCTTTATTTGATGAATCAGATGAAGCTTATTCAGTACATATTTGTTAAATAACATAGCTTTTGCTATTTGAATTCATTTGTTGAAAGATATTTATTTATATTGAAAAGTTTAATATTTGCACCGCAGCAAAACCTTTTATTAACTTCTGTGAGAAACTTACATATTTTATAGAACTCGTTTTAAATTCTTACTTTAAATCCTCTAAGGACTGATATCCAACCAAGGAAAGCCAAGCTTTTGGTCAGTGCATTTGCTACATGCCTCCATAGTACATTAGTGCATTTGCTACATGCCTCCATAGTACGTTAGTACATTTGCTACATGCCTCCATAGTACGTTAGTGCATTTGCTACATGCCTCCATAGTACGTTAGTGCATTTGCTACGTGCCTCCATAGTACGTTAGTGCATTTGCTACGTGCCTCCATAGTACGTTAGTGCATTTGCTACGTGCCTCCATAGTACGTTAGTGCATTTGCTACATACCTCCATAGTACGTTAGTGCATTTGCTACATGCCTCCATAGTACGTTAGTGCATTTGCTACATGCCTCCATAGTACGTTAGTGCATTTGCTACATGCCTCCATAGTACGTTAGTGCATTTACTACATGCTTTCTAAGTACGAGTAATTTGAATGATATTGAATGCTTCATTTCTGATTACCTTCGGCATATGATCATACAAGTTGTACTTTGTTGATTAAATTATATATAGTTTTCAGTTTTTTGTACATGAGACAATATCTGAAAAAGTCTAATTTCCATGTCCCGCACTTCACCAGCAATTATTTTTTTATTCGACCATCTTTTTTGAAAATTTTAAGTTTCAGTATAAACTAAATTATATAATGCACCATGGCCTGCCAATTAAACACTCATTCTTATATTTCTTCCAATAAAATATTGTAATTTAAATGTTCAACCCCCCTAAAATCATGTTGTCCCCTGTGTTTTTTGGAAAACTAAATCATTCAAATAATATCCAAATTAATTAAACAGGCGTCCGATTCTCACATATATGATATATTATATAATTAATTTGCCCCTAATTTGTCTTTTTATGTTATAACTATAGCATGTAATAAAATTTTGCAAATTTTAACAGAAAAAAAATTTGTCCCCAGGGGTGATTTCCCTCCTGTTACCACTGTTTTTTTTACCTGTGGAAACGTTTACAAGACCAAGAGTTATTTTCCCATTATGTATTGTGAAGAGCATCATTTCCTGAATGCATTAGTATAAAGAAATAGTTGGAAAGGCGGCCAGGTTTGAAAATTCAAGCCCATCCAACGTAAGAATTTATAGAAAAATACTTATTGGTGTTCTATCCTGTTACAGCCTTTTCTTACACTTTCTGAGAATATTTTTAAGTGTGCACCACAGCATTAAGTGTGTTTTTATATCATCTTTTTAAAAGTTATATGTCACAGGAAATACACTTACATTTAATGTGATAAAAAGGACAAAAACTATCGCGTAATTCCTTTCTGTTACGTTCTGTCATGTTACCTGATAAAAAGTAACAGCATAACCATCATCAGTAACAGGAAGGATGTTCAAGACAATTTTACTGAAGAATCGAAAAGTTAATCTACTATATGCCAACCATTTTATTTAATATAAGTTATCACCACCATATTAAGTAAATTTCAAAATAATATACAGTATATTGAATAAAAAAATAGGTTTTTTGCTTTTGATAACAGCAGAGAACATTGTGCAATTCTAGTATAGTAGATAGTAACAGAAAGGAATTTATTTTAGAATTTTTCATTACCTAGGCAGATTTTTCATCTTGCAAATACAGTTTCAAAGGATAAATGACATTGTTTGCTGTTATCTTCCAATTGTGACCAATTTAAAATGATGTATTTTTCTTAAACATTAAAGTAAAGCAGAAAAATCCTTTCTGTTACCAACTCTGTCCTGTTACCGTTGTGCTGTTACTCAAGATTCTTTCATGTTACCGACATATCTGACTATATTTACGTATATTTCTAAACCTTTTGTATTGCAAATGCTAAAATCAATAATTGGCATTTGATAAACTATTGCAGGATATACTAGTAAACCACAAATAGTGTCTTAAACTTATTCCTTATTCCCATTAGAAACTTTTTAAAATTGATTCACTTTGGTAACAGGAAAGAACTGGATTTTTTTTGTACCATTTTTAAAATAGCCATTGTTTCCTTATTAAACAATTGTTTGAATTACAGACAACAGTTCCTAGATCCCCAATGTGTGTTCTTCGATTTGTGCTATTAAAATACTGGGTCTAAAAAAAAATTTGTTGTTTTTTCTTATTTCCAAAAATTAGACTTTTTCAGATATTGTCTCATATACAGAAAACGACAAATTTATTTTTCGTTACCTGTATGATGTAAAAAATAATTGTCACTTCATGTCTTCTAACTTGCAGTCCTCATTTGAATTTAACACGATCAACAATAAAGACGGTACGGAGAGATACATTCGTTAAACGTATAAAAGTGGCAAATAAGAAACTATCTTTGCCGCTTAGCTCAGAACAATTAGTTTATTTAAGAAAAAAAAACATCAACTTCTTCTTCTTCTTTTGTAGCTCCCTCCTATTGTAGGAGAACCACCGTCCTAGTGTAACGGCGTAGACTTTTAAAATCCCAACATCATACGGACACTCACATATTACGGAATAGTTATATACACTCACATATTACGGAATAGTTATATATATATATACACACAGATGTAAATCTTATTACACGCTATTTACATTAAGTCATCATGATGACGCATGTGACAGTTAGGTTGCTTTTGACAACTGAACAATTTTTGTTAACTTTAACATTGACGTAATTTGCTGATGCACCAATTGTTACCACCAAAAGTTTTCAAACGTAATGGAAAATAAACTTGTCGTTTTTATTATGAAGAGATCCAGTTATGACTCATGTTCAAAAACAGTCAAAAGTGAAATTAATAAAGAAGAAAACATCTATTTGTCTGATGAGTTTTAATTTTTGCCAGATTGGCTGGTTTTTAAACAAATAATAATGGAAAAAAAACTAAATATTGTAAAATATTGTATATCATGTATATAGAAGTTTAAAAAAAAAAATAGCATTAGGATAATTGTGTATTTCCAGCATGGCAAAAAGTTGGAATGATGGGAAAGAGATGGAAGAGGTTTATAGGCAGCATTATGAAGACCTAGACTATGATGAGGATACTGAGCAGGAGGAAGATAATCAGCAGGAGACAGAGCAGGAAGAGGTATGGGAAGAGCAGGAAGAGTTATGTATAGAGGAAGATGTTTGGATAGAAGAGGAGGAAGATACCCAGCAGGAGGAAGAACAGCAAGATGAGGAAGATACCCAGCAGGAGAAAGAACAGCAAGATGAGGAAGATACCCAACAGGAGGAAGAAAGCATATTATCACTTTGAATTTTTTTCTGAAGACTACAAGTTTGTTTCTATACATGAGTGGGATAAATTGGTGATGTTTAACGATAGCTGTGTCCTTTGATATATGACCGCAATAAATGGTTTTTATTTTTATTGCGTTTATCGTATTTTCACACGCCTTTCTGTCGGTTCTGGGATAGTCGTCATATTTAATTTACAACTAGAAATACAGCCAACTTAGATATATACCCTCTGCAAGTATTATTCAGTATCAGTTTCTTATGACAACTATCATTGCAAGTTAAGTATTCTAGCTTCAACTGATATCAATTATTTGAATCAAGCTGAAATAAATGTCTAGTAATGTTTCTAATAATGTACCTAATGACTGTTGCATGTAAGACGAATCCCCAAGGGTGACTGGGGTATAGAAATATGGTCACTTGGTCTTCTCCCGACCGGCAGTAAAACGCTTGCCGAAGTGAGGCGTCCGCTTGACTGTGCGGGATGTATCAAGCTCGCAGTCACGTCCGGTCAGACGGGGGACGTTAAATCCGATGCCTCGTGTATAGAGAGTGCCACGCTCTTTGCACGTTAAGAACCCTTGCAACAACTTTTTGAGGGGTCCGTAGGTGGCCTGTTGCAAGGCTAAATTTCTGTCCCTATCCAATATACCCTCATTTTCCAGTGGCAGTCCAAATTACCCCGACCATCATCCTAGATGACCTCTATTACAACAACCTACCTATTGTATTTATTGTTTAACTTGTTCTCGTCCTGAATATGCATGAAATATTTGCCACTGGACGTTAAGCAACCAACAATCAATCAATCAATCATGTAAGACGATGAATGAATGCCCATTTTAGCAGCAGCTTGTCTTTGATAAGCCAATTTTTCTACTGATTTTAGATAAGGTGTATATAAAGTCTTTTTCTTATAAGAAACTGTAAAAGTTTTTTGACCATGTTTTTTTAACTAGTAGGTCTGATGTAAAGCTATCTAGACTAGGTATATCCAAATGTTTTTCAGAACTTTCATGAACAGAGAAACACAACTTATATTGCTCATTGTATGCAGTTATCTTTTCTGGGTTTTTTTTCACAATACCATGATCCAGAAAGAATATCAATCTGACTTTTGCCTAAAACAAGGCTAAACCCTTAGAAAGGTTGTTATGTCTCATATGTGGAACCATCTACCTTAAAATTGAGAAAGGAAATGGTGAATATGTCAAAGCGACAACCACCCGACCATAGAGCAGACAACAGCCGAAGGTCTGATCGTAGTTTAGGGCTGAAACCTCAGAAGGATATTTTGTTTCCTTTTGTGGAACCATCTACCGTAGTCTGATCGTAGTTCAGGTCTAAAACGTCAGAAGGGTTGTTATGTCTCATTTGTGGAACCATCTACATTAGTCTGGTCGTAGTTCAGGGCTGTAACCTCAGAAGGTTTTTCTGTTTTATTTGTTTAACCGTGTATAAGTTATAGAAATATTTCCCTTTTTAATGAGCATATCAGCATATGTATTCACAGGAAGTAAAGTAGTCGTTGATATGATTGGTAACACAAATCCTTCTGGTAATTAAAAGACAATTACAAATTGGTTGAAGTACCAAGGAAGCCAACTACCAGTAATTCTAGACTGTGATTTAATGATTGTCTTCGATAATGAACAAGTCATTGATAAGGCATATTAAAAAAGCCACGAAATAAGGTTTCAATGTCAGTTATTACAAACAAAGGTTATGTCAAATTAGTCGCCAAAGAAAATATGCAAAATAAACCAGAAACGGTAGTAAAACCATTGATATTGATCAAACTGAGAAGGGACCGATTGAAAAGACACAGGAGAATGACAAACCGAAGTCTATCATTTCAGACATGATTGATGAGGATGGTGAAGACTACACAAGAATGAAAACAGAACACAATGAAACCCTTGCAACATCTGACCTCACAAGTTATTCAAAAAGGTGTATGATCCTGGCAATATTGAATTTGATTAAAACATTTACACAGTTGACACATATTCATTAAATTTGTTTTGGTTTATCATCAGAATGTATTCTGTCATGTGTGTCTTCAGAGTCTGGCTAGTTATTCAAACATTTAGTGGCAGATATGGCTCACTCGTCCTGAGCAGATCTGTGGATATACCCTGTTTGCTGTTTGGGTCTGTGTTCATGGTGTTTTGGTACTGATCACATAATTTTGGTTCAAGTATCCAATGTTCAAAATTAGATCGCTGTCAGATCATTGAACATGAATAACAAATATATATACCTTCAGGTGCTAAAATTGCTCCACAAGTGTAGTCGTATTTATCAATCGTATGCTTTAATGCTCTTACATCTCTGGGGGTCAACTTTAACTTGGAATAGACACATCTGGGTTTGTCACATTCAGTACATGTAACTGTTTATCTAACATTCTGGGGAAAAAGTATCCTGTTTTCACAACCCTGAAAAAGAGTAAATATTTCATTCTATTAAGAGATATATTCATCAAATGGTAGAAGTTTGTCATTTCACATGTCAGACATTGTCAGAGGTACAAGCGTGTACAACTGCAGGGAAAACCTTTGCACTTTTTTGGCAATTAATTTTATGCCAATTAGGTATTTAATGTCTTTCAAATACAATAAATGTAGCCCACTACTAATGTATGTGTGTAACATCATATGATAGGTTTCTACCAATTCTTTCGCAAAACTGCTATTGTCCTGTAAAACATTGTTCACTTGTGGCAAAGGTACTCATATATTTTCAAGGATTATTTGGGAATCATCACACACATCCCCGATAACTACACTTTAAAAACGTAGTTTGTCACATTCTCCGTTTACCTGTTAACAAATAATTGTAATTATTGTACTTGATTCGCCCGAGTGCGGGATGAGCTAATTGTAATTGTTGTACTTGATTCGCCCGAGTGGTTGTAAATAAACTCATCATAGATACAAGGACTAAATTTCGTGTATACGCCAGACGTGCGTTTCGTCTACAAAAGACTCATCAGTGACGATCGAATTCAAAAAAGTTAAAAAGGCCAAATAACATACGAAGTTGAAGAGCATTTGAGAACCACAATTCCTAAAATTTTGCCAAATACAGCTAACGTAATCAATGCCTCAGGTAGAGAAGTCATAGTATTTCAAAAAATCTAAATTTTGTAAACAACCATGTTAATGATAATTCATGTCAGCACAAAAGTGCTGACTTCTGGGCTGGTGATACCCTCGGGGAAATAAATCTTCAACAGTAGTGGCATCGAAATGATTACAGCAAAGGTCAATTTCGATCGATTGATTAGTTGTTGGTTGCTTAACGTCCAGTGGCAAATATGTCATGCATATTCGGGACAATTGATTGATTGTTGGTTGCTTAACGTCCAGTGACAAATATTTCATGCATATTCAGGACGAGAACAAGTAAACAATAAATGCAATAGGTAGGTTGTTATAATAGAGGATAATGGTCGGGGAAATTTGAACTACCACTGGAAAATGAGGGTATATTGGATAGAGACAGAAATTTTGCCTAGCAACAGGCCACCTAAGGACCCCGATTCGGGACGAGAACAAGTTCACAATAAAAACAATAGGTAGGTTGATATAATAGAGGCCATCAGGGATGATGGTCGGGGAGATTTGGACTGCCAATGCAAAATGAGGGTATTGGTCAATTTCGATTGATTGATTGATTGACTGTTGGTAGCTTAACGTCCAGTGGCAAATTTTTCATGCATATTCAGGACGAGAACAAGTTCACAATAAATACAACAAGTAGGTTGATACAACAGAGGCCATCTGGGATGATGGTCGGGGAAATTTGGACTGCCACCGGAAAAGGAGGGTTTATTATTGGATAGGTGGATAGGGACAGAAATTTTGCAACAGGCCACCTACGGACCCCTCAGAGAGTTGTTGCAAGGGTTCTTAACGTGCAAAGAGCATGACACTCTCTTCACACCAGGCATCGGATTTAACGTCCCCTTCTGACCGGACGTGACTGCGAACTTGATACATCCCGCACAGCCAAACGGACGCCCCACTTCGACAAGCGTTTTACTGTCGGTCGGGAGAAGACCAAGTGACCATATTTCTATACCCCAGTCACCCTTGGGGTTCGTCAATTTCGAAAAATTGCTGATGTTGTTGACCATATAGATATAAGTAAAGTCTAACAAAAGATTAGAAAGTAGAGTTAGAGCCAAACAAAAAAAAAATTACCAGTACAACTCAAAAGGAACAATCAGATATTCAAGAACCAAATATTCAGTTGGAAAGTTTAGCAGAGAGTGAATTATCTACAGAAGTAGTGGTTGAAGAAACTGTTGCCCTCCTCACAAACCTCAAAAGTCTTGCAGAATTGGATATTTCTCCAGAGATGATCTTGCCACTTTGTGAGTTAGTTGGTGTTAATTTAAATGAACCAGATGAAAATGAGATTGCTTTAGTGAAAACAGAAACTATCCTATCAATAATTCAAAATTACAATAGGCACAAACCCACCTTAAATCAAAACGATTTATAGTTGATGTATATGAAATGTTTTACGGCAAATACTACGCATTAATGGAACACAAGGTTGAAGTGTTTTTAAATTTGTGCAGTTGGATGATTCAAGCATGACAGATTTATAAACTCCTATTTTTTTTTATGTTTTTTAAAACTAAATCTTAGTGCATATTTCCATACGCACGAGAGATGGGGTCATCGCAAGTTCATAGTCAAATAGATTTCGTTTTCACATACATAAACTTATAACGACTTTACGTACTGATCCAAGTTTAAGATATATACATCAACAAGGGTTATAATGTATTGTTGCTTGCTAATTTTCCAGTGGCAAATATGTCATGCATGTACAGGACAAATACATGTTTGCAATATGTACAGTAGGTAGATTTTGTAAACAAGGCCAGTCGCGGTGGTCGGGGGGGAATTTGGACTGCCACTAGCGAATGAAGCTATTTTGAATAAGGACAGAAATTTTGCCTTGCAACAGGCCACCTTCGGACCCTTCTAGGATTCTGAACGTGCAAATAGCGTGGCACTCTCTTAAACCAGGCATGGTTTGACGTCCAAATTCTGACCGGAGGTGGCTGCTAACTTGTACACCCCGTTCGACCAACCGGACGCCGTACTAATGCAAGCGTTTTACTACAGGTCGGAGAGTCAATAAGGAGTTGCAATTGCTTCCAATTCTTACTTCTTCAACTGTCAACCATAAAAATTATAGCTTAGCAATAAAATTTGTCCTGTTTCTGCACTTTTCTTCTTTTTACTTTTGTTAAATTTTAACTAAAAAATGGGACGTTATGCTGTACACTTAAAAAAACACAGATTTAAGAAGGGAAATATTCCACATAACAGCGGACTTAAATTGAAAAATTCTAAAATACCTGTATTCCCTGTGATTAAATTTGAAAGACTATCCAAGGACGACTTTAATCTTGTGACAAAATCTGTTAATATCAAACACTATGATGAAATTCCTATGCAGCCAACATCAGGGCGGCTTCTGCGTCCAAAACAGGCATCCAAGACTGAAGTACAAAAATGTGCAGAAAATGAAACTAAGACTGGGTAAGATCATATACTGCATTACAATTGATAAAGCAACTATTTACAGTATTTACTAGAAAATTGCAAACATCACATTAGAAACAAACATTTTATCAACAGTTTATAGATGCAGGGTATGTAATACTGAAAAGTTATACAGAATATTTTTGAATTGAAGAAACACATTTAATGATGAAATAAATATATTATTTCTACATACCAAATAATTATTCGAATGTAAAATTACTTGAAAAGTGCTTATTTACAACGTTATCTGCATCATAGTCTTAATGACACTACTCTGAAAAATACTGGCTCAAAGGGAGATAGTTCTAATTCAAATATTGATACTACATAATATAAAAAGGACAAATAAGCTACATTTGCTACACAGTGATGCAAGATAGGGAGTTAATTAATGTCTTTCCTTAAATTTTACCTTCAGCTCTGAAAAATACACCAACAGAACAGTAACAATAAGCAAAAACAAAGAAATGTGGAATGAGGTAATCGGGGAACATCAGAATCTATCCCCACACTGTAATGGCAACCTTGAATGGGATTTGTCAATGAAAGAGAAGTGATGGTCAGCTTGGAGAGAGTGTGCAAAGTGTACACAATGCTCATACAAATCAAAAATGTTTGACTTGTACGAAGAGGTTGCCAGTGTAAAAAGGGGACGACACGCAGCAAAAATAAATCTTGGATTGCAAGTTGGTCTACACCATACTCCAATTAGTACAGCAAGTTTCAAACTCCGCACAGGTAGACATGAAATAATTTTTTCTTCTCTGAGTATTAAAATTCCTCCGCATAAATAATAAAAAAAACTCCTATTTTTATTTAATTCTGTTTAAAAACATGGAGCAGACTAGATTAGATTATATACAATCCTTAAAGAATATTTTTGTTCTAAAACCATGTTTTAGTGGAAATCTATAATAAAAATATTTACACCTACTATTTTATGTTAATTAAGGTGGTACCCAACACTTTCACTAAAATTAATTTGGCTCGTTTAATTATCATACAATTTTGTCATAGTATTTACTTTGACACTTTAACAAAAATATAAAAATTTAAAAAAAATTGAACCACCGTTTTATCAGAAAAATTACACTGGTTATAAAGCAATTTGACAAAGACCAATTTTGATCATTGAGAAGCTTATTATTCCATTTACAACACAACGTAATTAAAACGTTAAGCTGATTTTACAGAGTTATCTCCCTGCAGTGTTAGATACCACCTTAAGCATATAATAATTTTATGTTAATTAAGCATATAATAATTTTATGTTAATTAAGCATATAATAATGTTAATCAAACTATCTGAAATCGCACAGATTAAAAGGAATGAAATAGATTTACTAGTTAAAGGTAAAAGGACATAGTTTCTAATACCCGTAATGTTGATATGAACGTGACGTCCCTAGAATATATACTTTAAAAAAAAGTGTATATGTAAAAGACACTAATGATAGGACATTAAGTATAATAAATTAAATAACACATACTGATAGGGTAATAAAATAAACTAAGTGATGTATGAAACCGTTTTACGATAATCGGCCTGTATTTTGTCGGGGTCAGACCCATAACCCGACAGCCTGATAATCGGACGCGTAGTCTCTTACTTCTGAAAAGTATGCCTATACACTAAAAACAAGTGTTAATATTTTTACGCTATTATTAACACCCGAGGAATGACACTTAATATACATGTTAATGTGTTAATCCATAACACTTGCGTTTATCCATTAACAATGGTATTAATGCTCTACAACATGCTATGAGTAAATATAGTAACACTAGTGTGTAATGCATAAACATGTTAAAGTGTTAATTTATTAAACCCAGTACACGTTCAAATGGTCCATGACACTTAATTAACACCCGAACGTGTTAAAAGCCACCTAAGTGTTAATCATTTAACATATGCTTAACACTACAGCATTAACAGAATTCCCATGCTCAGAATAATAACACACCGAAGAAAGAGAAAAAAGTAACAAGAAAAAAAGATCTGAGAAACATCTCTGAAAAGAATAAAAAAAAATAACTAATAAATGCCTGGTGCAGAGGAGTCAGTACTATTTAAAGTGACACAACTGCAAGAGGCACCAAGGGACAATGCTAATTAACATGCCAAAGTGCACAAATTACAAAAGAGATAAAATATTACCAGTTTAATAAAAAAAAAAATAATATCGCAAACAAGAAGATAATAGAACTTGTACGATGTGTCCTGTACCCCACCATGCCAACCTTGTGCCTAGTGCAGAAAGCCTGATTAAATATTTATCTTTAAAGTTATATTTTATCTTTATATTTTAGCACCTCATCATTCAATCTTTTTTTTGCCTTTTATTCTGCATTTGCCCATTATTTTGTATTCCGCAGGTAAACCCCAATACAATCTAGAAACTCGCTAGTACAACATATCAGTTGTAAAAAATATTATATGTCCATAATCATTTCTCCTGCTTTAGTGGAACATCCCTTCGAGCGTTCGCTTTTTCATAAATTAGCAACCTTTACGGCGGAATCGAAAACGGCGACGTCATAATACAGTTACGACACTATGGCGGCGCCGAGAGCGATGCGTATAAACAATAGTGTGATTTCCCTTTAAATCGGTCCATTGACCAAGACAGCTTTCTAATATTTATTGATAATTGTATTTGATGTTACCTTAAATCGGTCATTTGACCAAAACAACTTTCTAAAATGTATTGATAATTGTATTAGATGTTACCTTAAATCGGTCATTTGACCGAGATACTTTCTAATATGTATTGACAAATGCATTTGAAGCCAATTTGGACCAACCAAACCTTCATTATAGAATTATAATACTTTTTAGGAAATTTTACCACTTTTTGGATAATTCATTCAGATGTTACCTTCAATTGACCATATTTATAGAATAATTGTAAATAATACAACAGCAAACCTTTTGTTGGTATATTGTTAACTTTTCGACATTTTACTGTAAATTTGATTTTTTTTTGATAATTGTAATTGATGTCAACTTAAATCGGTCCATTGACCAAGACAACTTTCTAATATTTATTGATAATTGTATTAGATGTTACCTTAAATCGGTCATTTGACCAAGACAACTTTCTAAAATGTATTGATAATTGTATTTTATGTTACCTTAAATCGATCATGTGACCAAAATACTTTCTAACATGTGTTGACAAATGCATTTAAAGTCAATTTGAACAAACCACACCTTCATTATAGAATTATAATACTTTTTTAGTAAATTTTACCACTTTTTAGATAATTCATTCAGATGTTACCTTTCATTGACCATATTTATAGGATAGTTGTAAATAATACAACAGCAAACTTGTTGTTGGTATATTGATAACTTTTCGACATTTTACTGTAAATTTGATTTTTTTTTGATAATTGTAATTGATGTTACCTTAAATCGGTCCATTGACCAAAACAACTTTCTAAAATGTATTGATAATTGTATTAGATGTTACCTTAAATCGGTCATTTGACTAAGACAACTTTCTGTTATGTATTGATAATTGTATTTGATGTTACCTTAAATCGATCATTTGACCGAAATGCTTTCTAACATGTATTGACAAATGCATTTGAAGTCAATTTGGAGTCAAATTAAGATGAAGGGCTTCATTTCAACGGCAATGTATGACGACGGGTAGACTATTTTATACAGCGAGTTGTAGTTGCTTCTCCAGATACTCAATCTGTTTAGATAGATTAACGTTTCTATCTGAGGTGTCAAGTCCACATCTCCAATGGCCACAGTCCTGGAGGACTTGACAGGGTACTCTAAATCTGTTGGATGTCTATGTAGATTTGCCGGTGATGATGGATTAACAGTGCGTAACTGGATACCGAAACTGAAATGGACGGATGGTGTTTTGCACAATTCTGTTCTTTGTGACCAATTTGGCCAGGATGAAGGGAAACAGAAATTAGCCACCATAAACATCATGCACGTTTTGTAATGTTCCCGAGTTCCAAAGTCAGACACCTCATGGAAACCAGAACAACCGGTACGAACCAAGAGTTCTTGCTCTGAAATTTTTATTTGTTCTCACCTCTGCCAATATTTCACTTACATGTTTCATTAATCCTTCAGGGTACTCCAGATTATTCACCACTGCCAATTCCCAAAATAGCCCGGTCATAAGTTGAACCCAACTTTCCCCGTACTCATCTTCATCCCACAGAAAACGTTCCTCAGCTGAATGGTTCTCCTTGTCATGGTACTCTAGTCTTCTTTCTTGTTTGCTGCAGCTCCATCATGCTGTCTGCGGACTACAGTACCAAGCCATTTTGGTAGAACTCTGTCCTCACAGGGTTGCAATTTATCATGGTGCACAACGAGAACTTTCTTGCGCTTTTGGATTCTGTACAAATCAGGAGATATGACAGTATCAAGAAAATCATGATGGGAAATACAAGCACGGGAATATCGTATCATTTGGGAGATATATATCCCGTATGCAGGTGCTGCTGGGATATAACACGCATTAGTGAGTTAAAGTTACATAAACCTCATCTTAACACCTATTCTTCGTTAAAGTGTACATGTCAAAAAATAAAGCTGTGAAAGTTGAAACCTTTTAATTGATTTATCTGTTTCGTTTTCGGAAAGAACAACTATTAAACTAACTATGTGAAAAATTTAGCGACTCAGGCTCAAATGATAAATATTTTACACAATTTTACATCAATGCAACAAAACAGTCATTGTAATCTACGTTTCAACAATATATCCAATCTAAAAAACCTTTATCTTGAAAATGTATAATACTTATAAATTTTGGCAAAAGAAAGAGATTCTATGATAATAAATACTGGGGCATCGGAAAGGGTTATACGAAAGGAGGTTAATAATCTATATTCTTTGAGGGGGGGGGGGGGGGGTATTATGTTGTAGGGCAAGCTAGGGTAACAGTTATCAAAGCCCCCCCCCTTTTTTTCAAATAAACGAATTTTTTTATTAATCTTCATTTTGTCGGATTAGAAATGTTCTATGATCTCATCTATGATTTAAGTATAAACTAAAAGACACTTTTTTACTTGGTTGTGCTATAATGGATTTTTTTTCAGTTAAGAACAAAAATGAAAGTAATGGATTATTTAAGGTTCTCTCATTAAAATATTCAACATAATGATTCTTTATTTGCAAAACAAACAAAAAACAATTTTGATTATGGCAAATACATAGACTAAACAAACATAATGAAAAATTGTAAGGTTAAATTAACTGTAATATTTATTTCCAAAATAAATTCAACATCATGTCAGCTCATCGGGTCAATTTAATTAGCCGGATATCGTTGCCTTTACCAATTATTTCACACCACATTTTACACTAGTTTAACAAATAATTCATACTTTTTATACTGATTCAGAAGCGTTGTCTATGTGGTTTATTTATTATAAAAGTTGTAGGTCACTGGGTCATTATCAAACACTACAGGAAATTAAACAATGTATAAATTTGTCTTTGGTATACACGTCTATATACTATACTGACTAATATAAGTTCAGCAGCGCATATTTTAATATATTTCAACAAATAAACAATACATATTGTCTGTGTGTGTGTTACAAGTATGCAAGTGATCTAATTATTACAGGAAATAAATGGAACCATAATGCGTGATTTTCTTTACTTGAAAATGGAAAAACTTGACAGAAATTAAGATAGATTTGACTTGAATGTATCTGTTGTTTTACCTTTTTTGTAAAGCAGTATATTTTGAATTTGTTAATAGTATAGAATTTTTTATTAATCTAATCAAGAACCCATAAAGGGCATCATTTTACAACACAATATGTTAGTATACTAGTATATATAATGCGACGTAGGTAAAGATTTTTCTTTATAAAATATTATCATTTTCAATTTTGATGAAAACACATTTAATATGTGGTCAAGAGGATAGCGTTTAAAAACTAAAAAAAATGCTTGCACTTCGCCATTTTTTAAGTTAAATGGTCAGTTTCATTTGGCCTTATTACCATTTTTTAGTCGAGCGTCAATGATGAGTCTTTTGTAGACGAAATACCCGTCTGTCGTGAATGTAAAATTTCAATCCTGGTATTTATGATAAGTTTATTTACCATATTTACAAATATCTTTCTATTAAATATACCAACCGAGCTATACACTAGCTGTTGGCGCTTTTAATCTTGGTTGCAGTATTGAAAATAAATTGTAAAAATGAAACAATGTTACTTTTCTTAAAAGAGGATTTACGCATTCAGCTTCTTTTTTTAGAGTGAATGGCAATATATATATTTTTTTTTTAAACAAATACATGACAGGGTGCTGCCTGAACTAAAGTGAAGGGTATCTCCAGTCAGTTATTCCCTTTATGGTATATAATCAATCAAAAAAATCCCACAAACGGGGGACCCGGACCCGGGCCCGCCCCCCCCCCCCCCCCCCCAAAAAAAAAATGGATCCGTCTATACCAACCGAGCTATACACTAGCTGTTGGCGATTTTAATCTTGGTGTTATTTAACATTTGCAGCTATTGAGAATAAATTGTAAAAATGAAACAATATTACTTTTCTTAAAAGAGGATTTACGTATTCAGCTTCGTTTTTAGAGTGAATGGCAATATATATATATATATATATATTTTTATATATTTTTTAACAAATACAGGACATGGTGCTGCCTGACCTAAAGTGGGAGGTCTCTCAAGTCAGTGAATCCTTATATAGTATATAATCAATAAAAAAATCCCACGAAAGGGGGACCCCCCCCCCCCCCAACTGGGTCCGCCTATACCAACAGAGCTAAACACTTGCTGTCGGCGCTTTTAATCTTAAGCTATTGAAAATAAATTGTAAAAATGAAACAATATAACTTTTCTTAAAAGAGGGTTTAAGTATTTAGCTTCGTTTTTAGAGTGAATGGCAATATATTTTTTTTCTTTTAACAAATACATGACAGGGTGCTGACTGACCTAAGGTGGGTGGGGGTCTTTCAAGTCAGTGATTCCCTATATAGTATATAATCACTAAAAAAAATCCCACGAGAGGGGGACACGCCCCTCCTTCCCACTGGATCCGCCTATACCAACCGAACTATACACTAGCTGTTGGTGCTTTTAATGTTGGTGTTATTTAACATTTGCAGCTATTGAGAATAAGTAAAAGAGACAACGACTCGAAAACAAGCAGACGATAGACGAAGGCAATTGGGTCTTCAACGCGGCGAGAATTCCACGCAAAATACGGATATAACAGAAAATGTTCTATAATTGCCGATCCGACACATGTATTGTAACTATCCATGCACCCATCGATTCAATCGAAAAACTCGACGTACGACCTTCGACAATAAACCAACACATGCGAAATGTATATACGTAACAATTTACAAAATGTCCCGATGTGACAAAATGTGAAACAATAGCCTAGAGTATGTAAAAACAAGAACAAAACAAAAAACAAAATTTGATAGAAAGCAACCATTGCATCCCTGAAAAATAACTTTCAATTCAGAAACTCAAATGTATTACGATCTTAGAAATCTTAGAATTCATGGCTATAAAGCTGAAGAGAAATGTTTAAGCAAACTGAGCACTATGAGGTTTTGATTTTTTATAAGTATCAACTGCAATTTCAAGCTTATTTTATGACCTCACTTTCATCGAAGGGTATATTAATTTATCGCCTACAGGTTCGTTCGTCTACCCGTTCGTCTGTTCGTCAAGCTATAGATTGGTTTGTCTGGCTATCACCTCGTACAGTTTTTGAGTTGCAACTGAAACATTTAAGTCAAATATCCTCAAAATTCAAGGTAGTTGGATACATTTTATTATAAAATGCAGAGAGAGATCATCGTTTGTCCTGCTTCCTCTTCCGACATTTTTTTAACTATAAATTTATAGTTTTAATTAATATTTCAGAGGTTGTCTGAACATACAATTGAGATGTTCATGCATGTATTTTCCTATATATGCATCTTGATTTTTGTCAAATATTCTTAAATGCCAGGAAGTTGAACCTTAACAATTATGTATATAACCAGCATCTATAGAGCTACTCCTACATTTTTTTAAGCAAAGGCCTTGATATCTTGTAGGATGCAGAGGCGTATCAAAGGAATGCGGTAGCAGGTGGGCCTCCCCCTTTTTTTGTGTTATTGATTATAAAGAGAAGCACTGAAACATGACTGGCACAGGCCCCCTTTTCGGCAGTACTGAGACCCACTTTTGAAAATTTCTAGTTCCGCAACTGGGATGTTTATACGCATAATAGTGATGTGCAAGTCCATATTTAGTCTTAGATACATGATTTGTTTTATTAGTTGTTGGTGGCTTTGAACTAGCTGTCAGTTAACTGCGAGTACTTTGAGATATGTTCCTATAGTGTCTTTTTGTTTGGGATGAACAAGTACCCGGCCACGTCCACTTGTAGTTTTGTCATCTGATGAGTTAAGCCATTTTCAAACGATTTTAATAGTTCGTTCTTATGTTGTACTGTTATACTATTGTCCCATGTTAAGTGCATGGGGTTGGGATCCCGCTAACAGGTTTAACCCCGCCACATAGTATAAGAATGTGCCTGTCCCAAGTCAGGAGCCTGTAATTCAGTGGTTGTCGTTTGTTTATGTGTTACATACTAGTATTTTTTTTTTCGTTCAATGTTTTATATAAATAGGGCCGTTAGTTTTCTCTTTTGAATGGTTCTACATTGTCATTTCGTGGCCTTGTATAGCTGACTATGCGGTATTGGCCTATCTTATTGTTGAAGCCCGTAGGGTAACCTATAATTATTAATTTCTGTGTCATTTTGGTCTCTAGTGGAGAGTTGTCTCGTTGGCATTCATACCACATCTTCTTTTATATATATATAGGATATTTTTTTCAAATATACATTCATACACATTATAACTAATAATTGGACTAAATCAACTATGGCTGGGGTATTTAAACGTGTCTTATAGACACACATAATTTACGTTTTACTTCTGTATTGCTTTTTGCTAAATGAAATGTATGCAAACCTATGTTGTTTTATGCAGTGGTGTCACAAGGGGGATGGGGAGGGATCTTCTGCATGCATATGTATTACCCGGCATAGTTTTCTCGTTTGAATTGTTTTACATTGTCTTATCGGGGCCTTTTATAGCCGACTATGCGGTATGGGCTTTGCTCATTGTTGAAGGCCGTACGGTGACCTATAGTTGTTAATATTTGTGTCATTTTGGTCTTTTGTGGATAGTTGTCTCATTGGTAATTATACCACATCACCTTTTTTATGTAGTCTTTCTAAAACATTCGATGAACATCTTTTCATTTTCGCCAATACATTATTTTTTTTCATTCGCCCAAATTTTAGATACATGGCGTAAACACACACTAGTTAATTAATAAAAAAAACCACACTTCTTTCTGCTATTTGCACCCGCCTTGTTCGCCATGGGACATGAATGTGTGATAATCATATATAGGCGGTATGATATAACTTATAATTTTTTGTGAACGGGATGACGATCGGAATTCATTTTTGTTAACTTCGGAAATTAGTACATACATGTACATGTAAAAAAAAAGTTCTTATTAATAATCGTGTCAAAAATATCGCTCTAATATATATTTTGACAACCTGGCAGTCAGCACTGTTCTTCTTTATAATTCTTAAATGTATCACCCTACGCGACATGCGTTGCGGTAGAAATAAAACTTTTTCATGGGCGTCCGAACGTGTCCGTGTTTCTGTCCAGCCACCTCTCATGTAAAATTCTTTGTCAATTGTGAATCAAACTTATATCAGAGATGAATCGTCACAAATGGCTCGGACCAGTATTGAATTTCAACATTTTTTAAAATATTCGATCTCTCTTTTGCACCGATTATTATTACTATTATCATCATTATTGACCCCTCATTATTATTACAAACCTCTACTGTTCGCTATTTATATACACATGTTATAAATTGTCATAATAATTGTTGTTCCTTGCAAATAGGCTGCTGTCGTTTTCATCTGGCGCAGAAATAACTGGTTTGTGTGTGTGTGGGGGGGGGGGGGGGGGTCCAGTCTGTTGGGCTAGTAGAGAGAAAACTCAAGTGAAATTGGTAAATGGCTATCGCAGTTTTGCGGTGACCATTCCTTCCCCCATGAAATCGAGGATTGCTTCACGTTTGACATTATATCTGACACTCGAAGCCGTCATCCATGCATTCTAAGATGTTGTACTTGTATATGCTGAACTTCAAGTTAGCCATCTCATTGCTGGTCGGCTGCACGCGTTGAAAACTGTAAGAATAACGGTGCAGTTTTTCATGGATGTAAACAGAGTGCTTTTATCTTAATTTTACTGGTATGTTTTTAAACAGTTATACCATTGGCATTGTCCCACGTTAGGGCGATGGTTGGGATCCCGCTAACATGTTTAACCCCGAAACATTATGTCGGTAATGTGCCTGTCCCAAGTCAGGAGCTTGTTATTCAATGGTTGTCGTTTGTATATGTGTTTCATATTTGTTTTTCGTTCATTTATTGTACAAAAATTAAGCCGTTCGTTTTCTCGTTTGAATTTTTTTACATCGTCAGATAGGGACCTTTTTTAAGCTGATTATGAGGTATCGTCTTTGCTCATTGTCGAAGGCCAAATGGTGACCCATAGTTGTTAATTTCTGTGTCATTTTTGTCTTTTGTGGGGAGTTGTTTCATTGGCAACCATACCACATCTAAATTCTTTTTTATAATCCTGCTCGGAAGCCTACTTTCACCTCCTCTTGAGTATGTTACAACAGTTATATACATGTTATGATTGACAATTTATAACTTATGTACTGGCTAACGGAAGAGATTTATAATGATCAAAACGACCCTGTAAGTAACATGTACACAAACAACGCAAATGAAACACAAATTCGGCAAAAAAGAAATAAAAAAAAAAAATCAGCGAAAAAGAAATGCAGATCAGACCTGTGCAAATGATGAGTAATCAATGATAGCGTTAAATTAGAATTTGAATGTTATGGTCCCATATCATGGTTTAAAAGAATTAGGGACCAAAAACTGGCCATAATAAGCAAAACAACGTTTTTCTGGTTTCCGGACAATAACTTGTGTAAAAGTGTATTGATATCTATAAAATTATACTACAAATATTTGCACAAGGGAGGGAGGGTTGGGTTTTATTTTGTTGGTTATAGCTCAAACCGTTCAGGAGTAAAGTGCAAACAAGAATGTAAACACAATACACGGATGCCCAACTCGCACTTTCATTATCTATTTTCAGTAGATAGTGAAATTGGGGCCAAAACTCTAATTTGGCATTAAAATTAGAAATATCATAGTATAGGGAAAATGTGTACTTATAGTTTCGAGTTGATTGGACTTCAACTTTATAAAAACTACCTTGACCAAAAACTTTAACCTAAAGCGGGACAGACGGACGACGAACAGACGAATGGACGCACAAAGCAGAAAACATAATGCCCCTCTGCTAGCGATGGTGAAGAATACAAATGGGTATTTTTAATGATTTTCGGAATATCAGTATACTAGTAATAATATCTATAATTTAAAGCACAAGATTCATAAGACCCAGAGGCCCCCTCCCCATTTTTGTGGGAACAAAATGGTTGATTGTATAGGGAATCACTGAATCATGAATGGAGCGCCCCCTTTTAGGTCAGTCGACGGGCCCCTCCTTCTGAAAAATTATGCATGGATCCGCCACTGAGGTTTCATTCCACAAAAGAAAGGTTGGGTCGATTTAGGGGTTAAGGATATATTGCTTAAAATTGTTATAATAATAGAGGCCAAAACAAGACTTTTTGAATACTTTGTAAAACCTAGATAGTTATTAATCAAAGAAACAAAAACCCTTTACTTCTCCGAAATCATTCCAACTGAAAATGTCAGTTTAGTTGTATACATAGAGATGAACGCGTTACGGACATAATTTTGCATTTACTAATCAATACTTGTTGAGTTGTACAATTCATATTTCACTAACTGTTTTTCAATTTTCACTGAAGTTATATAAATATAATATATATGTTCGTGTTCCTAAATTCATGTCTTTAATGTGTAAAGATGTTTAGTAACTTTTTATCACAGTAGTATTGTCAGTTAAAATATTTTGGTTAATCTTTGGTGATGTATTTTTTCCCTTAAGTTAAAGGTACATAGAGCAATATGATCTCTTTTTAAAATGCATCAATATACTTTTCTATTGAACCGTCTAAAATATATTATAAGCTTATATAACACATTCACCTTTTAAATAATTTCAATACATCAGTTTTATTTAAAATTAAAGATAATTCTTCTTCTGAACACCCCCCCCCCTTTTTTTCTTCTTTTTTTTATATGTTGTATCGAAAAGAAAGGATCTGAATCAGAATTTACATCTATTTTTATCTGTGATCATGTTTCATTGAACGCAGCTGTGTACCTAGTTGCATGGGGTTGATATAAATGACATGTTGATTGGAAGTTATGCAGTTACTGATAAGTTTCCTTGTCAGTTTTACTGGATAATTTAAGAGTGTTAAGGCCAATTCAGACTGGAGCGTTGTCAATGTGCACAACTTGTGTTTTTAAATTATAAAATTTCAATAGCAAGGTCAACATTCCAAAACTGAATGATTACCTTTGGAAGACAAAAGTTTAGTCGGAAGAATAGCCTGCTACAATATTGTACAGATGCTCGAAAAGCATCTTTAACTGTTGTTTTTGGGAGAGGAGTCGTCAAAATTATAAAAGAGGATGTGTCAAATTCAGAGGCGGATTTAGAGGGGACCAGGGAGACCCCCGGGTTTCTGGGGGAAGTTTGGTTGATTATATAGGGAATCACTGAAGCATGACCAGAGCGGACCACCCCCCCTAATCTTAGGCAGTCAGTGTGCCCCCCACGTATAACATTTCTGGATCCGTTAGTTAAATTCCCTATTCTCATACTATATATTTTTCTGATCATGGAACTTAATGCATTAATTCCCAGGGGAAGGCTATAGGGATAGCTTGAATAGGTCTTTCAAGCTTCATTAATATATGAAAAGGGTGGGAAATTTAAAACGGTCAGGGTTATTTCTAATTAAGTGTCTGATGCTAGTAGTATTTATCGTGTTGCGGTTAAAACCACATTAAAATTTTGTAAATGTGTCAGACGTTTCCGGCATTATTTGTAAATTTGCACCCATTTGACATCAAAAATAGACTGTAGGAATTTGCAAGTGTCGATAAGCTTTGTTTTAAAAATGTTTTAAGAGGGAATGGCAATGTAGCGCAAATCAGATCATTATATAGGTGTAGGTCTCCATTTTGGTATATAAATATCTGGAAATATACATAGACATGTATATCATGTTTAAACAAAAATATACATTAGAAAAGGGACAGGTTATAAGCAGATCCGGGTGGGTGGGGTTAGGGGGGGTGGGGGTCGACGGGGTCGCCCCCCCCCCCATTTCCTGAAGAAAAGGGTTGATTATATAGGAAATCACTGAAGCATGACTAGAGCGCCCTCCCCTTAAGGTCAGTCATTGCCCCAAACCCCTAATGAAAAGTTCTGGATCGCCACTGCAGGTATATGGAGTCTTAATGGCTGACATCTACCTCCAAATAAATGAACAAATTAAATTCAAGATTAAACGGCCTTTTGGGAATAACTTTTTTGAAATGCCTATTTATTTTGATATTTATAAACATCATACAATAATATTTCAATAAAATCTTACTCGCAATGGGGATTCCTTGAAAATAAAGAGAAATTGTCTTTCAAATGACAGCACGCAGAACATGTATCTATATACATGTATGTTACTGTACGGCTTCGTTATCGATCCGTACCATACCACATCGTCTTGGTTACATGTATATGCATAATTGTGTAAATTATGTTTGCATTTTAACCCGTTTGGGTATTATGGTTTGCAAAAAGATTATCAGCTAATTAAACTACTTATTTGGGTTTTTTGGGCCGCTAATTTGGGCTTAAATTTTATTTAAAAATTACCAACTTGACTGCCAAAAAAAATCTAAAAATGTATATATTATAGTCCAGGCATGTTTCATATTAAAGAATTCCCATAATCAAGTTCTTATCAATATTAAAGTCAAACATCGAGTAAGAAAAGAGAAGATAAATGTTTAAGTATCGAGTTAACAAAGTAGGTTCACATTGTCGATCGGACTCAATCAACACTGATCGATGAAGCCACCACACGAAGATTGATTTGACTCGTTCAACGAAAATGTTCGGGTGTCTATCTTGCTTGACACTGATTCCAATTTCTATGCGATAACCTTTGAAAGTCAATAAAATTCGAATAGGGATCAAGAAGTAGAATCCATGCACTAGATATTCGTCGGGAAATGTTAGTATATATATAGAGAGATCAAGAAAGGTCATCATACAAATATTTGAGGTAAACGGACAGAAAGTCACAGGACAAAAGTCACAAGACAGAAAGTGAAAATTTGATAGGACAAACTAAGTCACACTTACAATCAGTCACGCCGTTGCCGAGGAGGCATTAATTTTTAACCTTGTCTGTTCGTACGTATACGTAAAAATGTACTAATCTTATCGGGGCCTTTTATAGCTGACTAGGCGGTATGGGCTTTGCTCATTGTTGAAGGTCGCATGATGACCTAAAGTTGTTAATGTCTGTGTCATTTTAGTCTCTTGTGGACAGTTGTCTCATTGGCAATCATACCACATCCTCTTTTTTATAAATACGTCCGTACGTTCAAAAAATGTATCCGTTCTTTAACTTTAGTTTGCCTTAACCAAATGTAAGAATCTCACACACAATGCTTATCACCACATAACACATATCAAGTTTGAATTTTGGTCTCAATAATTTTCACCGTTCCAGAGTTATGCCTTTTACAAATATGCAAAATTGCTGAATATTTCGTTTCCTGTCTCTAACTCAAATTTGCCTCAACCAAATGTTATGAAGTTTAAAAATGCTTACTGCTACAAAACTCACATCAGGAACACACTTTTAATGTTCTTGATTTATGAGCCTTTATAACGTCTTATGCAAGCGGGGGGATTATCTGCATATGGCCCATGCACACATTCCCTATTTAGTTTTTTTATTAAGTGTTTTCTTTTTCAAAGAAAACTAATCTCAGAACTAAATTGTGACTATTTTGCCAAGTGACTTTTTGTCCGTGACTTTTTGTCTAGTGACTTTCTGTCCTACATATTTTAATGGTCAGTACTTGATAAGCTTGACTTTTACTTGATAAATAAATATATACGACGCTTGGAGCTCAATGCCATTAATCTGCGTTTTATCTGTTTTCTAGATTTATTCGAACAATACTTCTTTATCACTGGCTGACTACTGCCACCATTAATAAATCCAAACCTGACCTATATTCGACTCTACCAAACTCGATCGCCTTTTGATTCCTATACTTAACCATGCACATGCACGAGTACAAATGATCGCTACAAGACTATGAAAGATATCCACATAGATAGGAAGATGTGGTATGAGTGCCAATGAGACAACTCTGCATTCAAGTCACAATTTATAAAAGTAAACCATTATAGGTCAAGGTACGGTCTTCAACACGGGGCCTATGCTCACACCCAACAACAAGATATAAAGGTCGATAAAAAATTACTGGTGTAAAACCATTCAAACGGGAAAAACCAACGGTCCAGGTCTGATCTATATATATAAAAAAAAAACGATAAACGAGAAACACTCTTTCGATCGAGGTATAATATATATCTGTTATTAGGGGCTGAAGGGTCCTGCCAGTCCATTCCATTATTCAAAATATTCATTTCATTATTTAAAATTGGCTATTTTTCAATGTTCACGCGTAATTCGTTAGTTTTCTCGTTTGAATTGTTTTACAATGTCTTATCGGGGCCTTAAATAGCTGACTATGCGGTATGGGCTTTGCTCATTGTTGAAGGCCGTACGGTGACCTACAGTTGTTAATGTCTGTGTCATTTTGGTCTTTTGTGGATATTTTTCTCATTGGCAATCATACCACATCTTCTTTTTTTATATTTCCTCATTTTTACGCATGTTGTTGCATTTAGGTCCTCCGTAAACCCTCTTATAGTCATTGTGAATCAAAATATAGCTATAGTGTCACAGTCAATTTTTTTTTATATTTATTTCACTATTCACCGCTTCGATTTGAATAATGAAACATAAACCATTTTATTATTCATCATTCATTTTTTAATATTGAATAGTGAATAGTGAACTATGAATAATGGACGTACTTCAGCGCGGTTCATATATGATATATAATGGGTAGGCCCAAATTGAATACTAACTTTTTTGCAATCTTTATAATGTTCATGTCGTGTTTTTGATACTTTTCGTATTTCATCGAGCACCCATAATATTTCATAATTGAAGGATGGCTAATATATAGAAATAAGAAATATATTGTTTATTTTCAAATACCACAAATATCTGCCAAAGACCAAACGACGGTAAATTAAACAAACAAGTTGATAGACGGCCTTCAACAATGAGCAAAAGCCATAAAATGTAATAAATTGTTAGACAATTCAAACGAAGATCACCAACAGCCTTCGGTAAAGTTATGATAAAACATGATAAGACAGAAAGCAAAAAATCAGGTCCCTGAAAATTTGATTTTACCCTGAACACAGACTTTAATTTTACATGTGACAGAATCACGTTGTTTTATACTTCGTGCTTAAGAAAATAGACACATGCATGGCCCAGAGGCGGATTTAGAGGTTTTTTTTAAGTTGGCAGCCCACCCCCCCCCCCCCTCCCAATTTTTGGTAAAACAAAAATGGTTGGTCAAACAGGGAATTGCCGAGGCATGATTTGCAGCGTACCCCTCTTCGGCAGTCAGTGTTCCTCCCCCTTATGAACATTTCTAAATCCGCCACTGCATGCATGGCAAATCAGAAAATAAAAGTCAGGAATAAAAGACCAGTTTAAAAATCTTTGTTTTCTACTAACACTGTCTATATTTTAAAAAGAGTATTTAAGATAATATCTTATTTGAAAACTATTTACTAGTAGGTTTGTTTGAAATTGGTGAGAGAAAACAATGTTGCAGGGAGAATAAAGATTTTCATTGAACTTTATATTTCACTCTAAGTCATAAGCCCTGATTTTACACATAATTTACAGTTTTATCTCAGCATGTTATCAGTAATCTGTTACATATATAAACTTTGTGGTCACACTTTCTCTATGGTTCACTAATTGTAACCAGATGTATGTTGACTAAGTAAACCTCAATGTTAAACTGTTTTTATCAGAAATTGTTTTGTATAATTGGTATGTCCCTGTCCTTCCACAGGTTTCATTGTATTTTCTGCTCTCTCTGGTCAAAAATATGATGATTTTGAAAAAAAATCTGGGACTATTAGACCCCGTTTACACTGACAAATAAGATCGATCTTATCGAACGCGGCCCTTGTCTTTTTAAGATCGATTCAAATAAAGATCGATTCAGTTTCGTTGCCAGTGTAAACAGGGTCTTGTACTATTAGTATAATAGTCCAGATAACATTTATAATAAGAAAAAAATACAAGATTGATCATGAAAAAAAGATTTTTATTTTCTATTCCTTGTATTTCTTAATCTAATTTAATTTAATAAAATGTATGGAAAAAAAAACTAGAAAAATTTCTCATTAACTTAATGACTTCCTATTTTTTAAAACTATTGTTGAAGTGAATTCAGGAAAAAACAAAGATGTACCATAAACAATTATTCCAGCATCGACAAAGGATCTGATATATATATATATATACATTTGTATATTCGTGCGTAAAAATTAACTCTTAAGTAGGCACGAGGTATGCATTGCCCTGCCTGTCTAGTTTGTTTAAATGATCAAACAAACTTTCAATTCCAAGTGTAATACGTAGCTGTAATTAATAGAAAACAAAAACTAACAGATCTTGGAAAAAGGGGGAGGGCTTAACAAAAATATTGTCCTTGATCTATGGATTCATTTTTTATTTATTTTAAATTTTAGATATTGATTGAACTTATACTTTGGAGTAAAGTAGTTTTGAGATTTTAGCTACCATTTATTTTACTTAAACTGCGGAGTCCTTGGGACTTTTCTGCGTGATAATTTCTTTTTGGCTTACGGTAATTCATCTTCTTGAATATTTTGTTTTCTTGGGAAAAAAGTTATCCCTTGATGTCTTTAGCAAAGGTTTTAGGTCCAAAGTTGCATTCAATTTCTCCTGATTATAATTTTGATAGACACCCTTGACCCTAAACAAGAAAATCTGGAATAGGTGCAAAATGAAGACTTGCTGACAAGAAACCTGTATTTGAAAGACAATCTACTGTAACATTTTTTGCAAGTGTCTGAACGGTTTATTCAATTTCATTTCATTTTGAATATTTTATAAGTTAGTATAAACTATACGAAGATTTCAATTGAACAATTTGTTTAACTTTAAAAATCATCAGAATTAATTAATCTATAAGTAAATTTGATAATTTCCAAGCTGGAAACGTTACAAGGTTTAAAGAAAATCCATAAAATAGGGTAACAAGAATTCTGATGATTTGTGACCATAACGAATCACCTTCACAATGTTATTCTATGAAACCCTACTATAGAAAATTCTGAAAGGTTCTATACGGAACTAGATACTAGCTTTTGATCATAAACAAGGTTCTATCCAAGTTTGGCAGAAATCAATGACAGTTTGAGAAGGTTATTATCATTTTTAAACCTTTTACCACAGAATGAATATTTGTGGAGGCCGCAACCAACTACGACGGAATGTAGGATGGCTATGTATCGCTTTTGCGACTAAAGTTGCAGGCTCGACAAAAAGGGAGAAATATTAAAAACAAGAAAAATATCTGAAAAAACTGAAGAAAATAAAACATAGTAAATTAACTAACATGCGATACAAAATTTCAAGAAATTCCATCAAGTAATATGGGAGAATATTACAGCACACACAACTATATAAATCGAGATATAAATGTTGAAAAATAAACTTTGAAGTCCAAAGAGAATTTGAGCAAACTGGATTTTATGACAATATGCACATGACTTTGTTTCATTTTAAGATAACAAATCCATATTTATTTAAGTACAAATGCAGTAACAGCAACACATGATTTTCAAAAACTTGAAAAACATGAACTTGTTTCAGCTACCTGTATTTACCTATCTGGTTAATTAGTATGATTGTTTTGATAAGCATTCCTTTTTGTTGTAATTACTACTTGCACCTTTTTTTTTGGGCATTTCTTCCTATGTAAGTCAATAAAGGCATATTGCCAAATTCCATTTCTACAAAAACTGAGGTAAATATGTCATTTGATATATAACATGGTGTAGCTTTTGGTGTCATTTCAACGTCGCACACGCCCTTGTCAAAATCAATTTTATCAAAAGATAAACGAAAAATATTAATTACACCCCAAATGACTATCCCCCCTTTCTCCCCCATAACAGTACAATGTATTTATCAATTTCTTCTTTTCCAGCCTTGCCCATTAATGCTTGACAATATCTGAACCTATGTCATTCTCTTTTTAAAAGTGTGTAATATCAACTTCTGATATCAAACTTTCACATAGAATCGATTCTAAATTGGCTAGATTTGATTTAGTCAGTTCTATACATAGAACAGTATTAAGAACTCTTTATCTTAAATGTAAATAAGTCTTATTAATAATAATATATACATATTGTGAAGCCAAGGTGGTCGAGTGGTATATATAAATATATAAATATATACAACTCGTCTAAACATCAACCTAACAATATTAGATCTGTAACTTTGCGTTCGCAAATTTGTTGTTCTTCCCTCGCCGGGATTCGATTTAAACTGACGAGGAAAGGTAACACACGGCCGCTGAAAGCTTTATTATTGTGGAGCCCAGGTGGTCTTGTGGTCTAGCGGGACGGCTACAGTGCAGGCGATTTGGTGCCACGATATGTCAGTAGCATGGGTTCGAATCCCGGCGAACCCATGCTACTGAGATATCGTGGCACCAAATCGCCTGCACTGTAACCGGCGCGCTAGATCACACGAACACATGGGCTTCATAAAAATGAAGCTTTCGCTGGCCGGGTGTTACCTTTCTTCGCCAGTTTTAATCTAGCATCGTACTACAGTACATGCTATAAAAGGCATGAAGATGTTATTTTTACAGATCAGCTAAATTATCTATATATATAGTGAAGGATCCTACAAATTAATGTAAGATACAGTCACAGAAATAATTATATTTACAAGTACGTCTGAACCAGTGACAATTTTACAACAGATGTATCTATCGGATCACCAGCAGTGATGGTGATACATGACTGTGTACATTCTGCATATACAACTCGTCTAAACATCAACCCAATAATGTAAGATCTGTAAATTTGCTTTCGCAATTGTTTTGTTCTTGTTATATATATAGGGCAGAACAAACAAAAAATGCGAGAGTAAATTTACAGATCTAACAGTTCTACCTATAACAGTTTAATACAGTTCTATCTAAAACTGGTTCTGACAGTTCTACTAAGAACAGTTTTTGGGGTAGAACTGTTCTAGGTAGAACTGTTCTAGGAGAGTTTACAACAGCTCTATGACAGATTATTCTGACAATTCTAACGAGAGATCAGAAGTTATATCCACTGTATGATTCCAAAAGAAGGTCCTGCATTTATTGTTCCCCTTCTTTTTTTTTAAAATCAGGTCGTCATTTTGCACTTTTTTTTTAATGACTCAGAGGACATAAGAGAAAAAGGTAAGCACGTGTAACCTGCCCCAAACGTTAGATTGTGTTTACGATAGAAACAAAAAGAAAAAAAAGCTGTTTACTTAATAAAACAGAATAAAAAGGGTGGGTTACGCCAACCTTGATATCCCTTTCCCAGTCTAGGCGTATCAGTGCATGTTCATAGATCTCCGTTGTAGAAAAACATCTTCCTATATCTATTTGAAATACATCCAATTTGGGGTCCTCATTGCGGTCTGCTTTTAAATCATTTCGATTTCTTTCAGAAACAAATAAAATACAGAATTGTGAAAAATATAAAATTCAACTTTTGAACATGTTCAGTTCAATATAACTACATATGTACAGTCATTTTAAAAATGAATTATCTTAATTTACTTGTCATAGTGTTTCTGAAAAACTAATGCGCGCCAATGTAATTACGCAAACGTAAAAAAAACAAGGAGTAATTGTAACAGGATGCTGTTACGAAGTCTCCCAAACAAAGCTCCCATAACTCGCCATTCCTATGGTACAATCCATTTACAAGTATTCAAACAGGAGGGGGTGGTGGTGAACAGCAGGGACTTTATCTACATTTCATTAGATTTGTTTTATCGTCCCATACAAGAATATATATGGTTTAGGGGTGGGGATCTCAATCATTTAAAAGTTGTGGGGTGGGGGTGACCCCATGGACTCTCCCTATATTTCATTTGATGTGCTTTATTCTTCCATTCAAGAATATATATGGTTTAGGGGTGGGGATCTTGACCGTTTACAAGTTTTCTATCAAGATGGGGGTGGGGTGACTCTCTAGGGACTTCCCTTTTATTTCATTTCATTTGTTTTATTGACCCCTACAATAATATAGATGGTTAAGGGATGGGGATCTGCACTGTTTACAAGATAATAGCACATTCTCAAATTGAACAGGGTGGGGATGACCCCAGGTACTTCCCTTTAATTTCATTTGATTTGTTTTATCCTCAAATTCAAGAATGTATATGGTTTAGGGGTGGGGATCTGGACCGTTTACAAGTTCTCAAACAAGAGGGGGTGGGGTGACTCCCTAGGGACTTCTCTTTTATTTCATTGCATTTGTTTTATTGTCCCCTACAATAATATAGATGGTTAAGGGATGGGGATCTGGGCCGTTTACTAGTTAATAGCACGGGAGATCTATGAACATGCACTGATACGCCTAGACTGGGAAAGGGATATCAAGGTTGGCGTAACCCACCCTTTTTATTCTGTTTTATTAAGTAAACATAGTAACTACATACACAGATGTTCCAACACCTGTGTGAACCCCCTCCTATATACGTTTTATCAGAAACAGGTGCCTAAGCATATGAGAAACCCAATCCTTTAAAGGAACGCATTGTACTTTTTTTCAAGAAGCACAAGTTAAAACAGATGTCCTAAAACCTTAGCAAACCACTCCTAAATGCACTGTCAGAAATAAGTGTACAACCACACGTTAAAATCATATAAACAGGTGTGTTTTAACACTTATGCAACCACTCCTTAAATATACAACAGGTGTTTAAACATCTGTGTAACCCACTCCTTTTATATGATTCAATACTCGAAGTTGGTCCATCCTTATATACTAAGAAGTATAAATAGTTGTGGGTTCTATTTAAGAAACAAATAAAATCTTGTAGCTACTAAACTATAATGTAAGTATGATTTTTTAATGTGTCTAGTTGTTGTTTACGTTCGATATTTTCCAGTATGAGCAAATGACTTATTGAAATTAACGTAATGTATTCTTTGAGCAATACATGTCTAGTACTGAATGTGTTATTAAAAAAAACAAATACAAGTACAAATACTTTATTTTCATATTGTTATAATGTTCTGCCTTCTTGGCTTTTTTTTCTCCAACTGGATTATCATACCCTGCAAGATGTGAACAGTGTTAGTATGATTTTCCTCCATTTTCCTTATTACTTGTTGTAACTGTTTTATCTGGGAGGATTTCCCCACCCCCCCCCCCCCCCCCCCAACACATCGGTTCAAACATGTCTGTATGTCTAGCCAGTTGTTCTCTGAAAAACAAATATTATAAAAATAAAAAGAACAAAGCAGACATATATTAAACAAACACTGATCCAAGAAAACAGTTATATCATTGTCTTAATAATTTAACACAGAAAACGCAAGTTAAGTGTTTTATATAATTGAGACTATGTATAAAGAGAGATAACTCGATATTTTTTTTCTATAAACAATGTAGTTGTGTGTGTCTGTATCGTTGATGGTTACAATATCTTTTCCTTAGAATGCTTCTTTCTCTATTTTTCCCACTGTTACACTCTAACAACGTTCAAAGATAATCATTGATTATCAGCCAGAGAGGTTTTTTTTTTATGTTTAGCGCTTAATCTTAAACTATCCTACCCCATTTTTTTACTTGTAATAATGATTAAGGTCATATCTCGTGTAAGTTTCATATGTTTAATAAATATACTACGTTATGACATTAAATCTTGATTTTTGGTTTGTAAAAAAATGAAAAAAAAACAATAAAAAAACAACTTACCTTTTCATCTTCTGGTCATTTTCTTTATCCTCTATTATTAACCGTCTTTTTACCCCTTTTTTGCTGAATAAAAAAAATCATATATAATATATACAAAATTGATTCATTGGTTGTTGGCAAATATTTCATGTATATTAGGTCAACAATAACTTAACAATAAACACAATAGATAGGTTTTGTAATAAGGTGGTCCGCGGGAGATCAAGGTCGGAGAAATTTAGACTACCACGGGAAATCGGAGGGTATATTGCATAGGGACAGAAATTCAGCCTTGCAACAGGTCACCTACGGATCCCATGGAAGAGTTGTTGCAAGGTTTCTTAACGTGCAATAAGCGTGACACTTTCTTTACATGAGACATCATATTTATCGGCCCTATTCTGAATGGACGTAACTGCAAATTTGTACATCATATACCGAAAATTCACAGTTCTAAAAGTTACCTAGGTGATTTCTGTTTTTCTTCAGGTGACAAAAGTAAACTCTCTCTTTAAGAGTCTACCTCATAGAATCTCTTTACACCACTGTAAAATTAAATGTCGGCAAGTTCGGCCACCCATCTGTGTTTTGTCGCATCTAATTTTGTGGTAGTTGATATACATATTAAAGGATTGTTGTCAGTATGATAGTCGAATTCATTTGTGTAGTAAAGATAATCCCGAAAACGGTCACAGATTGCCCATTTAAGTGTAGCAGGAACAATTCTGCCTAAGATTCGGGGATGCGGACCACAGCTAATTCTAGTTTGTAAACTGATGTGTGCGGAAAACTGATGCCAAAGTGATGAGCTGTAAATCTTAAGTGAATAAAAACCAAAAACTGAAAACAATATATAATTTAATTAACAAATTACAACTTTTATTATGTAAAGCCAAAAGTGTAGAAATGGAGCATTCAATAAGACTTGAATTTACCGTACTGAGGAGGCATGTAGCAAATGCACTAACCTATTGGATACTGGTTGGAAAGCTTGGCTTTTCTTAATGGGACTGAATGTCAGTCCTGAGAGAATTCAAGGTAATAATCTAAAACGAATTCTATAAAATATATAAGTTTCTCGCAGAAGGTAATCAAAGGTTTTGCGACGGTGCAAATATTAAACTTTACAATATTAATAAACTTCTTTAACAACTAAATTCAAATAGCAAAAGCTATGTAATTTAACAATTATGTACTGAATAAACTTCATGTAAATTCGTAAAAATAGAAATATGAAATTTATAGATTTAAACAAGGGAAATAATAACGAACTTATAATCCTAACTGCCACATAAATGCTAAAAATTATAACTTCCCAGAATGCAGGTGATAATTTTGTTCCGACGGTGTAAATGTTCTCGATCCATATGCAACTACTCCTAAAAGTCCGCCTGCCTTCGTCTGGTTAAACACTTCGCATAATCCTCTGGTGTAACATTTACTGCAGATCCATTAATGCTTGAGGTCTTCTTTTTTTTAGGAGTCTTACATTTTGTTAGAGTTACGCCTACTGCTGTAATGAGTCAGTAATGACAGAGTATTTCAATATGGTTACTTTTTTTAGACTTAATTGAGTCAGTAAACGTATTGAAATACTCTGTCATTACTAATGGTGACCAAAATGAGTGAGCTTTGACAGAGCTTTTCAATATGTTTACAGTTTGTGGTTGAAATGAGCCAGTAATGACCTGCTGATAATTCACCTGAATGCTTTTTTTTTATTTTTGGTATGAGATTTAAAGTTATTTATTGCTATTCAAAACAAAACCATGCATTTTATTTATATCTTGAAATTTCAGATGACGATTCCGGTACAGATTCTGCAACGCTATAGAGGAAGCGTCATGTCAAACTGTAGAGGAAGTTTGTAGCCCTAGATAAAAATCAATCAAGTAAAAAACAGACAATGAACAACACTAAATCGCAAAATCAACCTCTCCCAAATTTTCCTGATCCGTCCGATAAACATTCAAAAAATTTGTAAGGGTTCCGCGGAACCCAGTGTCTCGCCTATTTTTAATGTAAATCGCAGGCTCAACAAAAATGAGGAAAAAAATCAATAAAAATATTCCTCTTGATACAATCTTTTGATTGTAAGAAGCTACCATGTACTGTCCAAGTTTGGTAAAAATGCAGCATAGTTTATGAATCTAATAAATGCTTTAAAAACTTTAACTGCAGACTTTACAGGTATGTAATGTTAACTGAAAGAAAATCTAAGTCCATTTAAAAGTAAAATACGGAATAAGTGGATTTTTTTTCATTCAAATTTACTTCTGGATACTATCTTATGATTATAAATAAGCTTCTGTTCAAGTTTGGTACAACCCAGGATAGTTTAAGAAAGTTATTTAAATTTTAAAAACTTTTACCTCAGAGTGAATGTAATGTTTCACTGCAAATAAACTAAGTCCATTCAAAAGTAAAATACGGAAAAAATGGATTTATTTTTTTGTAAAATTTGCTTCTGAATACTATCTTATGATCATAAACAAGCTTCTGTTATAGTTTGGTACAAAACAAGGATAGTTTAAGAAAGTTATTAAAAATCTAAAAACTTTATCCACAGAGTGAATGTAATGTAGGATCGCTTAGTCTCGCTTTTTCGACTAAAGTCGAAGGCTCGACAAAAATAGAGACAGTGTCTAAACTAAAGTAACGACAAGTCAGCCTATCCCTAATCTTCCGTCAGGATAAACATATAACTAATCACCCGACTCAATCAATGGAAATGAACCATTACAGTTATATGTACCTTACCTTGACCAATTAGCATATGAATGGAACAGTCTTTACCTGATATTGCCATGGATAGTAAAACATTTTTTTCATAACAGGTAATAGATAATTGACAGCTGCCAGTGTATTTTTTTTTTTTTGCACATATAGGTAATGCCACCTTAAACGGTCTATTCCCTGTTGATATAAAAATGGAAGATGGAACCAGAATCAGTTTTAGAGAATTTGAAGATATGTTTGTACAGCACATGATTAGAGACGAAAGAGAGGGACAATATATTCGTCTTTAGAAGCGGGGAAATAATCTGCCTTCAGAATTAGAAGAAAACAAATGCTTTAGAATATGAAAAAAATAGCAGCCAAAATCCGCCTTAAGAATATAAAAAAATCTTCATTCAATTAAAGAAATTTGTCATTCCAAAGATTAAGATTTTTACAATTTCTTTGCATTTTTGAACAGAAAAACTAGACCTTCATACACATGAAATACTAAAGTTGGTAACAAACTTGATCGACTTAATTTAATTTACTACATGTATAATTTTGACGTTTTTAGTTCACAGTTTCTTCATATGCAGTTATTAGTCATATTTCAATGTCCTTTCAGTGTTCTTCGAATATAAAGTATTATCACAATTACATGAATTTGTTTCGTGCATAACTGATCTAATCTGTAACAGCATCATTAATCTGACCTGTTTGCATGTATCTATTTATTTTATGCACTAAGCACTAACAAAATCTGAATAAAATAAGGACAAAATTAAAATTATTGGTTAAATTAAAATAAATTTACCAAATTTGTCTGTGTTACACAGGGAATGTATGTGCTGCATAAGTTCATCGGGAGTGTCTTTTTCTAAGTATCCCTTCATTGGTTTGTTTGGTCATGTGTATTCCAATATATATTGTCTACATGGTAAAGCAGATACTTTATATATGTCACAAGTTTTATCTGAATTAAATGATAGTTACATAATATTCAAATTGGTGACACTACTTTGTATTTACCAAAAGATTTAATCCAAAATATCTGAAAACATCAATCTTCCTAAATTCAAAAGTCGTGTCATCAGAATCAGAAGAATACATCTGCACTTTTAGTGCTAATGAATACATTGAAACTTTTAAGTCTACAACTCTACATGCATTGTAAAATTTACATTTCATCGTTTGCGTTTTCTTATTCGTTCAGTACATTTTTAATGGCTTTAGAGAGAAAAAAGTACGTTTGGTCATAATGAATTTTCTCAAGACTGCTGTCTCTTATCTGTGAAACCTCTTTGACAAAGTACTCTTTTTCTGTCTTGATCCTTTTTACCCTTTCTGCATTCGTTTCATCTAAATTAGCATTTTTTAAACTTTTCATCGAAGTGATTGACTGAAAACCAATTTTTAGGTTTGAAGTTCTCGTTAAGTTGTACGGTGGAGTTTTCATTATCGTCCATTGCTGTATTAACAACAGCTGTTATGACAGAAGTGAGGGATTTTTAACCTTCACCTTATCCTCTTGTGTAACCTACTACTTGTTCATTGTCAAAACTTGTTATGAGTGTACCATCCGGACATTTAGGGACTATTTCAGCATATCTAGAAAGCCAATGCTTTAATGATTTGTAGCTTACACCATGGCTACGCTTACCTAGAGCATATATAGCTACACGGCTGCTAGTTTTTGTATACACATCTTGAGATGACATCATAACATTTATGAGAAGAACATAACCCGTGTCATGCCAACAACTGGTTTTTGAATAAATGTGTTTAGTTCAGACGCAAAGACCCTATAAGTGAATCAATATTAACGCCAAAATATGCCATCACGAATATGATTACGCTAAGTAATGTAAAAGTGTCAATGTCAGATGAAGCTATCAAATTGACCACACATTGTAAATCTCTTAGATATTATGTTGTACTCTTGTCAAATACCAAGTATGCTAGTGACATTTCTGGCTCCCCCTTTCTATGCTTAATACTATCCATGAGTTCTTCATTGTCCAATCACTCTCTTTCTGAAAATAAAAGCTGTTGCGTACAAGTTACACTGGCAATGGTCATCTTCTGACATTTACATAAGTATGCTTCACTGTCGATGTTCTTCCAATCTAAACATTTTAAGTGTTTAGTTAGACACTTCCTGATGAGTGTTTTACCTGGCATAGTAGAAACAGCAGCATGTGTGCTCTATACTAGCATCTGTCAAGCACAATGTAAACTGCTCCAGGGCTAAAACAATGGTTCCTTACTAGTTGACAGTGTTCGCATTGCTTTCACTTTCGTGTCTATTAGGATAAACTGTTAATTATTGGGATCACAATTCAATGAACTTCATTGTCTTCTGTTGCAGGCAGGACATCATGATATAGTCCTGTTGTTGAATATGACCGTCTTTCAATAGTTAACGTAACTAAGGGATCTCCATCCATATTCAACCACTTCAACAAAATGAAAAGTAATATATACAGTACTAATTTTGTTTTGTAAAACTGTAAATGATTCATGTAAGAACATTTATAAGATATGTGTATATCGCCAGCATTTAAGATATAAAATTCCTTTTTTATGTAATCGCAATATTTGTATAAAATGTGCAGGAAATAACACGTCTGAAATATTTAATGTGTTATCATGATGAATTATAATAATTGTATCATATTGTCAATCCTTGCATACTTGGGTAATTCATCATAGGAATATCTTCTTAGGTTCTTTTTTATTAATTTTTTTATTGCTTGGTTAAGCACTGCCTCAATATTTTTCAGCCAACTTTTCTTTGATTTCTTGCACTTGGTAATTGCGATTAGTAATGTTTTTTCCCTGTTTTTTTTTTATCTTTGTGCAGGCTTCCCTCAATATCTGCTAGCTATAGTATTGCATTTTTTTCGGAATGATCCATGGCTGCTTGTAACAAAGTTTCCCGGAAACTGGTTCTAATATTTTCATTGAAGTCTTGAATATTGATTTACAAAAAAATCCTTTTTAAAAGCAGCTTGGCTTATAATATGCATATACGATGCATTCTTCAAATATAATGTCATGGTACAACTCCTTGCATCAGGGGAATGATCTGTAACCGTGCAAATTTAACAGCAACAAATAGTGATGGAAAGCATTCAACTAATAAGACCCGAGACAAGAAGCAAACCATGACATCTTTGAATTTATGAAGTTATTCAAAGTTTATTTCTTTATGCCATGTCATTTGTGGCCATTGTATCATTCCATCAGCTAGGTCCCTAGTGCACTTTTGTGTTCTTAGTGCACTAAGGAGGTCCTTTGCGGTATTTCTACGGACCCTTTTTGATGTACACATTTCGAGAACTCTATATCCAATGATTCTGGCACAAATGCCATAGCAAGACTGTTGGAGACAAATTTGCTCCGTGATGACATATTGATGGGAAGCATTAGCGTTATAAATTCGTATACAATGTACAACCTCAACTGCTCCATAATTTCAGGAAATCAGTATTTGAGAGTTAACCTTTAAAATAGTGTACTGCTTGAAGAGAATGCTAACAGAAAATAACTTTGATGTTCATCTGCATTTCATCAGTCGTACTTGCGAATACATGACGAGATGTTGTTACAATGGTGATTAAATTCACTTCAAATATATACAGAACACTACATTCGGAAAGTCGAGGAAGATCAAACTTAGAAATACAACAACTATCAAAGCGAATGTCCATATAAGGAGATTCGATGAGGAACATGACTTTTTCATTTGAAAATCGTTTCCGACTTATTCTTTCTTTTGACTGGAGTTGAATTTGATCGAGAACATCTTGAATCCCATGTTTCGTACATTTCTACTGCAGCAAACAAAGAACTTTTTGACATAAAATATTGTTGATGTGATCTGTATAGTAGCAATTTAGTCACTATGTAATATTTTTGTTACTTAATGTATATCACATACATTTCTCGCAGGGAACTGCCATGTAAATTCCGATTATTTTGCTGAAATAATATCTATGCATAACTGTGTTTAGAAAGGACAGTATAGACAATTTTCTTATAAAAAATTTCTTATAAAAATTGTCTTCATATTAATATTTTAGGAGCTATGGGTTCTGATTCTAGATGATTGCCACAAGCGGAAATAAGAATCCCCACTATTGAGGTACACATTTCGAGAACTCTATATCCAATGATTCTGGCACAAACGCCATGGCAAGACTGTGATGACAAATTGATGGAAAGCATTAGCGTTATGAATTCGTATACACTGTACAACCTCAACTGCAAGGTTGTACATCATAACATAAAATATCCAGTCGGCATAAAGGAAACAAAAACCAATAATCCAAAACCAATCGCTGAGGGGTCGAATTACAAAGAAGGAAATAAAACAATCGCGAAACCACCGAATTATTCAATTTATCCAAATATCTCTTAATTCGTAGTAAAAAGATAAGGCATGCTACTGTCAGAACACTACAGTTTCAATAAAATTAAAAATAATCTTCACAAAATAATTTTCCTTTTTGATTTTTTTTAAGACAAAACACAATTTTTTATGAACGTCATTTATTTTCAGAAATGAAGATAACATGTAATTTTGGAGAGAAAACAATAGGTGCAACGGCGGCTTGCACACGGATTTGTCCAACTTTGCAGGGTTTAATTCGTTTTGAGGGGACACGTATTAATTTGACAGATTTTTCATTAGAAGCCTTCTGTTTCATTAACAGACGAGTTAATGCCTTGGACACCAGATGGCCAAATATTAAGAAAGTAATATATATAATAAAATTAGCCGCCTTTTTAAATATCAGTTCTTCAAATTTAATGTACATTTTTGGAAAATTTAATATTACTTATGAAAATGCATTTTATTTTATATGTACGATTGTGGATATGAAATTACATGGTTATTCAGAGATGAGTGATTTTGTATTATTTTGAAATTACAAATGCCAGGATAAGTGTATTTTTTTTAACTTTTTGATTCAAAATACATATTTACATTATGTAGAAAAGTACATACTTTATCTACATATCAATTTAATAATAGAATTAAGAAAATGACGTGTAGATGTTTTACATGTAAATGTTTAAGACAAATTCGTTTTTATTATTTAAGCAAAATAACAAATTAATACTTTTACAATCTAAAATAAATATATTTTTTAATTATTTCTTTATTTATTAACAGAGAGTTCATAAAATAAATTGCGAAGATACCACAAAAATTAATAATGTATCATCTATTTTCAGAGATGGAAATAACGTGTTTATTTAAAGCTTCTCAGGTTAAAGTAACCCAAGCTCTAAGCACCAAAGCGCCAATATTTCAAGGCCTACTGCGGTTTCGGGAAAACAAAATAAATTTATCAGAGTTTTCTTTTCACGCTTTCACGTATATAAATAACACATTTCATTCAGGTCAGACCAAATTGCTTTCGGTCAAGGAGATAATTGATATTATTCAATTATCTTCGTTTTTAAATATTAATGCACATGATGTGAGGTTGCTTATTAACAAATTAAACATAAATTGTAAAAATGCAAGAGATCACATAGATCTTATTGTACATTTTAAATTAAGAGGTTACCCAGAATTAGCCAGAAGTATAAAATATGATATTATCCAAAGTAGGATAACCGTAAATTTTGTCTTACAAGATTATAAAAAAACTTTTTTCCATGAATAGAGACGTGCATATACAACATATGTATATGTACGATTATAAAAACAAACGCGTGTTAATCTGCTTGTGTATTCTTTGTAAATTTTATAGACATATACGTATAATATGTAAAAATAACAAAGTTTTAAGTAACAAACCCCGTATTTTCATTTAATTTTTTTTTTAATTTAATACATACTCGTAATATTCCATATTTTAGGTTAATAATGGAACAAGAACAAAAGACAATCCTTCTTAAAGAAATATTAAATCGCGAGTTGAGAAGAAAAAAGAAATGGCAGGAAATTAATCCATTTTCTACAAGTGCTAGAAACAAACTTATAAATATTCTTGAGTTTCATGTTTGTTTATCATATTTAAGTTATACCCTAAATTTAGATTGCGACGATTTCGTAAATATATTGCCTTCACAAATTCTTTGGGCAGACAAACAGGCAAATGATTTTAACAATATCATATAAAAAAATAATAATAATTATACATATATTCACATAACTAAAGGAATGAACTATAATTATAACACATTAATTTTAACATTTCATATTTTTGTCGAGCCTGCAACTTTTGTTGCAGAAAGCTCGACATAGGGATAGTGATCCGGCGGCGGCGTTAGCTCACTTCTTAAAAGCTTTATATTTTAGAAGGTGGAAGACTTGGATGCTTCATACTTTGTATATAGATGCTTCATGTTACGAAGTTTCCGTCAGTCACATGTCCAATGTCCTTGACCTCATTTTCATGGTTCAGTGACCACTTGAAAAAAAAGTTCAGATTTTTTATAATGTTGAATTCTTTCTTATTATAAGTAATAGGATAACTATATTTGATATGTGCGTACCTTGCAAGGTCCTCGTGTCTGTCAGACAGTTTTCACTTGACCTCGACCTCATTTCATGGATCAGTTAACAAGGTTAAGTTTTGGTGGTCAAGTCCATATCTCAGATACTATAAGCAATAGGGCTTGTATATTCGGTGTATGGAAGGACTGTAAGGTGTACATGTCCAACTGGCAGGTGTCATCTGACCTTGACCTCATTTTCATGGTTCAGTGGTTATAGTTAAGTTTTTGTGTTTTGGTGTGTTTTTCTCATACTTAATGCAACAGGTCTACTATATTTGTTGTATGGAATGATTGTAAGGTGTATATGTCTAGCGGGCAGATGTCATGTGACCTTGACCTCATTTTCATGGTTCAGTGGTCAAAATTAAGTTTTTTAGTTTTGGTCTTTCTATCTTATATTATATGCCATAGGTCAACTATATTTGGTGTATGGAAATATTTTATGATCTTTATGTCAGTAGTGCATGTTTTATTTGACCGTGTCCTCATTTTCACGGTTCATTGCACAGTGTTTAGTTTTTGTGTTTTGGTCTATTTTTCTTTCAACTATAAGTAATGGGTCAACTATATATGTTGTATAGAAGCATTGTTATCTGTATATGTCTGTCTGGCATGGTTCATCTGACCTTGACCTCATTTTCAAGGTTCATTGGTCTTTGTTTAGTTATCTTGATTAATGTTAAGTTTATGTGACAGTTGTAATAAAGCTTAATACTTAGGACTATCAACATCATAATATCAATGATTAGTACAGAAGGCGAGACATTTCAGCGTGTGCACTCTTGTTTGTATATATCATCTTTTATGCAAATATTGCAAACTATATATAAAAAAAAAACAAACAAAAAAAAACGGAATTTTATATCATATTTAATGGCAATATGCCAATAAAGTCCGATATTCTCAACATATAAAAGAAATAAATTATATTAAATTCTCTAAATAAATTCATATTCAACTATATGTGTCGCTATTGTATAGGGGACTTATAGAAAGAAAACATATTTTATTCCCCTACATATGGAGTACATAAGACACAGATCTCCATATGAATTATTGTCGCGACGACGTGGAGTACATCCAAAGACAGATCTCCATTATATCACAGGTGGACTTTGTTCCACAGAAGAGGATCGGCACCGCTTGATTGTAAAATTATTTTTTTTTATTGTGCTTTCATTATATTTTTTTTGTGCATATATATATATGTGTGTTTGTGTTTCATTTATTGCAAAAACAATTCATTGGAAAAATTCTCTTAATCAAAATTAATAAGATTCAAAGATTAAATTATATTCAAAACAATTTGAAAAAATGAAATCACGGGATTTCAAACTTAACAAGGGGGTAATGTTATGAAAGGATTTAGGACACTTTTAGAAATAATTAGAAATTGAAATAAAATAGGGCTAATTAAAATAAAAATTGTATGTTTCAAATTTATTAAGTCAGTTAAAAGTAAATGAGAAAATAAAGGTCAAATAATTTATTGGCATAAGAAAATATAGCAAGAAGAATATACAAAGAAAAGAATTCATCATTTTTAAGAATAACATACGTTATGTAAAGTGCAAGATAAGCAGAAAAGTACAAGTCAAGAATTTTAATTAATAGGTTAGGTAGCACTTTTAAAAAGGTTGCTAGGTCGACGGACGGATGTATGTCGAATTGATACTACATCCAAGGTTATAACCATATTCACAGAATTTGTAGATAGTGCAGCATCATGAATATTCAGTAATACATCACAGCACACAGGAATGTTATTATATAACCAATCAAAAAGCTGGAGTAAGATGATGACTTAATACAACTTGAATTAAATTTTTTTATAAAGATCAGAATTTGGAGTGCAAACAAAATATTATTTTATTAAATTAAAAGTAATAATCCAAATGCTTTTCAAAAGTAAATAAGTGCATTTTGCATATTATAAGATAACAAGTGTTTTGGCACCAAATAACCTTATTTGCAGAGAGGCTCGGTTTTGAACGGAGGAAAATGATGTCATGCAGGTATTCATTGGAACATATAAAAGGAGAATCATTAGGTTTACGCTAACATCATTTTCCTCCCAGCATTTATTTATTTAAAATTTAGATATACGCATTTAAGATTAAAATGAAATAAGAAATAATATATAAGTAATAATAAAAGAGAATATTTATCTATATAATTCAAGAAATATTATATATCAATTTGATTCTTTATTTAATAATTAAATTAATTAAATATTAACACTTTGTTGAAATCGGATAAAGTCATTATAATAAATAGTATCATGAGGTTATTCACTCCACAACGATAAATAGGATGATCGTTAATAAGTTAAAAACAGATGTTTTATGTTAAGTGCATAAATGCATATAATTCCAATAGTTAATTGCCATGGAATTCACGAGTTAAATTCTGCAATTTACGAAACAGGAATACTTGTATTTTGTAAAGAGATCATGTTACTTATTGTTATTGTGTATAATTAATGTATTGTTAATTATCTTGATCAAAAAAGAAAAGAAAGAATAATTAAAAACATCATTTTCCTCCCAGCAAAACTGAGTTCTCGTTATTTATTCTTTTAAAAAGATCGTTAGGCAGATTCCAACCTTGCACTACCGAGCTTTTCCCCAGAATAATAAAAAGGTATGCTGCAGCATTAGTGGTATTGTCAATGACAGTCTGAAGGGTTATTTGGTTGAAGGGCATTAAGTTCAACATTTATTGGTATTGGTCAAATGGATAGGTTGGAGAGTCGTTGGGACGAGGGACACTAAGTTCCGTCACAACAAATGTCAAAGCGAATGTCCATTTAAGGGGTCTCTTTCCTAAAAACACTGCAAATGAGATTCGGTGACGAAAATAGCCTTTTGCCTTGTTTTGCAATATAATAATTTGCTATTGCCTGCAGTTGATTTTGATCGTGAACATCTTGAATCCCATGTTTCATACATTTCTACTCTCATTTTAACCCGTAAACAAAGAACTTTTTATCATAAAATATTTTTGATGTGATCTGTTTAGTAGCAATTCAGTCACTATGTAATATTTTTGTTATATAATGTAAATCACATACATTTCTCGCAGGGAACTGCCATGTAAATTCTGATTCCTTGGCTGAAAAAATATCTATGCATAACCGTGTTTAGAAATGATAGTATAAACTATTTTCTTTTTAAAATTTTCTTCAGATTTATTTATCTTAAAATCTACGGGTTCCAAGTCGCGATGATTGACACAAAATAATTAAGAATCCCCACATGGGTGGTACAAATTTCGAGAACTGTATGGCAAATGATTCTGGCAGAAATGCCATGGCAAGACTGTTGGAGACAATTTTGCCCCGTGATGACAAATTGAAGAGAAGCATTAGCGTTATAAATTCGTATACACTGTTCAACATCAACTCGTAGCTAATGTCCATTTAAGGAGATTCAGTGCCGAACATAACTCTTAATTATATAGCTTTCATTTAAAGATCGTTTCCGATTAATTCTTTCTTTTGCATTAAAATAATTGGCTATTGCCTGCAGTTGAATTTGATCGTGAACATCTTGAATCCAATGTTTCATACATTTCTACTCTCATTTAACCCCGCAAACAAAGAACTTTTTATCATAAAATATTTTTGATGTGATCTGTTTAGTAGCAATTCAGTCACTATGTAATATTTTTGTTATATAATGTATATCACATACATTTCTCGCAGGGAACTGCCATGTAAATTCTGATTCCTTTGCTGAAAAAATATCTATGCATAACCGTGTTTAGAAAGGATAGTATAAACTATTTTCTTCAGATTAATATCTTAAAATCTACGGGTTCCGAGTCGCGATGATTGACACAAAATAAATAAGAATCCCCACATGTGTGGGGGTACGTCTAAACACCGCTCAGGACCTCCCGAGTGCACTCAGGACCCTTTATAGTCATCGCATTTGCACACATGATGTATGTATATGTTCGTTACATGCTGCTTATATAAGAATTAAATTTTGGTAGAATTTGAAATCGAACTTAGATAGATATGTTATTTTTTTTTTAAATAATGAGGGCACGTGTCACTGATTACACAACTACTGAGTCATGAATTATCCAATCAACAAAATTAATTGGATTATCTTTATTGATGTTTGTGATTTGTTTTGTTTGTACAATGTTGTGTTTACAATAGATGAGATTGTTTAATGTAGTTAAATTTAAATTCTGCACTGTGAAAATAGAGAATTGTTTGTTTACGGAAAAAAATTAGATAACCCATTCGATGTTCTTTTTCAGTTCATTTTTCATTTTGACGGCTAAATTAATTTTTTTTGTATTCTGCAGTTCATGAATAAAGAAAATAAAAAATCTGTAACAAGTTCTATTTTTGTTTTTCTTTGTTATTTTTTCTCCATCTCCATATCAAAAACACTGTTTACTTAATATCAAATTGTATTCTCAATAAACAATCCACATAGTTAAAGAGAAGACAATTACATGTATGTACAATATTTATAAAGACAATATTTACAATTTTAAAAGAAGTCTAATATCTTGGCTGTGTGCGTGCTGTCCTTGGTCTTTTCCTTTGGTTAGGCTTACGAGCAAGCTCCTGGGGTTTAGGCACTTCAAAATCTGAGCATGAAGACTTAGTCGTGGTTTGGATGGATTTTGTGTCGATCAACAGTTTCCGAAATAGTCTTTCTCGTTGTTCTTGTGTTTTCGAAAACCAACATTGGTACGATACGACATGTCTTTTGTACGGACCGTAAAGTTCATAATTTCCCATTCCATACAGGGAACGCTTCAAATCGATTAGTTGTACACGTACAATGTCCATCAGTTTGGTTGCAAGGTCTGGAATTGGTTGTGGTTTCCACTCAACGGCTTTCTTAAATACATGATTCATGATCTCGCAATTGTTGTTTGTCCATAAACGGTCATGTTTAAGCTGCACTTTCGGCTGACGGACATAATCTTCTAGACGGTCTCGGAGATTAGAGTTGAAGTAGTTGGCAAAGGAAGAATATTTCGAGCTTAAATTATCTGCTAAATAATTGTAGTCGGAAATGTCACTTGCATTAACTAAACCTGTAGGACCAAATATTTCTGACATTAAGTTCGACCTCTCTTTGTCATTAATGCTTATCTTATTCTTCAAATGGTCAGTAACATTGTCCTTGATGTGTTTGCTGCAGAGAAGACGCTTTATTCCTGGAAATACATCGTCAATGGCTTTAGTTAACCCAGCTTCGTCATCGCTGCCTATACGAATGTCTATATTTTGAACTGTTTCGGATAGCCGTGCATTGACATGCGACAGAAATGTATGGTAGGATAAGACGGATCCTTCCCAGTGAAGGTACATTGGTCCAACAAATATTGGGTGGTCACCAGTTTCTTTGTTTATAACCTTAATGTTTTTATATACAAAATTGGTAACAAAAACAGCCCCTAAATTAAAAGTTCTGTCAATGCCAAGTTTGCGGTCTGGGTCAGTCTTTAAAAACTGCTTCATGTCTTCCAGCTGATCTGATGTATAGCATATGAAAGATGGTGGCTTGTTGTTTCCCTCAGTGTAAACTACTTCTTTAACAAAGTCTATTTTATTGACCATAGAGATAACTTCAAGGACTTCATCAGCAACATTCCCAATAGCACCTAATCGATTTTTTTTCTTTTCGTTGTGTTTTAAATAGCTTTCTGATATATAATCTACCAGGTTTGGAATGCATGCATAAAAAAGTGGTGTAACAAATGACGGTAGTCGTTGCTTTTCTTCTACTACTATGTCTTGCAGATGTAGGAACCCAAAGCTGCTAGCCTACAAATAAATGAAGAGAATGAATAATTAATATAAACAAAAGATTCATCATGGCGATTATTTTTATATATATGCATGTGTGCGTGTTTTCAAATATATCAAACTTAATTTTACGGTAAATTACCAAAATATGATAAATAGCGAGTGTTCAATATACGAAAGAACTTATTTAGAATGGTAAACTGACAAGAATTGTTTAGAAATAATACCCAAATATGATAATTATCAAAAATCGGAGACAAATTCATTTTTCAGAATTTATTTTCACATTAAAATTCGTTCAAGGCTGTATTACTGGACAAGAACGACTTGAATGAGAAATAAAATCTTACTAAATGCGGATTTGTTCAAACATTCGTATTACTGGGGAATTAAAGTACTAGACAAGTCTGATAAAAAATGAGAAATAGAATCTAACTTTATGAGATTCTTATTGTTTGAAAAAATTATTTTGGTCAGTACGGTTTCTATACTTAAAAACCGGCTCTATATACAAAACTAATTAACTTCACGAAAAGTAAATTTATTTCCCTTTTTAACCTCGTTCAAGGAATTTATTACTGGACAAGAACGAGTTTCATGTTTATAAATTTTCTGTTTACAAAACCTTGAATTTTTCGAAAAACTAAGGATTTTCTTACCCCAGGAGTAGATTACCTTAGCCGTATTTGGCACAACATTTTGGAATTTTGGATCCTCAATGCTCTTCAACTTAGTATTGATTTGGCTTTTTAATTATTTTGATCTGAGCGTCACTGATGAGTCTTATGTAGACGAAACGCGCGTCTGGCGTATAAAATTATAATCCTGGTACTTTTGATAACTATTCAATAGGGGAATAAATTTTACAAAATATTTTGATTGAATCTTAACGACAAGAAATTAGAGAAAAAACACATACATATATATATAAATATCAAAGTATTAAAAAAACACAATGATACCAATTTAAAAAAGAATCAACGCTGCTATTCGCAATTGTAACTGTTAGCTTGGAAATAAATTATATATAAAAAGGTGTATCACATATTCTTTTTTTTTTTACTATGGAACAGTGCAATTAAAATCTATTGTAGTATATCTAGAGATATGAAAATACGAAAGAATTATTCATCTTAATTTTTGAACTATTAAAGAATAAACTTAAACTTTTCCGTAAATTGAACGAAATTTGATAAAAAAATAAAAATAAACGCCACTTTTTGTGATTAACTGTAAGCTAAAAAGTAAATAATATTTTTTTTTCCACTATGGAACAATACCATTAAAAAGTCTATTGTAGTATATCTAGAGATATGAAAATACGAAAGAATTATTCATCTTGATTTTTGAATTAAGAATATAACTAACACCTTTCAGTATTTTTTTTTTTTTTTTTATAAAATTCGAAAATCTTTACAAAGAAAATGTTTACGATATATTTGTATCTATTAAATTAATATACCTTGCTCAATCTCTGGAAACACTCCTCGTAGTTGAAACGGGGTTTTGATCCCCAAGGACGCCACATTTTGCAATAAATTCTATCTATATTTTTGAACGTTTTCAAATGAGATGAATTGAATAAAAATTTCCCAACTTTATGTAGATTTCTCATATTTCTCAATTGGCTTCAATTATTACAAACAAAACGAAAAGTTTATTTAACATTTTTTTCCAAAACAATATATCTTCTTTGTTCTATATTTTTCAAAAGGCATCTTGGTTTTGTTTGTTTGCCAAGCTTACATGTATGATGTAAGATCCATCACAAATCACTTCTAATTATTAAAGATCAAACGACCTAATCAACATGATAATTGGTATTCAATATAATCATTGGTCATGCCTGAAATATTTCATAAAAACGGCGCGTGCCGATGAAAACTCAAATAACTTCTTAAATATAAAATTGATTTTATCGAAACCAATACTAGGAGATGACGAATTAAATTATCTATCAAATGCATACTTTCACCACCCACTAAAACATAGATTTCATGTACTGAGTGTACTTTGTATGTCCTGAGTGCACTCAGGAGGTCCTGAGCGGTGTTTAGACGTACCACATGTGTGGTACAAATTTCGAAAACTCTATGGCAAATGATTCTGGCAGAAATGCCATGGCAAGACTGTTGGTGACAAATTGTAGAGAAGCATTAGCGTTATGAATTCGTATACACTGTTCAACCTCAACTCGTAGCTAATGTCCATTTAAGGAGATTCAGTGACGAACATAACTCTTAATTATATAGCTTTCATTTAAAAAATCGTTTCCGATTAATTCTTTCTTTTGCATTAAAGTAATTGGCTATTGACTGCAGTAGAATTTGATCGTGAACATCTTGAATTACATGATTCATACTCTCAATTCAACCCGCAAACAGGTGGCAAGGTAGTATTTGCTTTCCAGAATTTAGGTTGCTCTTTTGTGTACCCTACTTAGGTAAATGTATCTAAACAGTGTGATTGGACAAAAAATACAGTATCAACTGAACATACTTTCCCAAACTGAGTGATGAATCAGGTGTAGAAAAATATGAATTAATTTTATATACAGATGAAAATGAATTTTTGAGAATTTTTGAGAATTTTGCATTCACTGCACCATAAAAGACCTAAAAGTACTAGTGGCCTTAGGATTTTAAAGATAGCAAAAAAAGTAAACGGTCATGGTACATATCCAAATTCATTTCTGAATGGTAAAATGAAAGTACTTCAGTTAACTGTGAATGTAGAATTTTTTGCAGTGTTAGAAAGTGGTGAAAATTCTAAAAAGGCTATCATTATCCCTTATGACCAGGAAATACTACCGTGCCACCAACAATGAACTTTTTATCATAAAATATTTTTGATGTGATCTGTATAGTAGCAATTCAGTCACTATGTGATATTTTTGTTATTTGATGTATATCACATACATTTCTCGCAGGAACTACCATTTAACTTCTGATCCCTTTAATGAAATACAATAATATGGTGAAACATATGACGACAAAATCACGACTTCAATTTTCTATACCATATAATGATAACTTATGAAGAAGATACGTCGATAGATTCTAACCAGATGCTCCGCAGGGCGCATCATTAAACGACCGCAGATGTCGAACCATGAACAGAAGTATGAAAAAATTAAAGGGGTGTCTAACCACCAAACCGCATAGGTGCACTAAGCTCATGAAACTACAATAAACCCACGAAAGGATGGTGCTATGGATAAAATAAACATACCATCGAACGTAGTTTTTCATAAAGGTATCCAAAATATTTGCTTCCACCCTTCAAAAATTTTGAACCAACCATTTTATCAGAAAAATTAAACTGGTTATATATATAGAAGCAGTTATTTTATCAGAAAAATTAAACTGGTTATATATATAGAAGCAGTTTGACAAACACTGCATTAACAACACAACGTAATTTAAACGTTAAGCTGACTTTATAGAGTTAATTCACTGTAGTGTTGGGTACCACCTTATAGGATATGACATGCTCAAAAGAAAGTTGATTATATATTTGCATGCATTGGTGTTGATGAAAAATTGATTTCACGATTTCTTTCCATACATTTAGTTCCATACACACTTATAATTCTAAGAGCTCATCTTGTATGCATACATGTACAATGCAAGACCATTTAAAAAATCTTTTTGACAAAAATGACTGCACACTTTTTATTGGCCATCAACAGCTTCCTCTTTCAATTTCTTAGTGATTATAGGTATGGTCCAAAAGTTATTTAGATAAACAAATCAGTACGCATAATCTATACACCAAATCTAACTGTTCTTTAATTTTTCAATCGATGGTTACAACTCTTGGTAAAATCCCTTTTCATTTACCAGTAGCTTATTCCAATCCCTGACGAGAATTTTCTGTGCATGATTGAATTGACGTTTCTCGTAATCTGATGGAGATCTATTGTGAATCTTCAAATTTATTATCGGCCCTAAATAGAGATCCTGACTATTTGCTTCGATAGTATGTCTTTAATGGTGTTATACCACTTGTCTGCAAATTTTTTTAGAAAATTTTACCGCTTTTTTGGATAATTCATTCAGGTGTTACCTTAAATTGACCATATTCTGAGGATAATTGTAAACAATACAACAGCAAATCTGATATTGGTATTTTGATGATTGTTCGACATTTCACTGTAATTTTGACAATTTTTTTGATAATTGTAATTGCTTTTACTATAAATCGGTCATTTGACCAAGACAACTTTCTTATATGTATTGATAATTGTATTTGTAGTTATCTTAAATTGGTAATTTGACCGAAATACTCTCTAATATGTATTGACAATTGTATTTGAGGTCAATTTGAATACTTGTTGTCCTGTTTATCACTGTAGCGTGCGTCAGAGTATTCGGGAGGTTGAGCGCTCGCAAACATGTTGAGTCCCACCATATTCATTTATCAGTAGCATGTACTTTGATGGTTGTCGTTGGTTGATTGGTTTCTCATTGTTGAAGGTCATAAAATTGAGAAGGGAAATGGGGAATGTGTCGAAGCGACAACAACCCGACCATAAAACAGACAACAGTCTAAGGCCACCAATGGGTCTTCAATGTAGCGAGAATACTCTGGCACACGTAGGCGTCAGTCAAGTAGCTCCTTACAAATTATGTGTACTAGTACAGTGATAATGGACGTCATGCTAAACTTCGAATTATAAACATGAAACTAAAATTAAAAATCATACAAGACTTACAAAGGCCAGCGGCTCCTGACTTGGGACAGGACTGGAAATCTCGACCCTTCCCCTATATGTCTAGCCAATGTAGAAAAGTAATCGCATAACAATATTTGATACAATCTGGTTTAGGGTCAACCTGGCCAGAATCGTTCTTTCAAGTTATTTAACATAAAATAATCTAATGTCGGATGTTGATATACTTTCAAACTGCTCCGAGAACAACCACTGATAAAACCTCGTTGCAAATTGCAACAATGACTGATGGAAAAAGGGTTACCGGCCAGAATTTTAAAATCAAATTCTGGGCCGGTAAACAGGATGATGTGGTCACCGCCCTGGAACGGTATACATTATCCACTGAAACTATTAGGCCAAGTTCATTAAAGATAGATATAACTTTAAGCAGCAAGAATGATCAGTAAAGTAAGATGTACAAACACATCACCAAAACACAATTGTGTCATGAATCCATCCTCTTCCTGTGTTTAATATTCACAAAGACCAAGGTGAGCGACACAGGCTCTTTAGAGCCTCTAGTTTATAGATAGTTGTAGTAGTGGCTTGTCGACGTTTTTCAAAAAGTTTCACTTTAAATAATTATATTAGATGCTACAAAAAATGGAACCGTCTCAATTTGATTCTCTTTCCCCTTTTAGTTGAAAAGAAGAAATGAGAATTTCCAAGTAAAATCATTCTTTTTTAAACCACAAAAGGAAACTTAAGCAGGGGTCTGAAAGGGAGACGGCAGTCCGAAAGCAGCTGAACGATTAGAGTAAAAAAAAAATTTTGAGCACTTCCTTACAATAAATTAACGGTACTAATTTTTCTTGCACCAGATGCGCATTTCGACAATACATGTCTCTTTAGTGATGCTCGTGGCCAAAATATTTGAAATCCAAAGCTTATATAAAAGATGAAGAGCTATAATTCAAAAGGTCTAAAAAAGTATAGCCAAATCCGTGAAAGAAATCAGAGCTTTGCATGAGGGAGATACATTCCTTAATTTATAATTATTTCTTATATTTTGTAACAGCAAGTTTACAATGTTACTCTAAATGTACACCATTGGAACCTTTATGTTTTGATTGATTTTAAATAATATTGTTGTCTCTCGAACACAAATACGGATGTTAAACGACACTACTCCGAATCATTGGGGACTGGAAAATGGCAGTTGATCGACATAAACTTGTTGGATCAATACAAATGGATCTCAAATAACCTTTCAATTAACTATGTCTGAATATTTTTGTTCGTTTGCAGAGTTCCAGGATTCAACAATTCTGTGTCACTGTTGTGGCAACACTGTCTTATGTTACAGAAATAGAGATGATCAAACCAACTGAAAACCCGCTTGTTACAAAAAACTTAATCCCAATATTAAGGGATCTCTTTACACGAGGCATCGGATTTAACGTCGCTATTGAGACCTGGCGTGACTGCGAACTTGATACATTTTGAACCACCCACTTAGGCAAGCGTTTTACGCCGGTAAGAAGAAGACCCGTGTGGTTCAAACATTTGATGAGGCAAATACAACACGACTGGTAACTCAAGTTTGATGGGTAGTGGAGAGTGCAAACGGTAGAACAAAACAGTGGAAATTCTTGGATAAAAGTGTTGCTAACCACTACATAACACATATTGTGAACTTTGTTGGAAAAACATGTGCACTTGTGAACGTTTCTAGTTAAGTAATTTGAGAAATGATGATATCGGGAACAAATTAATTGAAAAGGCACAATTAGACAAACATGTTAAAACATTTGTCGAGGAGCACAATCTTTTAGAAAAAAAAACTGTCTACAAAGAATTTGATGGTGCGACTAAGCTTGATATGTTTTTCAGAATATCTCTAGACCATCTTAGACAAATTACCCCCAAGGGTGACTGGGGTATGGAAATATGGTCATTTGGTCTTCTCCCGACCGGCAGTAAAACGCTTGCCGAAGTGGGGCGTCCGTTTGGCTGTGCGGGATGTATCAAGTTCGCAGTCACGTCCGGTCAGAAGGGGGACGTTAAATCCGATGCCTCGTGTAAAGAGAGTGCCACGCTCTTTGCACGATAAGAACCCTTGCAACAACTCTCTGAGGGGTCCGTAGGTGGCCTGTTGCAAGGCAAAATTTCTGTCCCTATCCACATACCCTCATTTTCTAGTGGCAGTCCAAATTTCCTTGACCATCATCCCAGATGGCCTCTTATGTATCAACCTACCTATTGTATTTATTGTGAACTTGTTCTCGTCCTGAATATGCATGAAATATTTGCCACTGGACGTTAAGCAACCAACAATCAATCAATCAATCTTAGACAAATTACAATGATTATATTACAGAAAAAGCTGACAAATCCGATGTTTGTATTCAGAGCAGTGAGTGTCGTACATCAAACTCGCACATTTTTATGGCGGATATGGAAACCTCAGCAAGACGTCGACATGCAATTGAGCACGCCATTATAGACACATATGGTTCAAATTCAGCACTAACCCAAGCAGACAGATATTAACACTGGTATTAGGAATAAACACTATTAACATTTTCAGACACAACTATCTATTGACACAGGAAATGACTAATAGGTCATATCAAACCATATCATTTTGAATGGACAGCCTTAAAAAATGAGACATTATTAACATTTATAGTAATGTTCTTACCTTTCACCATGAAAGCTATCATGTCAAACTTTAGATAAATCTATACATATTATTCAATATTCTGGCACTGACATTTTTTAGAGATGCGATTCTCCGATTTACCTCAAAGTCTAAGGGGAAAATATAAATTTAAAGCAAAGGGCTTAAGATATCACAAAGTTACTTAACATATATGTATAATATTATCAGGAGATTTAAAAAAAACGATCTTAATTCAAGTTTAAAGTAGATCCCGACACTAAGGGAAATAACCTAATTAAGACTGGTTCCCAGTATTTCCGCGCGAATAAGACGCTTAGAAATCGGAGATCTGGGAACAGTTATTAAGTGTCGTCTGGTAAGGAGTATACAACCGCGATGGCTCGATTCTGAAAGTTTAACAAAAAATATACTTCGTTTGTCATCAAAGATAAAATACATTAACAAGATATGACTATCCATGTGGGAAATTTACTGACAATTAACAAGATGATCATGACATTAGAATTAATTGTGAACTTGACGTAGGAACATCTGTAACTGTATCAAACGATCCATCACACGACGACAGTTGGAGAGAAGAAAGAAGAGTAGTTGAATTGCTTCACCTTGCTCAAAACCTCTTGTGTATGATGTGCAACTGTCCCCTCTAATTACTGGATACTGAAGGGGAACGGAAATACGGCCGCGGAAGCGTTTTGTACATTTCTTGCAGTAGTTGCAAGGCATGCAACAGTGTTGAAACAGGGAAAGGAGCATTTCTCGTAAACTCAAAAGCTTCCAATTTTATTTCCACACTTAAATTCAGTGAGAAGGTAAAAGCTCATGTATGATTATAAATGAGTATCACAAAAGTACTTATATAAAAGCATCATTCCAATTATGAATTGTATAAAGAAAAGTTGTATCATCTTTGGAATGATTTTTCTTAAAATTACACAAGTAACTGTTTTTAGACACTGTAATGTCTTATTTTGGGCTTTCAATATATTTGATTTTCATTGGAATGCAGGATAACAAGTTGTTTTCAATTTATTTCTTATCTGGAGATATTGGTTCCTGCAATAGCTCTTCCACCTGTGGAGTAAACAAAGTGAGTTCTTTAAATTATTTATCTTTGATGATCAGAACACTGCAGACTACAGATGTATTATTATTTTGCTCATCGTTTGCTTGAATGCATTAGGGACACATGTAGTTTACCAACTATTTTTGTAGCATCTTTTATAACAGGAGTGGTAAGTCTCTAGAGATGCAATCCCGATAATCTCTGCTGTTTCTGAAAACCAATCTTCGTGTGTCACTGAGACATCATCAGATATCACTTCGGTGTTGACATGAATATCAATAATGTGTTCAATCTTATAAAATTTCCAGTTTTAATTTTTCGAAAATTTCTTATCCCAGGCATAAATTTCCTAAGCCGTATTTGGCACCACTTTTTGGATTTTTGAATCCTCAATGCTCTTCAACTTTGAACTTGTTTGGCTTTAAATATATTTTGATATGAGCGTTACTAATGAGTAATGAATAATAACTCATGACATATTGGTAGGTAAAGGTCGTCATTTGAAAAATGAAGTTGACCACAATTTTGTCATTAGTATAAAATTAAATCCATTTATATTTTACATACCTTAATATCTTCAGTATGTTATCTCTTACAACAGGTTGACAATTATAAAGATAAAACAGTATCCTTAAATCTGAAAGCACAATTTATTGATGATTTGAATATTGAGAAGCAGCTGCAATTTCACTTGTTACTGCCGGACAGAAATGGACACCAAAATCATTTATTGGATGAGGTATCATATTTAAATTTGATGCCTTTCTTCATTTTAAAATATTCCGTCGACCATGTTATTGTAATGGAACCTATAATTGGACATCGAAATTAAAAATTAAATATCATAGTGAACATGAGCAATATGTTTCAATTTGATAGGTATTCAACTTTTTCAAAAAGTAATTCTATTAAGAACTTAACATAAATCAAGACTGACCGACGAATTTGCAAGCAAGTGTAGAGAACCAAAAATATGATACCCATAAATGTGGCATACAAGGATTATTCAAAGGAGCAAAAACAACTAATTCAAAGATGTAGATGCTAAGCACAAAAATAAAAAAAATATATACTCTTTAATGAACAAAGTTTTTTCACAGTTGACAATTGAAGAAGTAAGAACGGTCCAAGAAATGAAAAGACACATTAAAATATTTGTCAGCAGATAGACCAATGCAACAGAAGATATAACCCTCATGACAGAGCCCTGTCATGTACCAGGTATTTTTTTAATCTGAACATAGAACATACTGATTGATTGTTGGTTGGTTGCTTAACGTCCAGTGGCAAATATTTCATGCATATTCAGGACGAGAACAAGTTCACAATGCATACAATAGGTAGGTTGGTATAATAGAGGCCATCTAGGATGGTGGTCGGAGAAATTCGGACTGTCACCGGAAAAGGAGGGTATATTTGATAGGGACAGAAATTTGCCTTGCAACAGGCCACCTACAGACCCCTCAAAGAGTTGTAGCAAGGGTTCATAACGTGCAAAGAGCGTGGCACTCTCTTTACACGAGGCATCGGGACGCGACTGAAAATATATTTTAACTGTTATGATTAATAAATAACGAGAATATGTGCCCAACTTCGGCAAGCGTTTTACTGCCGGTCGGGAGAAGACCAAGTGACCATATTTCTATATCCCAGTCACCCTTGGGGATAAAAAAAACAATTAATGAACAATTAACTTTATGTCTTTCAATAGTTTCAGGACCTTGATGTAATGAAAGTGCACGCCTTACTGGAGGATGAGTTTAGAGGCTCCTACAAAGTAAATTACGTAATCACTGAAGGTGGCAGAATTGTAGAACTGCAGTATGACAACAAATTTAGTATCAACTTGGGAGACTAAAAGTTGCTGAAGAAATTCCGAGTACATGATGAAAAGCTGTCACTGCCTTGTCATGCTCTTGTTAGTTTATGAATCAAATATTAAAAAGAGCATTTCTTTACCTTCATGAAAAAATAAAATAAAATAAAGCATAAAAATCCTCTTCCTGCCTGGATACAAATAACTTACATTTGTAACTATTTACTAATGTGTGTATATACAATTATTTTGTGCATTTTTTCATCTTATACGCCGAAAAACTGCTGCTCATGACTCAGGGCTATCACATAATAAGGTATTGAGTTCAAGATCATCCAGTATTTGCCTTTTCTCAAGAGGGAGTCTTTGGTAAAGGACTTCAAACTAGTTTAGAGAAAAGGAAAGAGCAGAAAGATCAATTAAGTGATCTCTTGCCCGAGTTTAAGATAAAGAAGAAAGTTTGAGGATTCTAATTCATCTTCAAACAAGTCAGCTAAATTTTCTAATCAAGGGGCTCGGCCTACACGTTTTCAGAATACTTCCAGCGGTTATAACGTACAACAATGCTAATGATAAAGCTGCAGGTTCTAACCGATAAGAGGGCAACAAGAAAGAATTTAAAGTCAGCAAGACAACTACTAAAAGTTCCTGGGGTTTATTTCGGACCCCCAAACGGAAAGATAGTAGACTCAGAAGTAAGTCTAGTTAAGTGTCCAGAAAATTGCAGTAGGGGTTTCGTCTAATAAAATTTCTTCAAAATTGGGAACAAATTACAACAGACAAATAGTTATTTCAATAATAAAAGAAGGGTACAAATTGGAATGTATTCAGAAACCGTCTTTGACAGGGATAAAGAAAACAATAATTTTTCAAGAAAATTTGGATATTTTCATGGAAGATACATGTATAAAGACTTTGCTTGAAAAAGATGTTTAAGCAAAAGTACACAATCCTCAAACTCTGGTTTTTTTACAGTACATTATTTCTGGTTCAAGAAAAACGGGAAACTAAGAATGGTAACAAATTTAAAACGCCTCAACAGTTATTTGAAGAAAATCACTTCCAAATATGGACACAATGCATTTTCATCTTCCAAGATTTCCAAATCGCTGAAGATACATGAGATTTTATGTACAAAATCAAAATCAGTGGAAAGCAATGTGCTTTGGTCCATGCAACTTGTGCTCCAAGAGTATTTAAACAAAAGTTGTATCAGTAGTGGCAGCTTCTCTACGAACTCAAAACATCAGTGATTTATCTAGACGACTGGATATTAGTAAATCAAGAAAAGAATCTGTTACTTGGGTGGAGATTTGTTTAATGGCACTAAAACCACATCCACTGTATTTATGGAACATGAATGAAATAATCCTTTACCTGTCATCTAATGGCCATATATAAGAGCAGAAGGATAAAGGTTGTGGATTTTCTATTAAATTTCCATATGTTTAGCAATGAGTCAACACAAGGGTACATAATCATTCAGGTTAGTGATCATTTATGTGGTCACTTTATTAAGAATTTCTCATACTGCAATAATATTAACAAATTCCGAGATATTGAAAAATTGATTTAGACCATTAGATATATATATCACAGGGAAAATTTGTGCAAAGTATTATTATTTATAAATTAATTGCATAATGTAGAAAAAATTAAAAAAATGGAGGAAATTAACCCAAGGTTTTTAAAGAAATTCCATACAGTTTAATAGAGTTTTTTTTTTTATTCTCCTTCTTTGACCAGCTAACGTTTAATGTTTACAAAAAATCCAATAAAACAACATTTAAATTTCAAACACCTCGAAGCCACTGAAGTCGAGCACACCTTCTTGAATAGGTCCAGATGTACATTTCTTTAAGGTTTATATACCCTTCTGTAGCCATTTTTGTACAAATTTTTCAAAACCTCAATTGTATCAAAACTACAAATATAAAGAAAAATAGAGATAGGCCATTTAGTACATATAGGCGAGTGATATGAGAGCCAAATTTACATTTTTAATGCACCTACCTAACACACGGCTAAATTATATATCACTAGAAAGCTAAGAATGTGTACTTTCTAAATATCCCGGTCGTCAAAAGAAATTATGGTGCATTTTTTTTAAATCGAGGTCAAAGGTCATGGGTGCAATTTCAATTCACGGATACTTCCAGTTGTAAAATCGAGTCAAAACAAATGCAAAAACGAAACAATTTTATAGGAATGCTGTATTACTGTTGGGAAAATATATTTCTATCATAATATTAATTAATTTTGGTTGATTTTAACGGTAACGCATGTTACATAACGTTTACTCTCGGAGTCTTTGAAAATCAACATTTAAGTCACACAAATGTATCTGTAGTCGCCCTTGCATTATCTAAATCATATAATACCTCCATATCATTTGATTGCACGTATTTACAAACATATATATCTGCAAATTTGATGTAAATAATCCGAAACAAAATATTTGCAGCAAGGGGAAAATATAACATATGACGTATTTTTAATTGTTTAGAAAAGTCCCATGATGAGCTGTTTATTAAAATTGAGGAAGCGTATGGTCTCCTGTTAGTTTAAAAGCCTGACAACCATAGAGCAGATTTTCTTTTATATATGTTGCAACATGTTGATATATAAAAAAGAAGATGTGGTATGATTGCCAATGAGACAACTATCCACAAAAGACCAAAATGACACAGACATTAACAACTCATACATCACTAAATCAGATATGATAAGAGTACTAACAAACATAACTAAAATGAGTAAAGTGCTACTGGTATATTTATATAAACAAATTGACAATTTTAATATAAAACATCACAAGGAAAATATGGTCACTCATTGTACGTCAAAATGTGTTTGATTTTACTTCAGTCGGCCGCCGTGTATCTTGAGATATATTATTAATCAAACAACACTTGACAAAGTAGTTTGTACTCTTTTTAAATATTACACTAGTGATGACGTTCGGCTATATATATACTTTGGCACTAAGTATTACGTTTTTTTTTATCTTGTTTCACCGCTTCAAACGGAGGACAAGGCTATCCTAATATTGAACCTTTTATTTGGCTTTCTAATGTTAAAATCCCGTGATCGAAACGTCGGACCAATGGGATGTTGGACCATTTAGGTGTCGGAATATTGCGATATCGGAATATTATAGCTTCATTTTAACTTGTAATCTCATCATTCTTATCGGTCAACATATCCATACAAAGACAACGTCCTTCAGTGGCGGATCCAGAAATTTTCATAAGTGGGGGCCCACTGACTGACCTAAGAGGGGGGCCGCTCCAGTCACGCTTCAGTGATTCCCTATATAAGCAACCAAATTTTTTCCCAAAAAGGGGGGGCCCGGGCCCCCCCCCCCCTAAATCCGCCTCTGACCTTGGCATGGGCGTATATCAGTACAGCAGAGGTTTTGCCCAAAGCGGACATAAGATCTACTATATACAGATTGAATTAAAAATTTGGAATAGACATGAGGGATTTGTCAAAGAGACAACAACCCGCTAAAAAGCAGGCAACGGCCAAAAACCACCAATGGTTCGTCAATGTAGCAAGAAACTCCCAAACCCGGAGGCGTTCTTCAGCTGGCCCCTAAAAAAATGCACTACTTTGAAATGATAATGGACGTCATACTAAGCTTCGAAATATACTCAAGAAGTTAAAATAAAAAAATCATACAAAACTAAGAAAGGCACGATGCTCCTGACTTGGGACAGGCGCAAAATTGCGGCGGTTTTAAACATGTTTTTGGAAATCTCAACCCTCCCCCTATACCTATACAAATGCGTGAACAGATCAAATCTTGTAGAAAGTTGGATGACATCATACCAGACCGATGTTGCCTTTTAGCCAACCAAAGTCATACGGAGATCTTTTATTGTTTCTGTAGTTGGGTCGACATTGTCTTGGATAAAATTTTAACCCCCAGAAGAAAAATAATGCCATGTAAAATGTATGCCCCATTTTCATTGTTTCTAATCTTCTGATCAGTCAAACTTGTTAATAGTTATCAAAGGTGTGTCCATAAACACGGTGCATTGGTTATTTATAGATAATATACATTCTACTAAAGCCATACATCTAAGAACTTTGTCAATAGGAATATCGTACGCTTTATTAACTGCCGCAGATGTGCCATCATCCAAAAGACAACACAGAAATGTTTTTAAAGCAGGAGGCATAATTTCAATTGAATAATCCAGTGAAATGTTTTTAGATAATGGATATTCATCTGATTGGATTACAACTTTACCCTATATCTGCTTCCGTAAAGTAGCTGCACTTAGTGCTTGCAACCAGTTTCGCAGTCACTGCTCAGATCTTTAAATTTTACAGACCGAATATATCACAGTCATTTTAAACGGGTAATTTTCCGTCATTACGGCATAACACAAAATTATAGAGCTACTGTATACAATATTGGATGTACCTTGGCCTTGTTGAAGCTGTATACATGTAACTATAAATTGACCATGTTTTTTACAGAGGATGACCTTGAGGTCACTCCGATGTATTGTTATCGCTTAAATTTCCGTCATTCATAAATAATAGTCAAATTAGTTTTGGGTTTTCAACACCAGTGAAAAAAGTGCATTTTCATACCTGCGATTTCTGTTCTCCGGTTGTACGATGTTTCAACAAAATATGGAATCATTTCAGTTGTTGATTTAGTGGTGAAAATTTGACTGAATTATATCTTAATAAATACGATTTTATATGTTTAATTGGTGTTTCAGAAAGAGGTCAGGTGCTCTTGTTCATTCATAAAATATCGTTCATTCATAAATTTATCGTAAAATAAAAATCACTACACAGGTTAGACGTGTAGTGTAAATGACCACCTGTAATCTAAAAATAGCGGTCTCACTAATAACGACAAGAAGAATTTTAGCGACAAGAAGCGTCAAGAACGGACAAGAAGAATAAATTAAGCGACAAGAAGACTATTTATCGACATGAAAACTTCTCGTATCGCATGAGGATGACACATATCAAATGAACAATTATGTTGGGACTTAGTTTTAAGAAATGATGTCAAAGTAACACTATGAAAATATTTTTAATAAGCTGAAATATATATTTATTTTTTACATGTTTATGTCTTGTAAGTTATTTTATCTCTGTCCCATTTTTCAACATTAGCGTCTCGAAAGGTGAAATGTTTTAACTGAATGGTTAATTTAAATTAATTATGAAAATTGTTAAAATTAAATAAATAAAAGTAATTATTGCCCAGTTACAAACACTACCAGGGGATAATCCATAATTACCCCCAACTTTAGCCTGGTAAACTTGTTGTCTCCTTGTGAAATTTTAAACATATTAAAAATGATTTCCTGCTTAAGTCTTTTATTGATATAAAGTCAAAACCTTCTTGCTTTTCACTAGACAACCATGTCCTGTCAGGTTTAATTCTTATATATGTAGATGAAAAATAAAAGTCCCCAAAACATTAACATTGCAGCAATTGCTTTTACAGCCTTTAAGGCTTTGATTTTTTTTACAGAAGTGTGTCCACCATGCACTTGCACTGCACTATAATAATAGTAGAATAGAATTATCATATACAAATAGATGAAAATTAGATATACATGCAATCGTAATATTAATAATATATATAACAACAAACCAGTGTATTCTCTACGACTATTATTATATAAGTATAATAGTCCAAGGTATACTGATTTCTTGCACTACAATATAATAGTTATTACGGTGAGGTTGAATTTCCTGTCATTTATTCATCATCCAAGCACGAACTTATATCAGAAAAAAATATCTCTGTAAATTAACCCAAGTTTCAGGTATAGAGATGTGATCTGTTTCTTTGACATGTCACGTGCTTTTGACCATCCACAAGAACCTGCGGTCATCCGATGTTCAGTACTTCAGTACTTTGATTTAGTTTTTGTTGAAGCTGATAATATGTTGTGTAGTTTTCTCGGCGGCGATCCTCGGGCAGAAATTAAGCCCGGTTACTGTAACTGATCAAGTAATTAAAGTTGTTAACCAGAATACTTCCTTGTGTACAGGCACGTCATCTTTAATCGTCGAAATGTTAGTAAAAGCTGTGTTATGTTAAGAACTAAATAGCTCTTTAATTTCTGATTTCAAATTTTGTAGCAAAAATTTAGCGATGCAAGCTCGATGGCATAAAGATTTAATAGAAAAATTATCATGAGTTATTTTGTAAATCAGATCATTGTAGGAGATATATGTAGTAACACTCAATACAGATTGAGTTTGCTCCTCAGAGGATACCTTATGAAGTTGTGTAACTTGCTAATAGGCTTTATACATTTGCAAAATATACAAACAGACAAATCAGAATGAGTTGTAGATCTACTGTCCTCGTTGATATATGAGAAGATCTACTGGTCGGTAGAATTGGTACATGTAGTTAAAAGTCTTTGTACAGACAAAACAGAAGTTGATAGGTTGTGCTTACTTTTGAAATATTTATAGCAACTCTTATGATATTTTGTATTTTTAAATGGAATGTTTTCATTTTTTTCATATTCATCGACCAGTCTTCTGTAAACTTCATCTTTTCGTTTTCCCACTGCGGCAATACAACTGTATCTTCATTTAAGTGTTAACTACATAGTTTCTATTTAGTAAAAATATGACAGACTATGCATCTGTGTCAATAAATGGATATTTTTTTTGCTTTTTAGCAAAGAAAGGGTTTCATTGTGAACTGGACTGTGAAAATTTGACACGACTCGGAAGATTTTCTACAATTTTCCCATACGATTTCATATTTAGAAAGGGGTGAATTCTACAGAACTCAAAAACTATGTTTTACTTTGATTTGATCTTTATTTTGGACGATTTTATATCTATTTAAGCTACACTGAAGTTAAAGATAGAAATAGAACCGTTCAAATATGATTTATCGTACTCTAATAGCACTATTAAGTACACGGAAATCGACTAATATATTCAGTAAAAAACGATAACGAAATAGATAAGGGATTCCGGAAATTATAGTGATTTTACCCAACATCATAAAATTACAGAAATTCGTGATTTTAAGAAATGTTGAGATAAAGTCTTGATCTTGAATGAAAAAACGATAACTGATGAGTAATTTGGTGTGATCTAAAACGGATAGATTGCAAAAACATTGAATAAAAATTTAATTGTAGATCCGAAAAGGTCGGGATTATGAAAATTTTCGTACAAAATGTCAAATATTTAGAAGGAATGCAAAAGCATGCGGACTTACAGTTGTAAATATTGTTTTTCATTATTTTAAGAATCTAATTCACTTAATTATTCTGTCTAAAAGAAGAGATACGACTAAATTCCTTTGCTTGAAAAACATGTCGTAATTATATAATTTTCAACTAATTTCTGAAATAAACGTCAATTTTACAAAAACTGCACCATACGATTTTGTGACGACCGGGCACAAATCAAAGTTTAATCATTTTTCTTTCATTTAAAAAAAAAATAGCCGTGTGTTAGGTGGGTGCATTAAAGTCCTTAACTAGACGTCTTTTTCAAATATTACACTCGCCTAATATTCGAAGGGGAAACTTGATGCAAAGCATTATTTTTAACTGTTTCGTTGCATTTGATAGAAAAAAGCCTTTGTGGGAAATATATCAAGATTTTTTATAGAAAATCCACAGCCTTAATACAGAGATTTTTGTTATAAAATTTGAAACACAAGCTACTCACTTGTTTTATCTATGATGTGCTAGTGTTTATTTTTTTTACAAAAAGTGCTAAGCAACCTGTAAATTCCAAAACACCTCGTGCCGAGTCACTAAAGTCGAGCGCACCCTAAAAGGTGAACTTGATTTTGACCATGTTTGTATTTGCTTTGACCAATAACTACATTTATAAAGTTGTATTAGGTAATCAATGCTAGCACTGCATGCAATAATCCTATTTCTACTAGTCCTCAAATTGCCAAATATGAGAGTACAAGGATAAAGGCTGTGGATTTTCTATAAAAATCGTGATTTATTTGCCACAAAGTCCTCTTTTTCTATTGAATGCAATGAAACAGTAAAAAACAATGCTTTGCATCAAGTTTCCCCTTGGAGTATGTACAGAATGGGCCATCTTTATTATTCATGTTATCTGTAGTTTTGATACAATTGAAAAGTTGGTACAAAAATGGCTACAGAATAAACCTTAAATCAATTACGTGTTAAGGGAATCTATGCAATAAGCATATACATGTCGCGCATCGCATAGCCTAACATGACAGTACAAGGCGAAAGGTTTGGGTTTTCTATAACACTATCATGTCTGGCATTGAATCAAATAACGGTACATGATATTGAGGAATTCAACTAACAAGTGCTAGTTCATAATTGACATATCTTTACAACTAATAGGCCGACCATGTGAAACCAATAAACGAGTATGAACAGTGGTTATCATAGAATTTTACAGACACTTCTGATTAATCAACTTGTTCCTGTTTCAAGTTTAAGCGTAAAAAATTGAAATTTTCAACCACTACAAAGCCCTAGGTTTTCTTAATCAAAGAAACGGTTTTATGATTCGGAATCTTGAATAACATACAATTTTGAGTGGTCACGAATTTAAATATCTTGTTAAGTTTCTACTCTTACAACTGTGACAAAATGTCCATGCAAAACTCATCTAATGAAAGTTAATACATTGGGATAATTGTACTCTGAAGAGTATCTGGCTTATCGTCATAAATGACAGAATAGTTTTCAGTGAAAGGAAAATCATATAAATACTGCACTCAGAGGAGAATAAAATCGGAAAGTCCTTAATCACATGGCAAAATCATGTGAATATAAACTATGAGCCCATTCTCTAGTTATATACCATTATAATATACGTAAACCTATTTGCATATCCTGTAACAGACAAAACATGAGGGTGAATACCATTTCTACTATATCTGTCCATGCTATTCATCTTTGGTGGATACCTATGTACAAAATAAAAATCTAAATTTCAATTTTAATGTCTTTTGTTACATCTTCAGACATCGGACCACTCTTGAACTGAACTTTAATGTGCGTATTGATATGAGTTTACTGTTCTAAATTGGCTCGATATTTAGGGGAGGGTTGAGATCTTATAACCATGTTTTACCCCGCCGCAATTTTGCGCCTGTCGTAAGTCCGGAGCCTCTGGCCTTTGCTAGTCTTGTATGATTTTTGATTTTAGTTTCTTGTGTATTATTCGGAGTTAAGTATGATGTCCATTATCACTATACTAGTATACATATTTTTAAGGGGTAGCTGAAGAACGCCTAAGGATGCGGGAGTTTTTCGCTTCATTGAAGACCCATTGATGGCCTTCGGCTGTTTTTTGCTGTATGGTCGCTTTGACACATACCCCATTTCCTTTCTGAATTGTACTTGACCTTAAACAACGAGAAAACAACGACAACCATCGACGTACATGTTTCTGACTAATGAATATGGTTGGGTTTAACATGTTTGCGGACGTTCAACCTCCCAAATCCTCCCACGACCGATACAGTGATAAACAGGACAACAAAAGTGCTATAGAATAAAATCGAAAAATGTTTAATTCATCAGATCGATACAAAGAAAACTAAACCCCCAAAAAATGAAGGAATATGGTAGGGTATTAACCTTACCCACTTCGAACAGATCTAATGAGTAATCGCAGTTACGGAAACGTCAAAGTCATTAAGTACTTCTTAAAATATCATGAATGAAGATGAAATATCAGTAAGTGCACATTAAAAATAAAAAATAAAACGATTCGTTTATTGGTGGTTTATAAACTACAGATATATCAAAATTATTATGATACGTACTTTAACCAATGAGCCTGAAGTGGGAACTAGTTGGTCTTGAATCAACTAGCCAACATTCCTCAAATCTATTGGGGCTGGCGCTACGCGCCTTAATGTGGGTCTCGTCCCCTTCAAAGGGCGATACTTTCATAAGGGAACATATATTTATTCTAGTGAGCTTCCCCCAAGCATGCTCGGGGGATGCCTGGAGCCTTTTAGAGAAGCTTCTTCCATTAAGAAGCAATCAAAATCCAATAAATGTCAATCAAAAAGCAAATCAACTGTGAGTTTACTATTAAGAGCTTTTATAAGCTCATAAAAAAGCTTGTTATTTATAGTATTAAGTAAACATAAGCTGCATATGAATTGTTTTGAAATTGCAAATGTTCATTTTTACAAAGAATATTTTATGATTCGTACACTCCAAAATGTAATGCTAGTGCACAATCAAGTTATATTTATTACAAAAACAAAGATTTGATAACTAATTCAATAAGTTTAAAATGCGCTTTTATTGTTACATGCAAGTAGAATTTTTTTATAATAGTTTTTATATTCTTTAATCATTTCATGTATATATATACCATTTAATAATGTTTTGATTAGTTATGAAGTAGCAGCTGATTTTACATTTAACACATCTAAACCACATAAGCAATAAAAGTAATTCATCAACTAGCTGCGATGCATACAGGATTGAACTTTGCTTGACCGCAGTAAATGATAGAGATACAATTTAAGTAAACTGTTTACCTAGACATGTATTAATTCATGTCAAAAATTAGCAGACGATGATTTGATCAAAGATCACAACAGGATAAATTTGTAAAAGTTACTTGCAATTAAAAATAGTGTGCAAACGATCTCTACTCTATTTAATACTAATTAAAAGATTGTTATAGTTCTAACAATTTAACTTAACATATGGCCTTCTCGACAATCATACATATAAATAAATAATCATATTAGAATGGAATTAAATTAGGGAAAATGCTAGAAAAAAAATTGTTTGATAACGAAATATTTTAAACATTTCTTATAAGTAGATAATGAAGAAGAAGCAAATACAAATGTAAACTGCAGTATGTGAATTTGATAGAGAGTAGACGTCACCCATAAAAAACAAAATAAACAGCTGCGCCAAGAGCGCATGATACGCCCGTAGTCTTGTGAAAAACCGTAATAAATGTTTTTGACATAACACGGGGTTGTACAAGATGTCATGCTTAATATATCCAGACTCATTCCTTATTCCAGCTCAATAGGAAGTTTTAAAATATAAGATGTATATGGAAACCAGTCGCAACATAAACGTGTTAAGTTTTAAGCAATAGAGATACGGCACGAAATTTGAAAAAAAACACCCCCTTTTTTACCAAAAAAAATTATGACATACATTAATCCTTTAAATTTGTAGCCAGGACTCATTAAACAGGTATACCCCGGGGTCAATGTGATTATGATATTGTGTATATAACAAGAGTCTTATGATAACATGCCACTTTGTTAATTAGCTTAATTTATACAAAGTTTGAAGGAAATCGATATTGAACAAAGATTGTACAGTAAGTTCACAAATTTTTGGTCAAAACATTTTTACGATTTCCAAGCGGGGGGTTTTTCCCGAACCCCCCTAAATCCGCTAGTGATACATGTGCCTGTCCCAAGTCAGGAGCCTGTAATTCAGTGGTTGTCGTTTGATGCTGTGTTACATATTATTTGTTTTTCGTTCATATTTTTGTACATTAATTAAGCCGTTAGTTTTCTCATTTGAATTGTTTTACATTTGTCATTTCAGGCCTTTTATAGCTGACTATATATGCGGTATGGGCTTGGCTCATTGTTGAAGGCCGTTCGGTGACCTATAGTTGTTAATTTCTGTGTCATTTGGTCTCTAGTGAAGAGTTGTCTCATTGGCAATTACACCAAATCTTCTTTTTTATACAAACTGCTTTTTATTTTTTTATTTTTTCAATGGTTAATAAAAAACTGATATTCATGTTCATATTCATGTTTATTTCCAAGATACAATCATAGCATATACATGTTAATTTTTTAATTTCAGCTTTTTCATATCACATGCAGTTCTATAATAATACATGTTGTACAGCTTACCTATATTCTTCACAATTAACTTTTAAACTCCATGTACAAACCATTAGATTAATCAATATATTTCTTGTAAATTTGTATTTGGGTAGCAGGTTGCAAAAACCATTTTTACAACATTTCACCATCAAAATTACTTTTTAATATTCTGTACTCTATAGAGAAGATACAATCTAACCAGTTGTCATTTTAATACATACTGATTATAATTAGTAACACCAAGATATTATGGTTGATGCAAAGTTATATATTTCTAATAATTAAGGGGGTCTTTCAGGAATCTGACCTTATCATATGGTGAAGCATGATAAATGAAGGATATCTGATTACATTTAATGGCTTCTTGGTGTTAAAGATAAAAACATGTGGACAGTGCTTTACATTTTATTAATGGGATAATTTGCCAGTTTTATGACTACTGACCTCAACTGACCTCCACTGATGTTAATGATATTAGTGATAAGAAATGGTTTTTAAATAGGGACATTGAAAAGTTTTACATTATAAACATTTGACAATTTATAAAAAACAATACTGCAAAATCAGAAATTAATGCAATGTTTTTATCATTGTGAAAATTGCAACATCACAAAAAAATAGCAGCATTATTGAAAATTAACATTTTCTGAAATCACTATTTGCTTCAATGTTTGTTGTCAGTAAGAAATTTTCACAAAATTTTATAAATTTATGTTAGTATTTATTTGATATTTATACCCTTGAATCATTTCAAGAGCAGTTCCATCAAATACAATGTATAATGGCATAATAATGCAGACATATAGCAGAGATTTTCACATTCAAACATCAAAAACTACTCTTTTGTGAATTCAAAAAAAAATGACAATTTCACTTTCCTATTTAAAAATGCATTTCATAAAAATGAACATATTTAGTTTATAACATATATTATTGAATAATTACATTACATGTATATTTCAATATAATCCGCTAATTTGATTGGCTAACAGCAATCTAGCGTCATTCTTCATAGCACAATGATGTAACATTCATGATAGCACGTGCGTACACAAAAAAGTGCACAGGCAAATATTAGAAATATTAAATAAAATCGTTTTTTCTCATGATTCTAGCAAAAAATGTAATTATAAGAATTGAATGCTTCTTTTAGTAATTTTATAGGGGTGTAAAAGCCTTGATCGAAGTACATTTTTAGAATGAAGCGCGGGAAAAAAAAGGTACTTCGGTCAACGCTTTTACACCCCAATAAATTTACAAAAAGAAGCATTCAATTCTTAAATAAACAACAAAATCAATTTAATACATATATCTAATAACCTTGACTAATTCTTCTAATAATACCCAACACCTGTAACAATGTACATCTACCACTAAAATCTATCTCCTTCAAATGTACTTGCAAAACTATGAATATTTTAATTTTAAAAAATCTCAAGAATGAATTCAGAATATATATATATATTCAAAGTACTCCAAATGAGTAAAGTGAAACATGCAAATGAAAATAGCACACTACATATATCTTTCTATCTATTAAATGTGGATTTTACTTTTTCAACCAGTTGATGGCTGGTACTGTCACACTGGAAAAGTTCCCTTTTTGAGTATAATTTGTTACTTCATAAAACAATGAAGTAATTCACTTCATAAAACAATGAAGTAATTCAATAACTATTTGATTTGAATTAATTTAGGAAATATGAAAAAAGAACTCTTTTGAAATGTCTGCAAAAATATTCCTAAACACAAGTTGTTGCACAATGATAAACACCTGAGCAAAAATGTAAACAAAAAATAAAGAATTTTGTTGATATAAACTTCAAAACTACTGAACAATTATGCTACTTTATATTTCTCTAAAAATATCCACATATTCTGAACATGCCTTTATTTTGAACAATATCAAAGGATATTCCATAAATCTTCAGAAAAGACATGCATAAAATAATGAAAGCTAAACAAACAAAAAGTCTACTCAACATTTTATGTACAAAAGAAAAAGCAAAGAAATAATTCACCATCTTCAAAGATGTATGATGAGCTATATTTGATAACTGGCATTTCTTTTACTGTTAACACAGAAATATGTCTCGCCTTTCTGTAATTCTAATAATGCAAATTTTGAAATCAAAATAGCAATACTTTAACATGTAAGTTATTCAAATATTCAAAGTCAATGTACCATTACTGAAGGTACATGGCTTAACAATCCCCATGGAAATGAGATGTATAAAAGATGTGCCAATTCTAATTCAATTGCATACCAAATACCATTGACTTATCATAAGTCCATGCCTTTAAACAAACCTAAACACTTAATAAACTTGTAAACTATGTAAAAGTGTCTAAGTCGATAAACCATGATTATAATCACCATGGAAAAGAGACTTGCAAATGCCAATAAATTTGCATACCTAATATCATTGACTAAACATTAGCGATTCATCTTAAACTGATATAATCACAAACAAATACATGTGAACTAAGCAAAAGTTTCAAAGTTAATAGACCATGACTGAGCGGGTGAAGCCAAATATTCTCCATGGAAGTGATATGTTCTAATGCTTATACAACTGAATACCAATAAACATTGGCCTACCACTAATGGTTCATCATAAACTGACATAATCACAAACTAATACATGTATCTTAAGCAAACGTTTCAGAGTCAATAGACCATAACTGAGAGGGCAGGGCCAAATAATCTCCGTGTAAATGAGATGTGCCAAAGCTAAGACAACTGCGTACCAAATATCATTGACCTATCACTAGTGAATCACCATAAACTAGACCTAATCCCAAACTAATACATTGTTGACACCGCTGCCATAAACAGCATGTGACCTATAGTTGTTAATTTCTATGTCATTTGGTCTCTTGTGAAGAGTTGTCTCATTGGCAATTACACCAAATCTTCTTTTTTATATACCTATGTCTTGCTTTTTGACTCCTTCAAGTTGATACAAAAATAAAATATTTTACCTTATGTTCCAACATTTTTACCTTTAAAATCACTATTACATGTACAAGTATCATTAAAAATATCAAAATATTAATGAATCATCCCATCATTACATGCTTCTTAAATTAAAGAAAGAAGTATATTGGTATATTGGGTTCTTATGCATCAGGTCAAATAAAATACAATGTACCTTTTAACTCATAGGATCAAGAATCTGCCATTACAGATTATTGTGTCTACTAATATTTTGAATAAAATAAAAATCTATAGCTCACTGTTTAAAGTCCTATGGTTACCCAAGTTGATCAAATCCATGCAATGTGTCTCTACTCTAGTTGATAGTTAAGTTGTCTCATTGGAAATCATATATATATATATATATATCTCATCTCCTTATTTGTTATATATATATATGTGAAAAAAGGAATTTAGAACTGTGAGTCAACTAACTAAAGGATACCCCCCCCCCCCCCCCCCCCCATAGTTAATCAAATAAGTAAGTTCAATTGTCTCTGTTGAAATATTTCAGACCAGAATTATTTTCCTTCATGCACATTCTCAGGTTGTGTCCTTCAACTGTGTAAAGTTTCATTAATATCTATCAAGCTGTTAAGGACGAGTTGTGCTTAGATACAAGGGAACCAATCAGGGAATTTAATAATAATTTTAGTTCAAATTGCTCCAAGTGTTTCAGATCAGATATCAAAAGAGGGACAGCCAATAAGAGGTTTCAGGAACCTATAAAAATAAGCCAGAATTTTTTCAATATTAATTCTTAAGATTCTTTAAAATACAGACATTGACAATTTTGTTTAAACTTGACCTTGCAAATTCAGAGTTGACATTTATGTTTAAACTTGACCATAAGAATTCAGAGATAAAGCTCATGTTGGAAATTGAAACAAAATGATTACAATAGATCATATGAAACTCTGCCAAGAGGTTAAACAAGCATGAACTAATTAAGAAAAATATTGAACTTTAGATTGGATCTGAAAACACAGTCTTGTTAAGTTTAGCAGTTGTTTTTCTGCATTTCCCATTTATTGCAATCCATATTTTGTCATTGTTCTCCTTAGAATCCATAAATTGTGGAAACTGTAAACGAAGTTGGTTTTCAATAGCATCTAACTTTATGGGGTTAAGTTTTGACCTCTGGACATTATCGTGTATGACCCTTCCTGTGACATTTTTCTCAAATAGTTCGTTATCAGTGAACAAAACAGAAAGTAATTTTACTGCAAATGTAGTTGGAAGGTTACTGTTTCTTTGTAAAATTTTGCAGTACTTATCATAGCTCATCTCAAAATTTGAGTTGCCTATCCTGATATTCTCTGGGTTTATTGTTGATCTTACGACGACTGGTATCTGACAGTTGATATCTAATGTCTTCTCTAGGTGAACTCTATCTCCTCTTGGTGTCACAGGTGTTTGTTTATTACTGCTTTTAACCGTGCTCCTACATTTGATCAGGTTTATTAAATATTGTAAATTTGATTGTACAGTGTCCATAGATATTAAAATTTGATATTTGTTCAAACGCAATGTTCTGTGCCTCTAGTATGGTTCCATTTTGCTTTTCAATGAAATCAAGCTGTTCAGATAATGTCTGATGTTTTGAAAATTCCTGATCAGGTGGTTGCAATGTTTGACAGGTCAGGTTGGGCATAGGATCTTGAATTATTTCTTGCTCTTTGCTGGTATATGTACATGAATCCATGGATGATTGAAAGTAATTCATATTCTCATATGGTTCTGCTACCACTTGAACATGGTAATCATGGTCAAGTGCAGATTGTGCATGATCTTGTAATCCATAGAAAGATGGATTTTCATCAAAATTTGGAAACAGAGAAATCAAAGGTTTTAGTGGTGTCTTTAAAGTTGTATCACTGCTGTTGCTGACTGATTTGGAGACATTTGTAAAATCCTTCAGTGTGGTGTAAACTTTATCTGTGTCAGTTGTTAGACACGAATTTAGAACAAGTTCTTCTCCTTTATTATTTACATTTTGTTCCTGTGCTGAAATTATCTGTTCAGCAACAACAGTTGTAATTGTATTTTCATCAGTTGTATTACTGCTGTTAATGGCTGATATGGAGACATTTGTAGAATCCTTCAGTGTGGTTTTATTATCCGTGTAAGATGATAGACATGAATTTAGAACAAGTTTTCCACCTTCATTATTCACATTTTGTTCCTGTGCTGAAATTATCTGTTCAGCAAACACAGATGTATTTGTATTTTCTTGAGTTGGACTTAATTGACCGATTTGTCTTTGCTGTTGAGGTATAAAATTTTCACATCCACCGGTTTCACCATTGTTACTTATTTTTAATTTTGACAAAGGTTCATCATCACTATCCGAAGCATTCCCTTCAAGTTCTGCATAATGTTTGTCATGTTTTGACTTTTTTGCAATTGGTTCATTATCAACTTCACCTTCATCATTTGATATCTTTTTCTTAGTTCCTGAAATACAATAAAAAAATAAGTCATTCAATTATTCTTGCAGGAAAAATTAATATCTCCCCCTTGTACTGAGTAGAGTCCCTTGTATATATATACTGAGTTTTTGCAAATAATTTCAAATGTGAAGTAAGTTTTTCCTTCACTATATAAAACATTTAAAATTCAATAGAGCAAGAGACTACTAACAGTATGAAATGCTCTTCTAACAAAATGTTATGTTGATATTCATGTTCACCTTTTTTGCAGTCATGATCAGTTATATTTGCTCATTTGTAGCATATATCTAGGTGAAATGTGTTGCTGTTTTCTCTATTGTAGTGTTTAAGATAATACAATAATGTCAGGATTGACCCCATTTACACATTCAAGACACACAAATAAAAAAGTATTTCAAGATATCAGGGGTATAATTTTACACACCCAACAAGCGTTTTGTCTACAAACATCAATGACATAACATACTTGTTATGGTCCAATATACATGGTATGTATCAGCATATAATTTATAAAAAAAACACAAGGAATTCAATTGTTGATGAAATCAAACAAAGTTTAATTTTGGACCCTTTGGACCTCAATGTGGACCAATTTGAAAATGGGGCCCAAAATTAAAAATCCAAATACACGTTAAGATTCAGCATATCAAAGAACCACAAAAATACAATTTTTTTGTTGAAATCAACAAAATTTAATTTGGACCCAGATTTGGACCAACTTGAAAACTGGGCAAAAATATCAATAAACAGCTGGGCTTAGAGCGCATGATACACCCTTATTGGGCATAGAGAAATTGGAAAAGAAGGCATTAATAATTTCCTTAAATACAAATTGTGAAAAATTGCCTTAATTCAAATGGTTAAAGTACTACTACCCTGAAACAACATGGCCATTTTTTTTTCTAAATTGAAAGGGAGCTTTCTTCTGTCAATCCTAATGATGTGTTATTAAAATGTGGGGAAAGGTTAAAAGGAATTTGAGCTATCCGAAAACTGAAACCCCCCCCCTTTTTTTAATAAAGTTCCATAAATCCTAAACGCATAAAATGAAATAATAAAAAAAACGAAAGAGAGTTTACATCAATAGACATAAACAATTCACCAAAGTTTCATGGACATTGGTAAAGCGTTTTTGAGTTATTGTCCAAAGTGTTGAAAATCCCCCCCTTTTTCTAATAAAGTCCCATAAATCCCAAACGCATAAAATGAAATTAAAAAAAATACATAATTGTAACAGGATGCTGTTACAAAGTCTCCCAAACAAAGCCCCTGTGATAATAAACCCTGTGGTACTACCCCTATAATTTTCCCCATTATAACTGTCCGATCTCACTTGCTTATAAAGAATTTGATGACAATGAAAATTTGAAATGATTGTGTTTTCTAATGAGTTTTGTTGGGATCTTGACTTCAAAAAAAAAAGGGGGGAGGGTGTGACCCCAGAGACTCCTTATATTTCATTTGATTTGTTTTATTGTCCTATACAAGAATATATATATATGGTTTAGGGGTGGGGATCTCTACCGTTTAAAAGTTCTCAAACAGGAGGGGGTAAGGGTGACCCCCGGGGACTCCCCATATATTTCATTTGATTTGTTTTATTGACCCATACGATAATATATATGGTTTAGGGGTGGGGATCTCAACCGTTTACAAGTTATCAAACAGGAAGGGGTGGGGGTGACCCCCCCCCTATATTTCATTTGATTTGTTTTATTGTCTACTACAATAATATATATGGTTTAGGGGTGGGGGTCTCAACCGTTTACAATTTATCAAACAGGAAGGGGGTGGGGGGGAATTTATCTCAACCTTCCTTTTGTGGTATGGAACCTTGTGATACAATTTCATGTTATCTTGCTGGTCTACATGTATGTGTTAGATATTCATTGATCTGATGAGTTAAGCGGGTTCTTATGTCATGCTGTACTGTTACATCACTGTCCCAGGTTAGGATTTGACTTGCAATCTGCCACATAATATATGTGCCAGTTTCTAGTTATTTATCAGTTTGTTTTTTTTTTGTTTTAATTATCTTAAATTGGTTATCATGATTATTTTATGGCCCTTTATAGCTCACTTTGTGGAGTTGGCTTTTGCTTTGGGATGAAGGCTATATGGTTACCTTTAATTGCTTTACATTTGTACATCCTGAGTGGAGAGTTGTTATTTTATCTTTATATAACAAAATTAGCAGGGAATGTAACTTAGCACAGCTGTGTAATCACTGGAAAAGATTTATAGGTCAATATAACATTTGTTTAGGTATTTACCAAAAATGAGTCTATTAATCAGCATAAAATTTGAGCTAAATGAATCTTTTGGGGATTTAAGCTCTGAAAGAATGTTAACCTCACATTCGTTTGATTTTTTAGTAGCTACATAGACAGATCTTTATTCCAAATGGTCAACTTAAATTTCAAGTCATTAATAATCTGATAACATCTTCAAGCCATAATTTTTAAGTGGTGATATTCTAACGGGAAGGATTGTGCCTGATGTTCATATGATGAAATCATAATCTTTCAGTCAGTTTAATAGAAGTCTGGAGCTGGCATGTCAGTTAACTGCTAGTAGTCTGTTGTTATTTATGTATTATTGTCATTTTGTTTATTTTCTTTGGTTACATCTTCTGACAGCAGACTCAGACTTCTCTTGAACTGAATTTTAATTTGCGACAAGGTCTAAAAAATTTTAATATAAGATTTCATATATATTTGGAGCACCAAGATGTCATAAATAATTATTCATTAATTCAAATAAAAGGGTTAGTACAAAATGAAATTCATATATATATATATATAAATATATGTTCCCTTTAAATAATATCTCTACAAAACATTAGCTCATACCTCCCCTGCAAATACTTAGAAATTAAACTCTTGAAAAAATATGTAAAGATTCACACTCTTTTAATTTTCAATGTTATACTGGGACAGGACATAATGATAACTTCGTTTAAATAAAAAAGTATTAAATTATAGAACAAATCAAAATCACCATTATGATAATGGTATCATTAATGTTGGACACAATTAGGAACAGGCCAGGTTATAGTTTTGGATAAAATTGATTTAAATGTTGCTATGTGGACATTTTTATCATCTATAAACCTATGTTTGTATTAAATAGAACATTTAATACTAGAACAGAGAGATTCAGGAAAAAATATCCTAAAGAGAAATTAATTATGCAGCAAAGATTCACAATTTTTAATTTGAAAGTTGACAGACACGCATACATATATATATTGGAATTTGTATAAATGCATGTTTATTTGTTTTTAAGAAAAAAGTCGATATGTATTCTTTCTTTTGTTTAAAGGCATTCCCCATAATGCCCATGAAATAATTTGATCTTATAAATCAAGTATTAAAACTAAATATATCTCATTTTTGTATCTCTTAATTTTCATACTTTTTTTTTTAATATTTATTATTTTATATTGTATACTAAATCATAATGCTCTTGTTGTACACATTGTGTGCCTGAGTGTATTTAATAGTAATAAACTACTATTTGTATAATTAAATTGCTGTACAGTTAATCAACAACATATTCTAGGTTACATAATTAGCTAAATAGCCAGAACATTATCCAATTTACAACTTACTGATATATTATTTATTCAAACACTTGTTGATTTTATGCAAATAATGTAATTTATATGATAAGGATAAGTGCTTCTCTCACTGTGTGTTACAGTCTCACACACCACTGATAAAATCAGCAACATACACATTAAGATTACCCAACAAGATAATTTATATTCTAGATTAATTATCAAGATTTAACATAGTAAACTATGTTTTGATCTACAATACTGTTCTGATATTTGAAATTCTGCACAAATGACACTAATTTCTTTCATATTTAATATACAACTATTTATAAATGAATAAACTCATATTGAAAAAGTAATTTTTAAATTTTATCTTCAGCAATTTTAACATAAATTTACTATTTTTAAAGTGTATAATTTTCAAACTTTTTTTGTAAAATAAAATCATATGCATATACTGTGTGAGGATTGCTTTTTGTTTAACAAATTGACAACAGTATTATTATTCATGTCACAAGGTGACAAACCACTAATTAAATCTCTCTTACTCTCTATGTTAAATTAGTCAACTTTAGGCTTTTGTGGCTCTTTCACCTTAAGTTCAAATAAAGTGACAGTCTGTTTTTGTCAAAGCAGTATCTTTTTGTGACTGGTGCTTAAAAAAACAGTATACCTTTAATGACATATAAGAGCGAACTGGTTCCCGGAACATCGGAAGTACCAAAACAGGTACTTCAGAACTGAGAAAAGGGCAAAATGACCCCTCTTAATTAAAATTTACATATCTTTTTTAATATTCATAATAATCAGTCTGAAATGGTTCAGTAGAGATCCCAGGTCTTTAAGCTTCATTTGATACAAAGAAATTACCAAATATTCTTCAGATTAACAAAGTTACAGCTATGCGTAGGAACTTTTTTTTCTCAATTTATATGAACTACTTTTGGGTAGGTTCTTTTTTACGGGGCCCTAATTAGTGGTTCAACACCTATAACAGAACAAAACTCACCATATTGACTTTTGCTTTAGTGCATTTTATTCTATGATATTTTCCTAGCATAAAAAACCATGTGAACCCTTAGTCCAAACATATTTTTACTAAATGGAAGCTGAAATTGAACTTGTAGTAATATATGATTGGTACAATAAAATCTGTGCAGGGTATTTCTAGTGAAGAAAATGAGACTTTTTCTTGTGTGACCACTCCCCATTTGTTAATTTATACTTAAAAAGTGTTGTTCCCACCTGCTTGTTATATTTATACCAAGGAATAATTATTCTATAAATATAAGGAAGTTCATATATCAAATAAATCAAAAATTTGCCATCCCCCTTTTTTTCCTTATGTTAGAAAAGAGAATTTTGGTAAAAAAACTACTTTTATTGTATCACACAGGAACACACGAGCGGTTTGTACAGATTGCACCTAGGCAAGTTGCTTTTTTTGGTTAAGATTTGCATTAAAAGTAAGATATTCAAATTCTTATACAAGTACATACCAAAGTCCAAAATGGTTAACAAAGAAAACAAGTAAAAGTAAACAAATCACAAAATAATTTGATCAAAGGCCATTTTTTTTAACTATAGACAAGTCATAATATAATTGTTAAACTGATTTCAGTAACAAAAACTGCAAAAACTGAAACTTCAGAATGAGTTTTAAATGAATGCATGCTGTATGACCAAAAAAGCACTATTAAAATTCATATTTTAGCAATTTGAGGTTGTTATTTGACACCAATAGAATTTTCAGCCTAAAAAGTTGATTCAACATGATAATGTACATATTTAATAAGACCAATTTTCTTTGGTAAGACTGTTACTTTTGATTTTTTAATTTTCCATGTTTCTTTGGTAAAGGTGACAAACCACTAATTAAATCCCACTTGCTCTCTATGTTAAATGAGTCAACTTTAGGCTTTTGTGGCTCATTCATCTTAAGTTCAAATAAAGTGACAGTCTGTTTTTGTCAAAGCAGTATATTTTTGTGACTGGTGCTTAAAAAACCAGTATATAAGAGCGAACTGGTTCCCAGAACATTGGAAGTACCAAAACAGGTACTTCAGATCTGAGAAAAGGGCAAAATGACCCCTCTTAATTAAAATTTACATATCTTTTTTTTAATATTCATAATAATCAGTCTAAAATGGTTCAGTAGTGATCCCAGGTTTTTAAGCTTCATTTGATACAAAGAAATTACCAAATATTCTACAGATTAACAAAGTTACAGCTATGCATAGGAACTTTTTTTTCTCAAATATGTACTACTTTTGGGTAGGTTCTTTTTTACCGGGCCCTAATTAGTGGTTCTACACCACAAGACAACTAGATTTTTGTATGAACTATTTTTATGAACCACCTCCAATAGTACAGGGGCATTATGTTTACTGGGCAGCCCTTCTGTCCAGGATCAGGTTAAAGTTTTTAGTCGAGGAAGATGCCACAAATTCTCCAAGCTTTGTAATTTTCCAAGTTTTAAAGGGGAACAGTAAAGGACTCACTGTCTAAATTCAAACTATATGTGTTATGTATATTTATTTAAAGTCCCCAACTAGTGAGTTTAACAAAGTATACATGAAATACTGTTTAAATAGGTTACTGATAATAATTTAACATTTTTAAAAACAAATTTAAACTTTTTTACCCTAATAGTTACATGTATGATGCTTCAATAATTAGTACAGGTATATGGAATTACTTCTTTTCTGCGTTATGGCATTTTCACCTCATACCATGCATACCCCCTACCACTTTTTAAGATGTCTGAATATCAATCTATAGTAAGCTTTTAAATAATATATAATTTTCCAGTAAGAATATAGAATGAAAAAATACAGTGTCAGTTTATCACAAGGTTTATTTTTCCATTGGGCAGGGGGTTTAATTTACCATAGGGGTATTTTGAGCCTGAGGGTCAATTTTCTATGGAGTTCAAAATATAAAAGGACGCATGGCAATTCCTATGGGAGACAAGTCAGATGCAGATAGTAACTTTACATGTAGTATTTTACTAGACATCTTCTTTTCTTTTTTTTTTATTTTTTCAAGAGAACATACAGTTAGCCTTAGTTATATAATTACAACAAATATTGCTATTTTTAGTTTTATTATTATATATATACATGTTGGTAATTGCCTTTTTATGTTTTTTTGTATCTCTCCATTTACTTGCAAAATATTGCTTTTCAAGATTGCTTTATGCTGTCTAATATGCACACATTTTATAATTTGTACATGGTGAATAATTTGTTTTTCTTTGATTTTTTTTCATGTTTTTGCATTATTGTCATTTTCTGCTTTTTAAGTTTTTTTTTATCTTAAATTATAGCAAGTTATTTAAATTTTCAATGTTTACATTTTTCTTTTTTTCTCTCTTAGAAATATAATTAATATGAAGACTATCAGCAGGTATAAATGATGCCATGTCATCTATTATCATTTTATCAATGACTCACAACTGGGGGTCAGTCAGACTAATGATCTACTTTATTCAAACTGTGGAACTAATCAATGTAATAATATGAGATCCCCCTGTCATCTGCTTTCTTAGACTGTACTGTACAACAGTATATAATATAAAAATGTTAAAGGGGAAAAAACTAGTATAATGGTCACTGCACTAATATGCAATTTGTAAATATTAAATAATTATAATATAATTATTTAATTGTTTAGATGATTTGGGAACACACCTGTGTTTGTTGGTAGTTTTGTCAGCAGTCTTACACTATAAGAAGGGCACATTTTATCATCATTTAATTATTTGTTTTTCACTATGATCCCATTAAATGTAATTTATAGACTACATGTACATGTATCATGCATTAAGGTTATATTGCATAGCTAAAGACATCCTACTAAATTATCAAGATTGAACCATTAATTTTTGTATAATGGAGTAAAATTAGTTACACCTAATCAGGCTTTAATAGCCCAACTGAGTGTAACTAATGCAAAACAATCAATGACATGGTTCAAAGGCTGTAGCTGTTTGTAAGGCAAAATCAGTGCTTAATTAAAGTTCTCCAAAGAAATAAGTCAACATTGAACATGTTGAAATTGCATTCTTTAAAATTCTACTGACTTGCCTACAAGTAATGTAAACAAATCATTCAAATTTAAAATACATGGAACTGTTAAAAAATAATCAGTATGGGTAAGGAAGTAAAGTTGGTATTATAAAGGGGGATGGTTATTCCCTAAAAAGTTTTTAGTGGGTTCACATTTCATGTTCTTCTCCCAAGTCAGGAACCTCATCAAAGTCTTCATTTGTTTTTAAATTGTGTTTAAGATGCAAACATTTGACTCCTTCTGTTTAATTTACTTGTTGGATCTGCATGCTAATTATATAAAAAAATATATAGACTACATGTAGTTTTAATATTTTGAAACACAAAATCAGGGACCTATGTATAACTCAAAGTTATAACTTATATAGGTCCCTGAAAAAATGCAGGAAATTTATAAATGTATACATGCGAAATGTTTGTGTGAAAAACAATTGTGTAGTCTACTTGTTCCAAAATAAAAATCAACAATGATGTTGCAACTCTTTCTCTGCAATGGTCGAAAACCACCCTCCGAACTGGGCGATTTGGGTACCCTGATGTTACATGTACCTATGGCTATGATGGTTATCAGTCATCAGGTTGCCAGTACTTATTCTGAATTTCACTGTACATACCGTTTTAACTGTAGATACTATGTATTCCTGCTTTTATTTGTATCCCACAAAAATGTAATAAACACGTTTAGTTAATCTTCTCTTACAAAGTTACAAAAGTCTTGTTCGCAGGAATGTACTAAAATTGTAATCACAGACCCGACACCGACCAAACAATAATTTTTTTATGGGTAATATTTTTTTCACCCGTCAGTTTAAAGCCAAACAATGATATTTGAGTTGTTGTGCATAAAAAGTTGTATTTAGGGAACGACCATTAAACTTCAAAAAAGGGGGGGGGGTGCTATGTTTTTTTTTTTCTAAAAAAATATTCTGATTCCCAATTTGTTGAAAAAAATATTCTGTTCAAGCAGATGACAAATAAAAATATTTTGATACCAGATTTTTTCTATATCTTATAGTGTTAAATTTTGAAAAAAGTAATTTGATTGATAGCGTTGAAAAAATAAATAAAATTTGTACTCTGACTAAGAAAAAAATAACCATAGCCTCCCTTAAATGTAAAATTTAACTCAAACCTGTGTAAATAATATATCTAAATTAAATTATTATTTAAGTTATTTTTTATTCGAGAAAACTCACAAAGAGCATAAAGTTTAGGAAAATGTTTCAAAGCTGAAAATGATACTCAACAGTAATATGGGTCTAATATGTTATATCAAAATCACTTACCATCTGTTGAAACAATCCTTGCATTATAATACTTGGTCCTGAATAGAACTTTAACAATAGCATCCTTTTCTATTGTACTACCGGATAGAACTCTTTCTCTAGCAACAGTGTCAATGATTTTTTTCTTAACATAAAGATCACTTTTTGGTTCTAACCAAATAATTTGTAACTTTTTACCCATTTCTAAGTGAAGCACATAATGCAGTACATCAACTCTTAATAACAACAAGTCTTATTCTAAAGCATGGGTTTAAGGGTCACGATATAAATTTATACATAATAATACAATTTCAAGCGTCCAGTTTCATTCCTGATGGTACTAAAGTTTTGGGATAAACAAAACAAACATTAAGAGATTTAAGATAAGTTAGAATGGCTGACATATTTATAGTTTTGTTTCTGTGAAGAAAGTCGTCAAAACGAGGTGCACGATGACAGACATTATGTATAGTGGGAACTATTATGATTCTTCAAAGTTGTAATCTCATTGATGCTTATACTAGAAAAGATTTATCTTATTTGATACAAGTTTTAGTCATCATTTAATTACCTTAACCAAAATACACAAAAATACCTTTGACAGTCTTAGCGGTGATCTTTTAATGTTGTTTTAACAGATTTTTTGAATATTTAAATGAAGTTCAAATTAATACACTACATGACACGCTTCATACCAAGGTTTAAAATAAAATATTGTGTAAGGCACCAAAATTTTATCTTGGGTGGTGGAGTGTTGGCATTTTTTTCTTTCTAGGAACAAACAATACATTTCAATATTTTTTTCGATAAATGATTTTTTTACTAAAAGGAGTAATAATTTGTGATTTACACTTAACTTGATATTAAATATGATATCTCCCTATTAAATTAACAGGAGAACAAAAAATCTCTTTCTCACTTATCTTAGGAAGCAAAATATTTTTTCAAGAAATTAAGAATCAAACAATTTGTTTACCCCCCCCCCCCCCCCCCAAAAAAAATAAAACACACACAACATATGAATAAATTGTACCATACATTAATGTTTGATATTTGTACTTACCTATTGATGGAATAACTTTCTGTGCTTCTGTTTTTCTGTCTGACTTGTAAAACAATACAGAGGACAGTCAGGACATTTTCCAAGCTCTGCTTGTTGGTACTTCGGCATGTGTATATCTTCATATTCGGTAACATCTGAGTCACATATATCAATAAAAGTTAAAAAATGTCCCTCATGCTTAGTATCTGGTCTTGGAGAAGGTAATCCCTTAAATCTTCTTAATAAGCTACAAGCTTCCTGTTTAATCACTGGGTTCTCTGTACAATGTATACAATTTAATTTTGTGCACTTAATAATTGTGATGCTATGGATGCGTCTATAGATATGTCCAATACATTGCTGTAATTCTTCAAATAATTCCGGATTTTTCTTAATAGCTGTAGGAGATTTTGACAGTAGTTCATGTATATGAGAGTGATCTCGAGTTGGACCCCCTTCTTCCAAACAAGGCTGATATAAAGATTTTACATCAAAACCGTCAAATTTAAGATTATTCCAATATTCATTTAGGCGTCTCATTGCAGTGTCAAAAACAACTGCTTCTTTTTGAGTCTTCTCCTCTTTAGAAAGCTTTTGTTGACATGGAGCCTTTTCTTCACCATGTATGTTTGGTGGGAGAATCACACCAGCAAGAGCATCAGAAAGTGGTGACCATGCATGTTCTATTGGATTGTAAGCAGATTGACCAGGACAGTAACTGTTCAATACTAGTGCATCTAATTTACTAAGTTTCCAAAGTCTATACATAAAATAAATATTAGTTAAAGAGTGCATTGTCCAGTCTGGGCCATTATCACTTATGATAATGCATATAGATTTACCCAAAGAAAACTGTTCTTTTAAAATCGGAATAAGATCATTTGTATGACTTTCAACAGTTGACTTGTGAAACTGAGAAACCCTATTCACTACAGTTAGTGGTCCGGTGCGGTAAATGGGATAGTGCTCCCTGTTCAGTTCATCTTGGCATTTATTTTGTATGTTTTGTTCAGAAGATTTTGAACATAATAACATATATCCACATGGTGTTATTAAATATCCTGGAAAAGGAAAATCATGGTCAGGAAAATCTGGCCTGTCACCAGAAGGATAAAACCGACGTAGCTGATGATATCTACTTACTGCAAGTGTTCCTATATGAATTTTATTTTTATTGTCACAAGATAATAAAACACAGTCATTTGAGTACTTTGAAGCAAATTCCATCGAGTATTTCACACGGGTTGAATAAAAGTGAGAATTCGCATCTTCCTTTCTAATATTGTTTTGTTTACTACACAGCTTAGCATCTATCTCTTGTTTATAAACTGTCGATGATGATTTTAATCTTTTATCTGGGGGAGCTAACATATGATGAACTGTGGTTTTGTGGATTCCTCTTTCCTTTAAACCTGGAATCTTATCCACAAGTTTATTTTTTATCTGATCTAATGTAACACCGGAAGATCGGGCTGTATCACAACGTCTACGCGAATCTGCCTGGTAACCATGTTCTTCAATGAAATCTTTTGCAGTTGGTACGATATTTGGAAACATTGAAGTTAGCGATTTTCTCCCACGTTTTCCAGGTTCAGTTCGCTGATCTTTGAGCGATGATACAGTGTTTGATTTAAGATTATATGGTGTGTCTGGTGTATTACCAGACCTAGATAAAATCCAAGCAGATGGGGTTGATTTTTCTGTAGAAGTAGCTTCCTCCAACTGCTTGACTGGCGTTTGGTTAGATTTATCGAACATCCAGTCAATTTCATCGTCACTTGATACACTATCCATTATTTACCCAAGTGTATTCGGATCTATAAGAACTTTGACATTCTGTATTTTATTTTCTATATAGTTTTTTCCATTGGAAGTAACAAGTGTGTAACACAAAATAATAATTCTAATGTTTGTCAATTTTGCCAGTGTCTTGTAAGAATTAATAAGGACATCATCAGAAATAACAGAGTATGATGCATCAAAGTATTCACGATTCAACAGGTATGAAAGAATTGCTATGAAGTCCTCACCAGAAATAATAATTCCATTTGATATGTCTAACATACTTAAAAATCTACACCCATTTGCTATTTGCAAAATTCCTACATTTGTTATCAAGTTGTTTATGGATCCAATAACCAGTTTACGCAAATATTTCAAGGATGATATTTGTAAACAAGACCTATTAGTGATATTCAAGCAATCATTTATGTACAATGATTGTAAATTTATTGCAGAATCCAAAAGTTTTATTAGAATAGTGTCAGTAACTGAAGTATGTCCTATATTAAGACTTACTAGTTTCTTGAATTTTTCACAAAATCCTGTTTCATTAGCAAAGGATCCATTTATAGATGTACAATGAAATATATCAAAGTCCAAAAATCTGTAAACAGATTCTGTAATATTAATCAAATCAATGTCCGTAATGTGAATGTTACTCAAATGAAAAGATCCCAGTGTATGTTGATTTAATGTTACACTTTTAAAAAAAATACAAACTTGACGAAGTCGCACTAAATCTTCTACTTCCAAATACCGAAATACAATTAACCACAATTCCGGTGGTAAGAGTTCACTCATAGTACACTTTAATACATTCAAGAAAAAGTGCTAAATGCTATATCATAGAACATGCATGGCGATATATTCTAATAAAGATTTACAAATGCTCTCTAAAAAGCTCATAAGACCAGTTTATTTGCCCTATATATATTAAAGCTCAATATAAATGCACATCATTCCATGGGACATTAAATGTTGTAGAATTGAAAACAGAATAATTATGTTAACTGTTATTCGGTTTAAATAAAGTTAATATATAGATTTAATTTTCTTAATTTCATATACATATCGAATGTTTTCTTTTATATCCCCCCCCCCCCCCCCCCCCCCCCCCAAATGTATTGCACAGTTTGATAGCTTGCAGTGTAAATTAATCCAGAAAGTTGAAAAAGGCATTTTACCAAGACATTGAAATGTCTGCAAAATATTAATAACTACACAGAATAAAGACGTATTGCCAATATATTTTTAAACATCACATTTATAAACAAGCATCTTTTACAGGCTCATATGAGCTTTTTACTGATTGAACTCAGCGTGGATTCTCAATCTGATTGACATTTATGGGGTTTTAATGGTGTTTTAATGAAATAAGCTTTTCTAAAAGGCTCCAAGCATCCCCCAAGCATGCCTGGGGGAAGCTCGAAAGAATAAATATATGTTCCCTAATCTGGAATTTATTAAAAAAATAAAAGATTATATAAACGCAAGATCAACTTTACATAGTCATAACTAAATATTCAAAAATTAATTAGTAAAGTTAAAAAAAACATATATTTATTATCAAAACGATATACTGCGGTTTAAATGGATGGGCAGTTCTGTGTATACGAGTTTTTTTGCGACCCATTGTCCTATTCGAAAGTAAAGCATGTTCGTGAATATAGGTAATTTGTTTATTTTCAGTGCTGGTAGCCGTTTCAAAATCAGAGATTTCTATAAATTGTAACTGAAATACTTTGTTGCAATATTTACATAATTAACTTAAGAGGATACTAATACCTAAATTACAGCTTTGTACACCAGATGTGCGCTTCGTGCGTATACACAAACCTCGCCAATGAAGCTCGAATAAATAAATATTAAGGCCATATGAAGTAAGTAGTACGTTTTGAAAATAAGTCTATATACATCTGACAATTATGAAAAGTTATAGATGTCCGCAAATTTAAGTGTAATATTTCTTACTGTGGCATGATCTGTATTAGAAAACAGATTTTGATGGTTAAAAGTGTGGCCCTTTATTCTGAAATACTCTTCATGGTTTGAAAATATTTTTCTTTGATTGTTAGTTTGTAGAGATTATTGTTCAAGTAGACATATCTATTGCCAATTTGGTATTTTGATTTGTCACTATATTTTATACTTGCAACAATTGATATTTCTAATATGACGTCCTTAATACGCTTTGTAAACACAGCCGTGTTCTAATTCAAATAGAACATGGGCTGCACGTGATTGACGTCACAATTGAAATTGCAACGTCAGATGAATTTTGAACAACGCCAGAGATCATAAATGGACATTTTTGTTGGTGTTGCTCGCTAGGAAATTAAATAAAAACATTCTAAAAGTAAGTTTAAATGCTTCTGTTCTTTTTTTATTGATAAACTGCTGATTTCCTATAACGTTTTCGGCTCATGAAATCAAAATGGTGACATTCGAGCGTCTACTATAGGTCCGCTTCGAAGTGAAAGAGTTCAAATATTCCTATTAGAATCGAAATAATTCTATCCTGGCAGGATAGAATTATTTCTTAAATAAATATATATACATAAGTATGAGTGTATTTTATGGTTTTTTTTTTTGTTTTAGTTTGTAACAAACATGTTTCATTTGTTTATATGGCAATAAAGATTATTATAAATTATTAATCTTTTTTTTATCCGGATTTCAAATTGGACTGGCACAAATGTTGATTTCAGAAGAGCATTTACTATGGTCTAGAATTATTTTACGATTTTTGCTTGCTGTTTAAATTATACTGAAGGTTGCAATTGTGTTACTCAAGGAACAATGCAATGTAAATGTTAAACCATAATTGTATTCTAATTAGTAACTGTGTGGATCTTCTGCACAGTTCATATCAAACTTAAACATGTCAAAAAGACATTAAGCTTAAAAGTCAATTCTTCACTTAGGTTTAAAGATTTTTTAAAAGCATCAACAATATCCTCCAATAACTAATCTGGTAATGATATACAACCATAGTCATTTGACCTCAAATGATCACATGTTATGTTTGGTAATCTTGATTTTAGTGATGTTTTGATTATCTTCAGCTGACTGAAGCATTTCATCTACACAAGCTGTATTAACGGTTTCACTTCTGAACGCAAGTACACCGTGTACAAGTTTTCATAGATATCACTTAGAACTGTTTCCTTTTTCAAAATGATTCAGAAAGTTCCTTGCTACTTCCATTTTTTTAAGTATTATATTCCTTCATTTCCTACAAATCATGCATTATGATACAGATATATCTGCTTCCTCATAACCCAATTGGGTGTTCAGTATAAGAAGGCAGGTTTCTGGGATATAAGACAACAAAAATCCCGAAGCACTGAAAACTCTCATTTTGTCTGTAAAAGTGACATCTTGGAATTTGGTTCCTTCAGATAATTCTTCAATGTCCTCAATTCTGGTCTGTATATAAGTTCTTTGATCTTGATCTGTACTTGCTGAAATTGTATCAGAGTTAATTCAACATATTCTCCAGAGACAGATTTGATCAGTTTCAAATTTTATCAAGGAACCTGATCAGCAACTGAATGTATTTCTCGCAACAAAGAATTAATTGAATTATCTTTAAAAGTGTTGTTTTTTTTCTTTCAAAAAGTGAAATGGGCTTTTAAAAAGGGTAGGACTGGAGAGTTAAGTATTACTTTTGATTTAAAATCCATAACATATATTTTGATTTTCTTCCAAGGGAACCTAGAGGTCAAGGTCATGTACATATGTGATTTGGGGCACTACTTGAAGAGTTTTATGTGTTTGCCAACCAACCAATGAAACAATCGATCAATCATGATCAATCAACCAATAATGATCATGATCAATCAATCATGTTTCCGTCTCATGTGTTTATTATAGGGTTCAAGATCTTCTTTGTTTCTTTTTCGCTGTTTCAATTGACCCTATCCAACGTGTTTAACTAACCAACCAACCAATTAATCAATCAACCAATCAATCATGATCATGATCAAGCAATCATGTTTCATGAAAAATTGAAATTTAATATTGTTCTTGCGTCACTTCTGAAAAAAAAATCCACATGTTCTCTGAAACGACGTGTACAATCGACCTCAAAATTTGCAGTCAGCAGGGCATACATGTACTAAATGTTTAGAAAAAAACATGATGCAGATATCTTTTAAAGCTTTTCCTAGAGGCAATGCCGTAAAAATCGCTTGCTAGGTCCGTAAATCTGAGTAAAAACCTACAATAAAATGTCCGCTCCTATATTGAAATACTAATCTGTGTTACAAACAGGTGCTGAAAAATGTACAACACAGAAAATAATCAATAAATGTGTTAAAGTTACACCGGATCAATTAAATCCAAAACATGCACTGCCCGTGAACTATCAAGATGTCAATTTCCTACAATGACAAAAGAAATTACATTGTGTACATTCCATCTCTATACATGTTGTCTGTTCAACGTCCCGACCTAAAAAGAAATAAAAAGACTAAGTTTTCGTTATTATAAACCCGTGTCACGTGATGTCTCATCAATCTGGCGCGCGCGCTGTACCTAAATAAAATAAAAACTTTCCAAACTAAACATGAAACTTCTCCGGTAACACAATAATATAGACCCCATACCGAAACAAACAAACTAACAAACAAATAAACAACACCCCCATCCCCCCCTAAAATCAATTTCAAAGGGGGAAAGACCATGCACAATTGCTTTTCAAAAGCAATTGATTTATATTTATTATTATTATTTTTTAATTTTTTTTTCTTCCGCCAACTTTTTTTTCCTTCGCTGTTTTTTTTGTTTCACAAGATATCGCTTAGATATAAGGTAAATGATATCGAACAGTTAATATGCTTCTGAAACTGACACCGCGTAACAAAAAACTTTACCTTGTAAGAGTTATCTCCCCGAACACTGTTTTTCTTGTGGCCACTACTCCTTTGCAACCGTATAAGAAACCGACAAATTTATTTTTCCAAATTGCTCGTTATATCCTTAGGATGTTCTGTTTCATTTCATCCGAAGCTATCCGGAGACTCCATATGAGAGTTATCCCCCCTTTTATATATGATATCAGTGATATGCATTTCTTACTGGTAAACTATAAGTGATAGAGACCTAGGGTCTTTTGATTTAAGATCCTTGGTCCATAAAAATGAAAATTAGGTCAAGGTCAAAGGTCAAATTCTAAATTTTGATTTTTGCTTATTTTCACTCATTTTCAATTACTTAATAAAATTTCGACAAATTATTTTTACTAAATTGTTAGTTGCGACATGTCGTTACTTGTACATTTTGGTTACAAGGGTGCGTAGACAATAAATGGGAGTTTTCGCCCCTCTTATATTTAGAATTATGCGTAAAGTGATATTACTCATGAACCATACATAATTCAGACCAAGGGTCTTTTGATTTGGGATCCTATGTTTATGACCTTGAAATTGAGGTCAAGGTCATAGGTTAATTTGAAGTTCTAGATTTTGACCTTTGGTCGAAATTCATATTTATACATCATAAAGCCATAGGAACTGACATTTTCAACTGAATGTTAATATTTTTATATCAAAATACATCCGTATTGGTTGAAAGACCTTCAATTGTTCTCTGAACAATTGGTTTTTAATTATTATTATTATTTTATTTTTTTTCTTCCGCCAATTTTTTTTTCCTTCCCTGTTATTTTGTTTCGCAAGATGTCGCTTAGATATATGGTATATGATATCGAACAGTTCATACACTTCTGAAACTGACACCGCGTAACAAAAAACTTTACATTGTAAGAGTTATCTCCCCAAACACTGTTTTTCTTGTGGCCACTACTCCTTCGCAACCGTAAAAGATTACGACAAATTTATTTTACCAAATTGCTCCTTATATCCTCAGGATGTTCTGTTTAATTTTGAGCGAAGCTATCCGGAGACTCCATATGAGAGTTATCCCCCCTTTTGTATATGATTTAAGTGATTTGCATTTCTAACTGGTAAACCATAAGTGATAGAGACCTATGGTCTTTTGATATAAGATCCTTGGTTCAAAAAAATTAAAATGAGGTCAAGGTCAAAGGTCAAATTTTAAATTTTGATTTCAGGTTATTTTCACTTTTTTCATTAACTTTTATAAGTTTTCGACAAATTATCTTTACTAAATTGTTAGTTGTTACATGTCATAACTTATAAATTTAGATTGGAAGGGTGCGTAGACAATAAATGGGAGTTTATGCCCCTCTTATATTTAGAGTTTAGCGTAAAGTGATATAACTCATGAACCATACATAATACAGACCTAGGGTCTTTCCATTTAGGATCCTTGGTTTATGACCTTGAAATTGAGGTCAAGGTAATAGGTTAATTTTACGTTCTAGATTTTGACCTTTGCTTGAAATTCATATTTATACACCATTAAGCCATAGGAACTGACATTTTCAACTGAATTTTAATAGTTTCATATCAAAATAGATCCTTTTTTGGTTGAAAGACCTTCAATTGTTCTTTAAACAATTGGTTTTTAATTATTACTTTTATTCTTTGTATTACCTTTAATTTGTTAATTCTATTTAAAATTAAAATATTTTTTCAAGTTTTTCTTGTTAACCATCAACTTCCATTGTACCTGTATATCAGCTGCAGCAAAAATATATCTCAGTGTAAGGTCTTGAGATGATTGAGAGCAGAAGTTAATCATGGTGTTTCTGACATGGTCTGTAAACCCTTCCATATTTCTGTGGTCTTGGGTCCTCTAGTATTTCAGTTGGTTTTCTTTTAGCTATTTTTTATATTTTCACTGGAGCACCTAAATATTAAATAAAGAAAAATGAACGAAAACAAGAGACAAAATCTAAAGTCAAAGGCATGGCGAAGATATTTTTTCTGAACTTTGACATGTTTCCATATATGTTTAACTTTTTAGAACAATAATGACGTAAAACTTCTCGTACTGTTGCTTTACGGTGGGACATAAGCATATATATATATATATATATATATATATAAAGAAATGAAACTTGTTTATTCTCTTAATTCTTTGGTTGAAATAAATAGCTTTAACTGGACACTAAGTTAAAAGAAGTTACCATTGTAATATGTCTTTGGTTGGTGAAAAGTCTGTAAATCTTCTGTACATGATTTCTGTATTGAAATTTCTCCAGTATTAGAGAACACATCAGCCATTAACAGCACTGCATCTACATGCTTGCAGGTGGTATTGGAACCCTTTCCTGCTGGACATTCACACTCAGAATTAACTGGGCTGCCATATATGTCAAGTTTGATGTGATAGTTGTAAGTTGTCTGCAAAAAAAAAAAAAAAAGTGAAGCTCAATTTGAAAAATAAATCAGATGATTTTATTTGTGAATATATTGGTTTGGCAGAGCATTCACTCAATACAATTAAAATGAAAGAGATACAAGAATAGTTATTAAAAAGTATTACAGAGAATAATCATGAAAATTATAAATATGAAGCAGAAATCAATAACACTTATATCATCTTAGACGAGGTTAATTCACAATTGGAAAGCTTAAATCATCTCTTTTGTAGTAAAGTTTTCAAACGAACCTCGTTGAGTAACTTTAGAAATATATAACTGACGGCACCAAAATTGAAAATTGATCTGAGCTATGTGGTAATTATGGCCAAGTTTCATAACCTTTGAGTGGTGTAAAGTAAATTTATTGATTTATAGAACGTAATAATTTTATTTTGATATACGAACATGTTGACAGATAAGGGTGAAATTGAATACCCCTCCACCATCAGCAGGATGGCACATCCTAAGTTCCGGGTGAACTTATTTTCTCAAACTATTAAACTTTCGACGGAAGTTCTACCTGCGATTTCGGTAAAATGCATTCGAAGACGCCCCAAAGAGCCTCCATCACATTGCCCTGCATTGCTGTATTGATTGTTGTTGTTTTAGTTTCTTCTATCAATAGTTTCATCACATTGCCTGTAAGAAGGTGACATCTGTTATATCAAATTTAACATTAGGTCAATGAGACAAAGTTGCCTTTTTCCTTAATTATTCATTCATTCATTCACTCATTTTCAAAAGTAATACGTTGAGCAAACATATCAGATCTATAAAAAATCAATTATGTTTAGTTATGTGTTTGAAATGAAATGTTCTTGGTCTTTGTGAAATCATATATTATGACTAAGGCATATGTTAATTTTATTTAACGCAGATGTAAAAGAAAAATGATATACATATTAATGACGTATTTCATTAATGTAAAATATCGAAAAATTTCTTATCAACTGTTTTTTTTTTAGTATTAGATACATATGTGCATTATGATTCATGTAACAAAATAAACACGATTATTATACTTGGTGTCCTTCCACCTGTCAATTTATTTAACATATTTTTTCGCATATTTGGTAGATTTTTCATATTTGAGCTTGAATCGTATCGTTTTTAATGACGAAATAGGTTAAAATCTTTTACATAAATTAATGGAAACATATAAAATAGACACTTAAGTGTTTAAAAAGTGGTCAAAATCTTTCGTCAGATGAAACTGAAATTTGAGGCCAAAATCAGTCCTTACCGGACCTACTCCTTTAAAAAAAATCTTGATTAAAACCGTTGGCAGGTTTGGTTATATATTCTATACAACTATCTTTAGAATATGGTCGTTATAATGTCATATCAGAATGAATTATCAGAAAGGGGTAGAATTTACTAAAAAATATAATATTGTTAAAAGAAATTAAGTTGGTTCAAGTTTACTTCAGATACGATTGTCATTACATATTATAAATCTAACTTGATTAAATGACCGATTTAAGGTATCATCTATTACAATTATCGAAAAAGTTGTCAAATTTATAGTGAAATTTAAAAAAAATTGTGATTAAAACCGTTGACAGGTTTGGTAATATATTCTATACAACTATCTTCAGAATATGGTCAATATAATGCAATATCAGAATGAATTATGAAAAAGTGGTAGAATTTACTGAAAAATATAATATTGTTAAAAGAAATTAAGTTGGTTCAAGTTTACTTCAGATACAATTGTCATTATATATTATAAATTTATCTTGATCAAATGACCGATTTAAGGTATCATCTATTTCAATTATCGGAAAAGTTGTAAAGTTTACAGTGAAATTTTAAAAAATCGAGACTAAAACCGTTGACATGTTTGATAATATATTCTAAACAACTATCTTTAGAATATGGTCGATATAATGTCATATCAGAATGAATTATCAAAAAGGGTAGAATTTAATAAAAAAAATATAATATCGTTAAAAGAAATTAAGTTGGTTCAAGTTAATTTTAGATACAATTGTCATTACATATTTTAAATTTATCTTGATCAAATGACCTATTTAAGGTATCACTCTCTTACAATTATCGAAAAAGATGTCAAATTAACAGTTAAATTTTAAAAAATTGTGATTAAAACAGTTGACAGGTTTGGTAATATATTCTATACAACTATCTTTAGAATATGGTCGATATAATGTAATATCAGAATGAATTATGAAAAAGTGGTAGAATTTACTGAAAAATATAATATTGTTAAAAGAAATTAAGTTGGTTCAAGTTTACTTCAGATACAATTGTCATTACATATTATAAATTTATCTTGATCAAATGACCAATTAAAGATATCATCTATTACAATTATCGAAAAAGTTGTCAAATTTACAGTGAAAGGAGTAGGTCCGGTAAGACCCTTTTTTGGCCCCCAAAAATGGCAGTTTAACAAAATTGTTAAAATGTAAACTTTTAGTTATTTATTGGATAGTAAAATGGTTCTGCTACATAAATATGGGCTCTTTTTGACAATACAATGCACATATATTGGGTACTAGCACCATAAAGTCATGCTATATTACTATATTCTTAACAATTCCAGGATTTTACTTGAATTTTAGACTATTTCCGTTTAAAAAGAAAGTGGCCGCATTCGTGTTAATCCAAAATATTGAAATGGAAGTTGTATTTGATGATAATACATAACATATATAAAGGTTGCGGATGAATACGGATGCGGCCACTTTCGTTTTTGACAAAAAACATCAGAAAAGTTACATTTTTTCGCATATTTGGTAGATTTTTCATATTTGAGCTTGAATCGTATCGTTTTTAATGACGAAATAAGTTAAAATCTTGTACATAAATTAATGGAAACATATGAAATAGACACTTAAGTGTTTAAAAAGTGGTCAAAATCTTTCGTCAGATGAAACTGAAATTTGAGGCCAAAATCAGTCCTTACCGGACCTACTCCTTTAAAAAAAATCTTGATTAAAACCGTTGGCAGGTTTGGTTATATATTCTATACAACTATCTTTAGAATATGGTCGTTATAATGTCATATCAGAATGAATTATCAAAAAGGGGTAGAATTTACTGAAAAATATAATATTGTTAAAAGAAATTAAGTTGGTTCAAGTTTACTTCAGATACAATTGTCATTACATATTATAAATTTATCTTGATCAAATGACCAATTAAAGATATCATCTATTACAATTATCGAAAAAGTTGTCAAATTTACAGTGAAAGGAGTAGGTCCGGTAAGACCCTTTTTTGGCCCCAAAAAATGACAGTTTAACAAAATTGTTAACTTTTAGTTATTTATTGGATAGTAAAATGGTTCTGCTACATAAATATGGGCTCTTTTTGACAATACAATGCACATATATTGGGTACTAGCACCATAAAGTCATGCTATATTACTGAAATCTTAACAATTCCAGGATTTTACTTGAATTTTAGACTATTTCCGTTTAAAAAGAAAGTGGCCGCATTCGTGTTAATCCGAAATATTGAAATGGAAGTTGTATTTGATGATAATACATAACATATATAAAGGTTACGGATGCGGCCACTTTCGTTTTTGACAAAAACCATCAGAAAAGTTACATTTTTTCGCATATTTGGTAGATTTTTCATATTTGAGCTTGAATCGTATCGTTTTTAATGACGAAATAAGTTAAAATCTTGTACATAAATTAATGGAAACATATGAAATAGACACTTAAGTGTTTAAAAAGTGGTCAAAATCTTTCGTCAGATGAAACTGAAATTGAGGCCAAAATCAGTCCTTACCGGACCTACTCCTTTAAAAAAAATCTTGATTAAAACCATTGGCAGGTTTGGTTATATATTCTATACAACTATCTTTAGAATATGGTCGTTATAATGTCATATCAGAATGAATTATCAAAAAGGGGTAGAATTTACTAAAAAATATAATATTGTTAAAAGAAATTAGGTTGGTTCAAGTTTACTTCAGATACGATTGTCATTACATGTTATAAATTCAACTTGATTAAATGACCGATTTAAGGTATCATCTATTACAATTATCGAAAAAGTTGTCAAATTTATAGTGAAATTTAAAAAAAAAATTGTGATTAAAACCGTTGACAGGTTTGGTAATATATTCTATACAACTATCTTCAGAATATGGTCAATATAATGCAATATCAGAATGAATTATGAAAAAGTGGTAGAATTTACTGAAAAATATAATATTGTTAAAAGAAATTAAGTTGGTTCAAGTTTACTTCAGATACAATTGTCATTATATATTATAAATTTATCTTGATCAAATGACCGATTTAAGGTATCATCTATTTCAATTATCGAAAAAGTTGTAAAGTTTACAGTGAAATTTTTAAAAATCGAGACTAAAACCGTTGACAGGTTTGATAATATATTCTAAACAACTATCTTTAGAATATGGTCGATATAATGTCATATCAGAATGAATTATCAAAAAGGGTAGAATTTAATAAAAAATATAATATCGTTAAAAGAAATTAAGTTGGTTCAAGTTAATTTTAGATACAATTGTCATTACATATTTTAAATTTATCTTGATCAAATGACCTATTTAAGGTATCACTCTCTTACAATTATCGAAAAAGATGTCAAATTAACAGTTAAATTTTAAAAAATTGTGATTAAAACAGTTGACAGGTTTGATAATATATTCTAAACAACTATCTTTAGAATATGGTCGATATAATGTCATATCAGAATGAATTATCAAAAAGGGTAGAATTTAATAAAAAATATAATATCGTTAAAAGAAATTAAGTTGGTTCAAGTTAATTTTAGATACAATTGTCGTTACATATTATAAATTTATCTTGATCAAATGACCTATTTAAGGTATCACTCTCTTACAATTATCGAAAAAGATGTCAAATTAACAGTTAAATTTTAAAAAATTGTGATTAAAACAGTTGACAGGTTTGGTAATATATTCTATACAACTATCTTTAGAATATGGTCGATATAATGTAATATCAGAATGAATTATGAAAAAGTGGTAGAATTTACTGAAAAATATAATATTGTTAAAAGAAATTAAGTTGGTTCAAGTTTACTTCAGATACAATTGTCATTACATATTATAAATTTATCTTGATCAAATGACCAATTAAAGATATCATCTATTACAATTATCGAAAAAGTTGTCAAATTTACAGTGAAAGGAGTAGGTCCGGTAAGACCCTTTTTTGGCCCCAAAAAATGACAGTTTAACAAAATTGTTAAAATGTAAACTTTTAGTTATTTATTGGATAGTAAAATGGTTCTGCTACATAAATATGGGCTCTTTTTGACAATACAATGCACATATATTGGGTACTAGCACCATAAAGTCATGCTATATTACTGAAATCTTAACAATTCCAGGATTTTACTTGAATTTTAGACTATTTCCGTTTAAAAAGAAAGTGGCCGCATTCGTGTTAATCCGAAATATTGAAATGGAAGTTGTATTTGATGATAATACATAACATATATAAAGGTTGCGGATGAATACGGATGCGGCCACTTTCGTTTTTGACAAAAACCATCAGAAAAGTTACATTTTTTCGCATATTTGGTAGATTTTTCATATTTGAGCTTGAATCGTATCGTTTTTAATGACGAAATAAGTTAAAATCTTGTACATAAATTAATGGAAACATATGAAATAGACACTTAAGTGTTTAAAAAGTGGTCAAAATCTTTCGTCAGATGAAACTGAAATTGAGGCCAAAATCAGTCCTTACCGGACCTACTCCTTTAAAAAAAATCTTGATTAAAACCGTTGGCAGGTTTGGTTATATATTCTATACAACTATCTTTAGAATATGGTCGTTATAATGTCATATCAGAATGAATTATCAAAAAGGGGTAGAATTTACTAAAAAATATAATATTGTTAAAAGAAATTAGGTTGGTTCAAGTTTACTTCAGATACGATTGTCATTACATGTTATAAATTCAACTTGATTAAATGACCGATTTAAGGTATCATCTATTACAATTATCGAAAAAGTTGTCAAATTTATAGTGAAATTTAAAAAAAAAATTGTGATTAAAACCGTTGACAGGTTTGGTAATATATTCTATACAACTATCTTCAGAATATGGTCAATATAATGTAATATCAGAATGAATTATTAAAAAGTGGTAGAATTTACTGAAAAATATAATATTGTTAAAAGAAATTAAGTTGTTCCAGTTTACTTCAGATACAATTGTTATTATATATTATAAATTTATCTTGATCAAATGACCGATTTAAGGTATCATCTATTACAATTATCGAAAAAGTTGTCAAGTTTACAGTGAAATTTAAAAAAATCGAGACTAAAACCGTTGACAGGTTTGGTAATATATTCTAAACAACTATCTTTAGAATATGGTCGATATAATGTCATATCAGAATGAATTATCAAAAGGGGTAGAATTTAATAAAAAATATAATATCGTTTAAAGAAATTAAGTTGGTTCAAGTTAACTTTAGATACAATTGTCATTACATATTTTAAATTTATATTGATCAAATGACCTATTTAAAGTATCACTCTCTTACAATTATCGAAAAAGATGTCAAATTAACAGTTAAATTTTAAAAAATTGTGATTAAAACAGTTGACAGGTTTGGTAATATATTCTATACAACTATCTTCAGAATATGGTCAATATAATGCAATATCAGAATGAATTATGAAAAAGTGGTAGAATTTACTGAAAAATATAATATTGTTAAAAGAAATTAAGTTGGTTCAAGTTTACTTCAGATACAATTGTCATTATATATTATAAATTTATCTTGATCAAATGACCGATTTAAGGTATCATCTATTTCAATTATCGGAAAAGTTGTAAAGTTTACAGTGAAATTTTAAAAAATCGAGACTAAAACCGTTGACATGTTTGATAATATATTCTAAACAACTATCTTTAGAATATGGTCGATATAATGTCATATCAGAATGAATTATCAAAAAGGGTAGAATTTAATAAAAAAATATAATATCGTTAAAAGAAATTAAGTTGGTTCAAGTTAATTTTAGATACAATTGTCATTACATATTTTAAATTTATCTTGATCAAATGACCTATTTAAGGTATCACTCTCTTACAATTATCGAAAAAGATGTCAAATTAACAGTTAAATTTTTAAAAATTGTGATTAAAACAGTTGACAGGTTTGGTAATATATTCTATACAACTATCTTTAGAATATGGTCGATATAATGTAATATCAGAATGAATTATGAAAAAGTGGTAGAATTTACTGAAAAATATAATATTGTTAAAAGAAATTAAGTTGGTTCAAGTTTACTTCAGATACAATTGTCATTACATATTATAAATTTATCTTGATCAAATGACCAATTAAAGATATCATCTATTACAATTATCGAAAAAGTTGTCAAATTTACAGTGAAAGGAGTAGGTCCGGTAAGACCCTTTTTTGGCCCCAAAAAATGGCAGTTTAACAAAATTGTTAAAATGTAAACTTTTAGTTATTTATTGGATAGTAAAATGGTTCTGCTACATAAATATGGGCTCTTTTTGACAATACAATGCACATATATTGGGTACTAGCACCATAAAGTCATGCTATATTACTGAAATCTTTACAATTCCAGGATTTTACTTGAATTTTAGACTATTTCCGTTTAAAAAGAAAGTGGCCGCATTCGTGTTAATCCAAAATATTGAAATGGAAGTTGTATTTGATGATAATACATAACATATATAAAGGTTGCGGATGAATACGGATGCGGCCACTTTCGTTTTTGACAAAAACCATCAGAAAAGTTACATTTTTTCGCATATTTGGTAGATTTTTCATATTTGAGCTTGAATCGTATCGTTTTTAATGACGAAATAAGTTAAAATCTTTTACATAAATTAATGGAAACATATGAAATAGACACTTAAGTGTTTAAAAAGTGGTCAAAATCTTTCGTCAGATGAAACTGAAATTTGAGGCCAAAATCAGTCCTTACCGGACCTACTCCTTTAAAAAAAATCTTGATTAAAACCGTTGGCAGGTTTGGTTATATATTCTATACAACTATCTTTAGAATATGGTCGTTATAATGTCATATCAGAATGAATTATCAAAAAGGGGTAGAATTTACTAAAAAATATAATATTGTTAAAAGAAATTAAGTTGGTTCAAGTTTACTTCAGATACTATTGTTATTATATATTATCAATTTATCTTGATAAAATGACCGATTAAAGTTATCATCTATTACAATTATCGAAAAAGTTGTCAAATTTATAGTGAAATTTAAAAAAAATTGTTATTAAAACCGTTGACAGGTTTGGTAATATATTCTATACAACTATCTTCAGAATATGGTCAACATAATGTAATATCAGAATGAATTATGAAAAAGTGGTAGAATTTACTGAAAAATATAATATTGTTAAAAGAAATTAAGTTGGTTCAAATTTACTTCAGATACAATTGTTATTATATATTATCAATTTATCTTGATCAAATGACCGATTAAAGTTATCATCTATTACAATTATCGAAAAAGTTGTCAAGTTTACAGTGAAATTTTAAAAAATCGAGACTAAAACCGTTGACAGGTTTGGTAATATATTCTAAACAACTATCTTTAGAATATGGTCGATATAAAATATCATATCAGAATGAATTATCAAAAGGGGTAGAATTTAATAAAAAACATAATATCGTTTAAAGAAATTAAGTTGGTTCAAGTTAATTTTAGATACAATTGTCATTACATATTTTAAATTTATCTTGATCAAATGACCTATTTAAGGTATCACTCTCTTACAATTATCGAAAAAGATGTCAAATTAACAGTTAAATTTTTAAAAAATGTGATTAAAACAGTTGACAGGTTTGGTAATATGTTCTATACAACTATCTTTAGAATATGGTCGATATAATGTAATATCAGAATGAATTATGAAAAAGTGGTAGAATTTACTGAAAATATATAATATTGTTAAAAGAAATTAAGTTGGTTCAAGTTTACTTTAGATTCAATTGTCATTACATATTATAAATTTATCTTGATCAAATGACCGATTTAAGGTTTCATCTATTACAATTATCGAAAAAGTTGTCAAATTTACAGTGAAATTTTTAAAAATCATGATTAAAACCGTTGACAGGTTTGGTATTATATTCTATACAACTATCTTTAGAATATGGTCGATATAATGTCAAATCAGAATGAATTATCAAAAGGGGTAGAATTTAATAAAAAAAATATAATATTGTTAAAAGAAATTAGGTTGGTTCAAGTTTACTTCAGATACGATTGTCATTACATATTATAAATTCAACTTGATTAAATGACCGATTTAAGGTATCATCTATTACAATTATCGAAAAAGTTGTCAAATTTATAGTAAAATTTAAAAAAAATTGTTATTGAAACCGTTGACAGGTTTGGTAATATATTCTTTACAACTATCTTCAGAATATGGTCAATATAATGTAATATCAGAATGAATTATTAAAAAGTGGTAGAATTTACTGAAAAATATAATATTGTTAAAAGAAATTAAGTTGTTCCAGTTTACTTCAGATACAATTGTTATTATATATTATAAATTTATCTTGATCAAATGACCGATTTAAGGTATCATCTATTACAATTATCGAAAAAGTTGTCAAGTTTACAGTGAAATTTAAAAAAATCGAGACTAAAACCGTTGACAGGTTTTGTAATATATTCTAAACAACTATCTTTAGAATATGGTCGATATAATGTCATATCAGAATGAATTATCAAAAGGGGTAGAATTTAATAAAAAATATAATATCGTTTAAAGAAATTAAGTTGGTTCAAGTTAACTTTAGATACAATTGTCATTACATATTTTAAATTTATATTGATCAAATGACCTATTTAAAGTATCACTCTCTTACAATTATCGAAAAAGATGTCAAATTAACAGTTAAATTTTAAAAAATTGTGATTAAAACAGTTGACAGGTTTGGTAATATATTCTATACAACTATCTTCAGAATATGGTCAATATAATGCAATATCAGAATGAATTATGAAAAAGTGGTAGAATTTACTGAAAAATATAATATTGTTAAAAGAAATTAAGTTGGTTCAAGTTTACTTCAGATACAATTGTCATTATATATTATAAATTTATCTTGATCAAATGACCGATTTAAGGTATCATCTATTTCAATTATCGAAAAAGTTGTAAAGTTTACAGTGAAATTTTAAAAAATCGAGACTAAAACCGTTGACATGTTTGATAATATATTCTAAACAACTATCTTTAGAATATGGTCGATATAATGTCATATCAGAATGAATTCTCAAAAAGGGTAGAATTTAATAAAAAAATATAATATCGTTAAAAGAAATTAAGTTGGTTCAAGTTAATTTTAGATACAATTGTCATTACATATTTTAAATTTATCTTGATCAAATGACCGATTTAAGGTATCACTCTCTTACAATTATCGAAAAAGATGTCAAATTAACAGTTAAATTTTTAAAAATTGTGATTAAAACAGTTGACAGGTTTGGTAATATATTCTATACAACTATCTTTAGAATATGGTCGATATAATGTAATATCAGAATGAATTATGAAAAAGTGGTAGAATTTACTGAAAAATATAATATTGTTAAAAGAAATTAAGTTGGTTCAAGTTTACTTCAGATACAATTGTCATTACATATTATAAATTTATCTTGCTCAAATGACCAATTAAAGATATCATCTATTACAATTATCGAAAAAGTTGTCAAATTTACAGTGAAAGGAGTAGGTCCGGTAAGACCCTTTTTTGGCCCCAAAAAATGGCAGTTTAACAAAATTGTTAAAATGTAAACTTTTAGTTATTTATTGGATAGTAAAATGGTTCTGCTACATAAATATGGGCTCTTTTTGACAATACAATGCACATATATTGGGTACTAGCACCATAAAGTCATGCTATATTACTGAAATCTTTACAATTCCAGGATTTTACTTGAATTTTAGACTATTTCCGTTTAAAAAGAAAGTGGCCGCATTCGTGTTAATCCAAAATATTGAAATGGAAGTTGTATTTGATGATAATACATAACATATATAAAGGTTGCGGATGAATACAGATGCGGCCACTTTCGTTTTTGACAAAAACCATCAGAAAAGTTACATTTTTTCGCATATTTGGTAGATTTTTCATATTTGAGCTTGAATCGTATCGTTTTTAATGACGAAATAAGTTAAAATCTTTTACATAAATTAATGGAATCATATGAAATAGACACTTAAGTGTTTAAAAAGTGGTCAAAATCTTTCGTCAGATGAAACTGAAATTTGAGGCCAAAATCAGTCCTTACCGGACCTACTCCTTTAAAAAAAATCTTGATTAAAACCGTTGGCAGGTTTGGTTATATATTCTATACAACTATCTTTAGAATATGGTCGTTATAATGTCATATCAGAATGAATTATCAAAAAGGGGTAGAATTTACTAAAAAATATAATATTGTTAAAAGAAATTAAGTTGGTTCAAGTTTACTTCAGATACTATTGTTATTATATATTATCAATTTATCTTGATAAAATGACCGATTAAAGTTATCATCTATTACAATTATCGAAAAAGTTGTCAAATTTATAGTGAAATTTAAAAAAAATTGTTATTAAAACCGTTGACAGGTTTGGTAATATATTCTATACAACTATCTTCAGAATATGGTCAACATAATGTAATATCAGAATGAATTATGAAAAAGTGGTAGAATTTACTGAAAAATATAATATTGTTAAAAGAAATTAAGTTGGTTCAAATTTACTTCAGATACAATTGTTATTATATATTATCAATTTATCTTGATCAAATGACCGATTAAAGTTATCATCTATTACAATTATCGAAAAAGTTGTCAAGTTTACAGTGAAATTTTAAAAAATCGAGACTAAAACCGTTGACAGGTTTGGTAATATATTCTAAACAACTATCTTTAGAATATGGTCGATATAATGTCATACCAGAATGAATTATCAAAAGGGGTAGAATTTAATAAAAAATATAATATCGTTTAAAGAAATTAAGTTGGTTCAAGTTTACTTTAGATTCAATTGTCATTACATATTATAAATTTATCTTGATCAAATGACCGATTTAAGGTTTCATCTATTACAATTATCGAAAAAGTTGTCAAATTTACAGTGAAATTTTTAAAAATCATGATTAAAACCGTTGACAGGTTTGGTATTATATTCTATACAACTATCTTTAGAATATGGTCGATATAATGTCAAATCAGAATGAATTATCAAAAGGGGTAGAATTTAATAAAAAAAATATAATATTGTTAAAAGAAATTAAGTTGGTTCAAGTTAACTTCAGCTACAATTGTCATTACATATTATAAATCTAACTTGATCAAATGACCGATTTAAGGTATCACTCTCTTACAATTATCGAAAAAGTTGTCAAATTTATAGTTAAATTTTAGAAAAAATGTGATTAAAACCGTTGACAGGTTTGGTAATATATTCTATACAACTATCTTTACAATATGGTCGATATAATGTTATATCAGAATGAATTATGAAAAAGTGGTAAAACTTACTTAAAAATATAATATTGTTAAAAGAAATTAAGTTGGTTCAAGTTTACTTCAGATACTAATGTCATTACATATTATTAATTTATCCTGATCAAATGACCTATTTTAGGTATCATCTATTACAATTATCGATAAACTTGTCAAATTAACAGTGAAATTTAAAAAAAATCGAGACTAAAACCGTTGACAGGTTTGGTAATATATTCTATACAACTATCTTTAGAATATGGTCGATATAATGTTATATCAGTATGAATTATGAAAAAGTGGTAGAATTTACTGAAAAATATAATATTGTTAAAAGAAATTGAGTTGGTTCAAGTTCACTTCAGATACAATTGACATTAGATATTATAAATTTATCTTGATCAAATGACCGACTTAAGATATCATCTATTATAATTATCGAAAAATTTGTCAAGTTTACAGTGAAATTTTCAAAAATCATGATTAAAACCTTTGACAGGTTTGGATATATATTCTGTACAACTATCTTTAGAATATGGTCGATATAATGTAATATCAGTATGAATTATGAAAAAGGGGTAGAATTTACTGAAAAATATAATATTGTTAAAAGAAATTAAGTTGGTTCAAGTTTACTTCAGATAAAATTGTCATTACATATTATAAATTTATCTTGATAAAATGACCGATTTAAGGTTTCATCTATTACAATTATCGAAAAAGTTGTCAAATTTACAGTGAAATTTTAAAAAAATCGTGATTAAAACCGTTGACAGGTTTGGTATTATATTCTATACAACTATCTTTAGAATATGGTCGATATAATGTAATATCAGAATGAATTATGAAAAAGTGGTAAAAATTACTTAAAAATATAATATTGTTAAAAGAAATTAAGTTGGTTCAAGTTTACTTCAGATACTAATGTCATTACATATTATTAATTTATCCTGATCAAATGACCTATTTAAGGTATCATCTATTACAATTATCGAAAAAGTTGTCAAATTAACAGTGAAATTTAAAAAAAATCGAGATTAAAACCGTTCACAGGTTTGGTATTATATTCTATACAACTATCTTTAGAATATGATCGATATAATTTCATATCAGAATGAATTATCAAAAAGGGGTCGAATTTGATAAAAAATATAATATTGTTAAAAGAAATTAAGTTGGTTCAAGTTTACTTCAGATACAATTGTCATTATATATTATTAATTTAACTTGATCAAATGACCGACTTAAGGTATCATCTATTACAATTATCGAAAAAGTTGTCAAATTTTCAGTGAATTTTTTTTTTAAATCTTGATTAAAACCGTTCACAGGTTTGGTATTATATTCTATACAACTATCTTTAGATAATGGTTGATATAAGGTAATATCAGAATGAATTATGAAAAAGTGGTAGAATTTACTGAAAAATATAATATTGTTAAAAGAAATTAAGTTGGTTCAAGTTTACTTTAGATTCAATTGTCATTACATATTATAAATTTATCTTGATTAAATGACCGATTTAAGGTTTCATCTATTACAATTATCGAAAAAGTTGTCAAATTTACAGTGAAATTTTAAAAAATCATGATTAAAACCGTTGACAGGTTTGGTATTATATTCTATACAACTATCTTTAGAATATGGTCGATATAATGTCAAATCAGAATGAATTATCAAAAGGGGTAGAATTTAATAAAAAAAATATAATATTGTTAAAAGAAATTAAGTTGGTTCAAGTTAACTTCAGATACAATTGTCATTACATATTATAAATCTAACTTGATCAAATGACCGATTTAAGGTATCACTCTCTTACAATTATCGAAAAAGTTGTCAAATTTATAGTTAAATTTTAGAAAAAATCTGATTAAAACCGTTGACAGGTTTGGTAATATATTCTATACAACTATCTTTACAATATGGTCGATATAATGTTATATCAGAATGAATTATGAAGAAGTGGTAAAAATTACTTAAAAATATAATATTGTTAAAAGAAATTAAGTTGGTTCAAGTTTACTTCAGATACTAATGTCATTACATATTATTAATTTATCCTGATCAAATGACCTATTTTAGGTATCATCTATTACAATTATCGAAAAAGTTGTCAAATTAACAGTGAAATTTAAAAAAAATCGAGATTAAAACCGTTCACAGGTTTGGTATTATATTCTATACAACTATCTTTACAATATGATCGATATAATTTCATATCAGAATGAATTATCAAAAAGGGGTCGAATTTGATAAAAAAAATATAATATTGTTAAAAGAAATTAAGTTGGTTCAAGTTTACTTCAGATACAATTGTCATTATATATTATTAAATTAACCTGATCAAATGGCCGATTTAAGGTATCATCTATTAAAATTATTGAAAAAAGATGTCAAATTTACAGTGAAATTTAAAAAAAATCTTGATTAAAACCGTTGACAGGTTTGGTAATAAATTCTATACAACTATCTTTATAATATGGTTGATATAAGGTAATATCAGAATGAATTATAAAAAAGGGGTAGAATCTTGATTAAAACCGTTGGCAGGTTTGGTAATATATTCTATACAGCTATCTTTAGAATATGATCGATATAATTTCATATCAGAATGAATTATCAAAAAGGGGTAGAATTTGATAAAAAATATAATATTATTTAAAGAAATTAAGTTGGTTCAAGTTTACTTCAGATACAATTGTCATTACATATTATAAATTTATCTTGATCAATTGACCGATTTAAGGTTTCATCTATTAAAATTATTGAAAAAGATGTCAAATTTACAGTAAAATTTTTAAAAAAATCGTGATTAAAACCGTTGACAGGTTTGGTATTATATTCTATACAACTATCTTTAGAATATGGTCGATATAATGTAATATCAGAATGAATTATGAAAAAGTGGTAAAAATTACTTAAAAATATAATATTGTTAAAAGAAATTAAGTTGGTTCAAGTTTACTTCAGATACTAATGTCATTACATATTATTAATTTATCCTGATCAAATGACCTATTTAAGGTATCATCTATTACAATTATCGAAAAAGTTGTCAAATTTTCAGTGAAATTTTTAAAAAATCTTGATTAAAACCGTTCACAGGTTTGGTATTATATTCTATACAACTATCTTTAGAATATGATCGATATAATTTCATATCAGAATGAATTATCAAAAAGGGGTCGAATTTGATAAACAATATAATATTGTTAAAAGAAATTAAGTTGGTTCAAGTTTACTTCAGATACAATTGTCATTATATATTATTAATTTAACTTGATCAAATGACCCACTTAAGGTATCATCTATTACAATTATCGAAAAAGTTGTCAAATTTTCAGTGAATTTTTTTTTTAAATCTTGATTAAAACCGTTCACAGGTTTGGTATTATATTCTATACAACTATCTTTACAATATGATCGATATAATTTCATATCAGAATGAATTATCAAAAAGGGGTCGAATTTGATAAAAAAAATATAATATTGTTAAAAGAAATTAAGTTGGTTCAAGTTTACTTCAGATACAATTGTCATTATATATTATTAATTTAACCTGATCAAATGGCCGATTTAAGGTATCATCTATTAAAATTATTGAAAAAAGATGTCAAATTTACAGTGAAATTTAAAAAAATCTTGATTAAAACCGTTGACAGGTTTGGTTATAAATTCTATACAACTATCTTTAGAATATGATTGATATAAGGTAATATCAGAATGAATTATGAAAAAGGGGTAGAATCTTGATTAAAACCGTTGGCAGGTTTGGTAATATATTCTATACAACTATCTTTAGAATATGATCGATATAATTTCATATCAGAATGAATTATCAAAAAGGGGTAGAATTTGAAAAAAAATATAATATTGTTAAAAGAAATTAAGTTGGTTCAAGTTTACTTCAGATACAATTGTCATTACATATTATAAATTTATCTTGATCAAATGACCGATTTAAGGTTTCATCTATTAAAATTATTGAAAAAGATGTCAAATTAAAAGTAAAATTTTTAAAAATCGTGATTAAAACCGTTGACAGGTTTGGTAATATATTCTATACATCTAGCTTTAGAATATGGTTGATATAATGTAATATCAGAATGAATTATGAAAAAGTGGTAAAAATTACTTAAGAATATAATATTGTTAAAAGAAATTAAGTTGGTTCAAGTTTACTTCAGATACTAATGTCATTACATATTATTAATTTATCCTGATCAAATGACCTATTTAAGGTATCATCTATTACAATTATCGAAAAAGTTGTCAAATTAACAGTGAAATTTAAAAAAAAATCGAGATTAAAACCGTTCACAGGTTTGGTATTATATTTTTACAATTATCTTTGGAATATCGTCGATATAATGTTATATCAGAATGAATTATGAAAAAGTGGTAGAATTTACTGAAAAATATAATATTGTTAAAAGAAATTAAGTTGGTTAAAGTTTACTTCAGATACAATTGTCATTACATATTATAAATGTATCTTGATCAAATGACCGATTTAAGGTTTCATCTATTACAATTATCGAAAAAGTTGTCAAATTTACAGTGAAATTTAAAAAAAATCGTGATTAAAACCGTTGACAGCTTTGGTATTATATTCTATAGAACTATCTTTAGAATATGGTCGATATAATGTAATATCAGAATGAATTATGAAAAAGTGGTAAAAATTACTTGAAAATATAATATTGTTAAAAGAAATTAAGTTGGTTCAAGTTAACTTCAGATACTAATGTCATTACATATTATTAATTTATCCTGATCAAATGACCTATTTAAGGTATCATCTATTACAATTATCGAGAAAGTTGTCAAATTAACAGTGAAATTTAAAAAAAATCGAGACTAAAACCGTTGACAGGTTTGGTAATATATTCTATACAACTATCTTTAGAATATGGTCGATATAATGTTTTATCAGTATGAATTATGAAAAAGTGGTAGAATTTACTGAAAAATATAATATTGTTAAAATAAATTAAGTTGGTTCAAGTTCACTTCAGATACAATTGACATTAGATATTATAAATTTATCTTGATCAAATGACCGATTTAAGATATCATCTATTACAATTATCGAAAAATTTGTCAAGTTTACAGTGAAATTTTCAAAAATCATGATTAAAACCATTGACAGGTTTGGTAATATATTCTGTACAACTATCTTTAGAATATGGTCGATATAATGTAATATCAGTATGAATTATGAAAAAGGGGTCGAATTTACTGAAAAATATAATATTGTTAAAAGAAATTAAGTTGGTTCAAGTTTACTTCAGATAAAATTGTCATTACATATTATAAATTTATCTTGATCAAATGACCGATTTAAGGTTTCATCTATTACAATTATCGAAAAAGTTGTCAAATTTACAGTGAAATTTTAAAAATATCGTGATTAAAACCGTTCACAGGTTTAGTATTATATTCTATACAACTATCTTTAGAATATGGTCGATATAATGTAATATCAGAATGAATTATGAAAAAGTGGTAAAAATTACTTAAAAATATAATATTGTTAAAAGAAATTAAGTTGGTTCAAGTTTACTTCAGATACTAATGTCATTACATATTATTAATTTATCCTGATCAAATGACCTATTTCAGGTATCATCTATTACAATTATCATAAAAAGTTGTCAAATTAACAGTGAAATTTAAAAAAAATCGAGATTAAAACCGTTGACAGGTTTGGTATTATATTTTATACAATTATCTTTGGAATATCGTCGATATAATGTAATATCAGAATGAATTATGAAAAAGTGGTAGAATTTACTGAAAAATATAATATTGTTAAAAGAAATTAAGTTGGTTCAAGTTTACTTCAGATACAATTGTCATTTCATATTATAAATTTATCTTGATCAAATGACCGATTTAAGATATCACTCTCATACATTTATCGAAAAAATTGTCAAATATACAATTAAATTTTAAAAAATTGTGATTAAAACCGTTTACAGGTTTGGTAATATATTCTATACAACTATCTTTAGAATATGGTCGATATAATGTAATATCAGAATGAATTATGAAAAAGTGGTAGAATTTCATAAATAAGATAATATTGTTGAAAGAAATTAAGTTGGTTCAAGTTTACTTCAGATACAATTGTCATTACATATTATAAATTTATCTTGATCAAATGACCGATTTAAGGTATCATCTATTTAGATTATTGAAAAAGATGTCAAATTTACATTTAAATTTTTAAAAATTGTGATTAAAACCGTTGACAGGTTTGGTAATATATTCTATACAACTATCTTTAGAATGTGGTTGATATAATGTAATATCAGAATGAATTATGAAAAAGTGGTAAAATTTTCTAAAAAAATATAATATTGTTAAAAGAAATTAAGTTGGTTCAAGTTAACTTCAAATACAATTGTCATTACATATTATAAATGTATCTTGATCAAATGACCGATGTAAGATATCATCTATTACAATTATCGAAAAATTTGTCATGTTAACAGTGAAATGAATAATCAAAAAGGGGTAGAATTTGATAAAAAATATAATAATGTTAAAAGAAATTAAGTTGGTTCAAGTTTACTTCAGATACAATTGTAATTATATATTATTAATTTAACCTGATCAAATGACCGATTTAAGGTATCATCTATTACAATTATCGAAAAAGTTGTCAAATTTACAGTGAAATTTAAAAAAAAAATCTTGATTAAAACCGTTGGCAGGTTTGGTAATCTATTCTATACAACTATCTTAAGAATATGGTCGATATAATGTAATATCAGAATGAATTATCAAAAAGGGGTAGAATTTGATAAAAAATATAATATTGTTAAAAGAAATTAAGTTGGTTCAAGTTTACTTCAGATACAATTGTCATTACATATTATAAATTTATCTTGATCAAATGACCGATTGAAGGTATAATCTATTAACAATAATGAAAAAGATGTCAAATTTACAGTGAAATTTAAAAAAATCGTGATTAAAACTGTTGACAAGTTTCGTAATATATTCTATACAACTATCTTTAGAATATGGTCGATATAACGTTATATCAGTATGAATTATGAAAAAGTGGTAGAATTTACTGAAAAATATAATATTGTTAAAAGAAATTAAGTTGGTTCAAGTTTACATCAGATACAATTGTCATTACATATTATAAATTTATCTTGATCAAATGACCGATTTAAGATATCACTCTCATACAATTATCGAAAAAAATGTAGTTAAATTTAAAAAAATTGTGATTAAAACCGTTGACAGGTTTGGTAATATATTCTATACAACTATCTTTAGAATATGGTCGATATAATGTAATATCAGAATGAATTATGAAAAAGTGGTAGAATTTGATAAATAAGATAATTTAAAAAAATCGTGATTAAAACCGTTGACCGGTTTGGTTATATATTCTGTACAACTATCTTAAGAATATGGTCGATATAATGTAATATCAGTATGAATTATGAAAAAGTGGTAGATTTTACTGAAAAATATAATATTGTTAAAAGAAATTAAGTTGGTTCAAGTGTACTTCAGATACAATTGTCATTCCATATTATAAATTTAATTTGTTTAAATGACCGATTTAAGGTATCATCTATTAAAATTATTGAAAAAGATGTCAAATTTACAGTGAAATTTAAAAAAATCGTGATTCAAACCGTTTGCACGTTTGGTAATATATTCTATACAACTATCTTTAGAAAATGGTCGTTATAATATCATAACAGAATGAATTATCAAAAAGGGGTAAAATTTAATAAAAAATAAAATATTGTTAAAAGAAATTAAGTTGGTTCAAGTTTACTTCAGATACAATTGTCATTATATATTATTAATTTAACCTGATCAAATGACCGATTTAAGGTATCATCTATTACAATTATCAAAAAAGTTGACAAATTTACAGTGAATCTTGATTAAAACCGTTGGTAGGTTTGGTAATATATTCTATACAACTATCTTTAGAATATGATCGATATAATTTCATATCTGAATGAATTATCAAAAGGGGTAGAATTTGATAAAAAATATAATACTGTTAAAAGAAATTAAGTTGGTTCAACTTAACTTCAGATACAATTGACACTACAAATTATAAATTTAACTTGATCAAATGACCGATTTAAGGTATCACTCTCTTACAATTATCGAAAAAGTTGTCAAATTTACAGTTAAATTTTAAAAAATTATGATTAAAACCGTTGACCGGTACAGTAATATATTCTATACAACTATCTTTAGAGTATGGTCGATATAATGTAATATCAGAATGAATTATGAAAAAGTGGTAGAATTTGATAAATAAGATAATATATTTAAAAGAAATTAAGTTGGTTCAAGTTTACTTCAGATACAATTGTCATTACATATTATAAATTTAACTTGATAAAATGACCGATTTAAGGTATCATCTATGACAGTTATCGAAGAAGTTGTTAAATTTACAGTGAAATTTAAAAAAATCGTGATTAAAACCACTGACAGGTTTGGTAATATATTCTGTACAACTATCTTTAGAATATGGTCGATATAATGTCATATCAGAATGAATTATGAAAAATTGGTAGAATTTACTGAAAAATATAATATTGTTAAAAGAATTTAAGTTGGTTCAAGTTTACTTCAGACACAATTGTCATTACATATTATAAATTTATCTTGATCAAATGACCGATTTAAGGTTTTATCTATTACAATTATCGAAAAAGGTATCAAATTTACAGTGAAATTTTAAAAAATTCTTGATTAAAACCGTTGACAGGTTTGGTAATATATTCTATACAACTATCTTTAGAATATGGTCGATATAATTTAATATCAGAATGAATTATGAAAAAGTGGTAGAATTTGATAAATAAGATAATATAGTTAAAAGAAATTAAGTTGGTTCAAGTTAACTTCAGATACAATTGTCATTATATATTATTAATTTAACCTGATCAAATGACCGATTTAAGGTATCATCTATTACAATTATCGAAAAAGTTGTCAAATTTACAGTGAAATTTAAAAAAAAATCTTGATTAAAACCATTGACAGGTTTGGTAATCTATTCTATACAACTATCTTTAGAATATGGTCGATATAACGTTATATCAGTATGAATTATGAAAAAGTGGTAGAATTTACTGAAAAATATAATATTGTTAAAAGAAATTAAGTTGGTTCAAGTTTACATCAGATACAATTGTCATTACATATTATAAATTTATCTTGATCAAATGACCGATTTAAGATATCACTCTCATACAATTATCGAAAAAAATGTAGTTAAATTTAAAAAAATTGTGATTAAAACCGTTGACAGGTTTGGTAATATATTCTATACAACTATCTTTAGAAAATGGTCGATATAATGTAATATCAGAATGAATTATGAAAAAGTGGTAGAATTTGATAAATAAGATAATTTAAAAAAATCGTGATTAAAACCGTTGACCGGTTTGGTTATATATTCTGTACAACTATCTTTAGAATATGGTCGATATAATGTCATATCAGAATGAATTATGAAAAAGGGGTAAAATTTAATAAAAAATATAATATTGTTAAAAGAAATTAAGTTGGTTCAAGTTTACTTTAGATACTAATGTCATTACATATTATTAACTTATCCTGATCAAATGACATATTTAAGGTATTATCTATAACAATTATCGAATAAGTTGTCAAATTAACAGTGATATTTAAAAAAATCGTGATTAAAACCATTGACAGGTTTGGTAATATATTCTTTACAACTATCTTTAGAATATGGTTGAGATAATGTTATATCAGAATGAATTATGAAAAAGAGGGAGAATTTATCAAAAAATATAATATTGTTAAAAGAAATTAAGTTGGTTCAAGTTTACTTCAGATATAATTGTCATTACATATTATAAATTTAACTTGATAAAATGACCGATTTAAGGTATCATCTATGACAGTTATCGAAGAAGTTGTTAAATTTACAGTGAAATTTAAAAAAATCGTGATTAAAACCATTGACAGGTTTGGTAATATATTCTGTACAACTATCTTTAGAATATGGTCGATATAATGTAATATCAGAATGAATGATGAAAAAGGGGTAAAATTTAATAAAAAATATAATATTGTTAAAAGAAATTAAGTTGGTTCAAGTTTACTCCAGATACAATTGTCATTACATATTATAAATTTAACTTGATCAAATGACCGATTTAAAGTATCATCTATTACAATTATCGAAAAAGTTAGTCAAATTTACAGTGAAATTTTAAAAAATCGTGATTAAAACCATTGACAGGTTTGGTAATATATTCTGTCCAACTATCTTTAGAATATGGTCGATATAATGTCATATCAGAATGAATTATCAAAAAGGGGTAGAATTTGATAAATAAGATAATATAGTTAAAAGTTATTTAGTTGGTTCAAGTTTACTTCAGATACAATTGTCATTACATATTATAAATTTAACTTGAGCAAATGACCTATTCAAGGTATCATCTATTACAATTATCGAAAAAGTTACAATTTACAGTGAAATTTTAAAAAATCTTGATTAAAACCGTTCACAGGTTTGGTAATATATTCTATACAACTATCTTTAGAATATGATCGATATAATTTCATATCAGAATGAATTATCAAAAAGTGGTAGAATTTGATAAAAAAATATAATAGTGTTAAAAGAAATTAAGTTGGTTCAAGTTTACTTCAGATACAATTGTCATTACATATTATAAATTTATCTTGATCAAATGACCGATTTAAGGTATCATCTATTAAAATTAATAAAATAGTTGTCAAATTTACAGTGAAATTTAAAAAAATCGTGATTTAAAACTGTTGACAGGTTTTATTATATATTCTATACAACTATCTTTAGAATATGGTTGATATAATGTAATATCAGAATGAATTATGAAAAAGGGGTAGAATTTACTGAAAATAATAATATTGTTAAAGAAATTCAGTTGGTTCAAGTTAACTTCAAATACAATTGTCATTACATATTATAAATGTATCTTGATCAAATGACCGATTTAAGATATCATCTATTACAATTATCGAAAAAATTGTCAAATTTACAGTGAAATTTAAAAAAAATCGTAATTAAAACCGTTATATGTATTGATAATTGTATTTGATGTTACCTTAAATCGGTCATTTGATCAAGACAAATTTATTATATGTATTGATAATTGTATTTCATCTTACCTTTAATTGGATATTTGATCAAGACAAATGTATTATATGTATTGATAATTGTATTTGATGTTACCTTTAATCGGTCATATGATCAAGATGTTTTCTAATGTGTATTGACAATTGTATTTGAAGTCAACTTGAACCAACGAAACCTTTATTATACAAGTGTAATATTTTTCAGTAATTGTATAATAATTGTACATAATGTAACAGTAAACTTTTTCTGGTATAGTGATCATTTTCATGCATTTTTCTGTAAATTTGACATTTTTTTTATAATTGTATTTGATGTAACCTTCATCGGTCAATTGATCAAGATAATTTTATTATATGTATTGATAATTGTATTTGATGTTACCTTAAATCGGTCATAAGATCAAATTGTTTTCTAAGATGACTTGACAATTGTATTTGAAGTCGACTTGAACCAACGAAACCTTTAATTTAAAAATTTTAATATTTTTTAGTAATTTTATAATAATTATACATAATGTAGCAGCAAACTTGTTTCTGGTATATTGATCATTTTCATGCATTTTACTGTAAATTTGACATTTTTTTATAATTGTATTTGATGTAACCTTTATCGGTCAATTCATCAATATAATTTTATTACATGAATTGATAATTGTATTTGATGTTACCTTAAATCGGTCATAAGATCAAGATGTTTTCTAAGATGAATTGACAATTGTATTTGAGGTCGACTTGAACCAACGAAACCTTTAATATAAAAATGTAATATTTTTCAGTAATTGTATAATAATTGTACATAATGTAACAGCAAACCTGTTTTGGTATATTGGTCATTTTCATGCATTTTATTGTAAATTTGACATTTTTTTTCATAACTGTATTTGATGTAACCTTCATCGGTCGATTGATCAAGATAATTTTATAATATGTATTGACATGTGATGTTACCTAGAACCGGTCATTTGATCAAGACAAATTTATTATATGTATTGATAACTGTATTTGATGTTACCTTTAAGCGGTCATATGATCAAGATGTTTTCTAAGATGTATTGTCAATTGTATTTGAAGTCAACTTGAACCAACGAAACCTTTATTATAAAATTGTAATATTTTTCAGTAATTGTAAAATAATTGTACATGTTACAGTAAGCCTTTTTTTGGTATAATAATCATTTTCATGCATTTTTGTGTAAATTTGATATTTTTTTATAATTGTACTTGATGTAACCTTCATCGGTCAATTGATCAAGATAATTTTATAATATATATTGACATTTGATGTCACCTGAAATCGGTCATTTGATCAAGACAAATGTATAATATGTATTTATAATTGTATTTGATGTAACCTTAAATCGGTCATTTGATGAAGACAAATTTATTATATGTATTGATAATTGTATTTGATGTTTACTTGAATCGGTCATATGATCAAGATGTTTTCTAAGATGTATTGACAATTGTATTTGAAGTCAACTTGAACCAACGAAACCTTTATTAGAAAAATGTAATATTTTTCAGTAATTGTATAATAATTGTACATAATGTAACAACAAACTTGTTTTTGGTATATTGATAATTTTCATGCATTTTACTGTAAATTTGCCTTTTTTTTCATAATTGTATATGATGTAACCTTCATCGGTCAATTGATCAAGATAATTTTTATAATATTTATTCACATTTAAAGTTACCTAAAATCGGTCATTTGATCAAGACAAATTTATTATATGTATTGATAATTGTATTTGATGGTACCTTAAAACGGTCATATGATCAAGATTACTTGAACCAACGAAACCTTTATTATCAAAATGTAATATTTTTTCAGTAATTGTATAATAATTGTATATAATGTAACAGCAAACTTGTTTCTGGTATATTGTTCATTTTCATGCATTTTATTGTAAATTTGAAATTTTTTTATGATTGTATTTGATGTAACCATCGGTCAATTGATCAAGATAATTTTATGATATGTATTGATAATTGTATTTGATGATGCCTTTAATCGGTCATATGATCAAGATATTTTCTAAGATGACTTGACAATTGTATTTGAAGTCGACTTGAACCAACGAAACCTTTAATATAAAAATGTAATATGTTTCAGTAATTGTATAATAATTGTACATAATGTAATAGCAAACCTGTTTTTGGTATATTGGTCATTTTCATGCATTTTACTGTAAATTTGACAATTTTTTTTCATAATTGTATTTGATGTAACCTTCATCGGTCAATTGATCAAGATAATTTTATAATATGTATTGACATTTGAAGTTACCTAACATCGGTCATTTGATCAAGACAAATTTATTATATGTATTGATAATTGTATTTGATGTTACCTTAAATCGGTCATTTGATCAAGACAAATTTATTATATGTATTGATAATTGTATTTGATGTTACCTTCAATCGGTCATATGATCAAGATGTTTTCTAAGATGTATTGACAATTGTAATTGAAGTCAACTTGAACCAACGAAACTTTTATTATAAAAATGTAATATTTTTCAGTAATTGTATAATAATTGTACATAACGTAACAGCAAACCTGTTTTTGGTATAATGATAATTTTCATGCATTTTACTGTAAATTTGACATTTTTTTGGATAATTGTTTATGATGTTAACTTAAATCGGTCAATTGATCAAGATAAATTATTATATGTATTGATAATTGTATTTGATGTTACCTTAAAACGGTCATATGATCAAGATGTATTCTTACATGTATTGACAATTGTATTTGAAGTTAACTTGAACCAACGAAACCTTTAATATAAAAATGTAATATTTTTCAGTAATTGAATAATAATTGTACATAATGTTACAGCAAACCTGTTTGGTATATTGATCATTTTCGTGCATTTTACTGTAAATTTGACATTTTTTTATAATTGTATTTGATGTAACCTTTATCGGTCAATTGATCAAGATAATTTTATTATACGTATTGATAATTGTATTTGATGTTTCCTTTAATCGGTCATATGATCAAGATGTTTTCTAAGATGACTTGACAATTGTATTTGAAGTCGACCTGAACCAACGAAACCTTTAATATAAAAATGTAATTTTCAGTAATTGTATTATAATTGTACATAATGTAACAGCAAACCTGTTTTTGGTATATTGGTCATTTTCATGCATTTTACTGTAAATTTGACATTTTTTTTATAATTGTATTTGATATAACCGTCATCGGTCAATTGATCAAGATAATTTTATAATATGTATTGACATTTGATGTTTCCTGAAATCGGTCATTTGATCAAGACAAATTTATTATATGTATTGATAATTGTATTTGATGTTACCTTAAATCGGTCATTTGATCAAGACAAATTTATTATATGTATTGATAATTGTATTTGATGTTACCTTTAATCGGTCATATGATCAAGTTGTTTTCTAAGATGTATTGAACATTGAATTTGAATTCAACTTGAACCTTTATAATAAATTGGAATATTTTTCAGTAATTGTATAATAATTGTACATATTGTTACAGTAAACCTTTTTTGGTATAATAATCATTTTCATACATTTTTGTGTAAATTTGATATTTTTTTTATAATTGTATTTGATATAACCTTCATCGGTCAATTGATCAATATGTTTTCTAAGATGAATTGACAATTGTATTTGAAGTCGACATGAACTAACGAAACCTTAAATATAATAATGTAATTTTTTTCAGTAATTGTATAATAATTGTACATAATGTAACAGCAAACCTGTTTTGGGTATATTGGTCATTTTCATGCATTTTACTGTAAATTTGACGTTTTTTTGGATAATTGTTTATGAAGTTAACTTAAATCGGTCAATTGATCAAGACAAATTTATAATATGTTTTGATAATTGTATTTGATGATACCTTTAATCGGTAATATGATCAAGATTACTTGAACCAACGAAACCTTTATTATAAAAATGTAATAATTTTCAGTAATTGTATAATAATTGTACATAATGTAACAGCAAACTTGTTTCTGGTATATTGATCATTTTCATGCATTTTATTGTAAATTTGATTTTTTTTTATAATTGTATTTGATGTAACCTTCATCGGTCAATTGATCAAGATAATTTTATAATATGTATTGACATTTGAAGTTACCTAAGATTGGTCATTTGATCAAGACAAATTTATTATATGTATTGATAATTGTATTTGATGTTACCTTAAATCTGTCATTTGATCAAGATGTTTTCTAAGATGTATTGACAATTGAATTTGAAGTCAAATTGAAGCAACGAAACTTGTATTATAAAAATGTAATATTTTTCAGTAATTGTATAATAATTGTACATACCGTAACAGCAAACCTGTTTCTGGTATAATGATAATTTTCATGCATTTTACTGTAAATTTGACATTTTTTTGAATAACTGTTTATGATGTTAACTTAAATCGGTCAATTGATCAAGACAAATTATTATATGTATTGATAATTGTATTTGATGTTACCTTAAAACGGTCATATGATCAAGATGTATTCTTACATGTATTGACAATTGTATTTGAAGTTAACTTGAACCAACGAAACCTTTAATATAAAAATGTAATATTTTTCAGTAATTGTATAATAATTGTACATAATGTTACAGCAAACCTGTTTGGTATATTGATCATTTTCGTGCATTTTACTGTAAATTTGACATTTTTTTATAATTGTATTTGATGTAACCTTTATCGGTCAATTGATCAAGATAATTTTATTATACGTATTGATAATTGTATTTGATGTTTCCTTTAATCGGTCATATGATCAAGATGTTTTCTAAGATGACTTGACAATTGTATTTGAAATCGACTTGAACCAACGAAACTTTTAATATAAAAATGTAATATTTTTCAGTAATTGTATAATAATTGTACATAATGTAACAGCAAACTTGTTTCTGGTATATTGATCATTTTCATGCATTTTATTGTAAATTTGAATTTCTTTTATAATTGTATTTGATGTAACCTTCATCGGTCAATTGATCAAGATAATTTTATTATATGTTTTGATAATTGTATTTGATGATACCTTTAATCGGTCATATGATCAAGATTACTTGAACCAACGAAACCTTTATTATAAAAATGTAATAATTTTCAGTAATTGTATATTGATTGTACATAATGTAACAGCAAACTTGTTTCTGGTATATTGATCATTTTCATGCATTTTATTGTAAATTTGAATTTGTTTTATAATTGTATTTGATGTAACCTTCATCGGTCAATTGATCAAGATAATTTTTTAATATGTATTGACATTTGAAGTTACCTAAGATTGGTCATTTGATCAAGACAAATTTATTATATGTATTGATAATTGTAATTGATGTTACCTTAAATCGGTCATTTGATCAAGACAAATTTATTATATGTATTGATAATTGTATTTGATGTTACCTTTAATCGGTCATATGATCAAGATGTTTTCTAAGATGTGTATTGAAAATTGTATTTGAAGTCAAATTGAACCAACGAAACTTTTATTATAAAAATGTAATATTTTTCAGTAATTGTATAATAATTGTACATACCGTAACAGCAAACCTGTTTCTGGTATAATGATAATTTTCATGCATTTTACTGTAAATTTGACATTTTTTTGAATAATTGTTTATGATGTTAACTTAAATCGGTCAATTAATCAAGACAAATTATTATATGTATTGATAATTGTATTTGATGTTACCTTAAAACGGTCATATGATCAAGATGTATTCTTAGATGTATTGACAATTGTATTTGAAGTTAACTTGAACCAACGAAACCTTAAATATAAAAATGTAATATTTTTCAATAATTGTATAATAATTGTACATAATGTAACAGCAAACCTGTTTGGTATATTGATCATTTTCGTGCATTTTACTGTAAATTTGACATTTTTTTATAATTGAACTTGATGTAACCTTTATCGGTCAATTGATCAAGATAATTTTATTATACGTATTGATAATTGTATTTGATGTTTCATTTAATCGGTCATATGATCAAGGTGTTTTCTAAGATGACTTGACAATTGTATTTGAAGTCGACCTGAACCAACGAAATCTTTAATATAAAAATGTAATATTTTTCAGTAATTGTATAATAATTGTACATAATGTAACAGCAAACCTGTTTTTGGTATATTGGTCATTTTCATGTATTTTACTTTAAATTTGACATTTTTTTTCATAATTGTATTTGATGTAACCTTCATCTGTCAATTGATCAAGATAATTCTATTATATGTATTGACATTTAAAGTTACCTAAAATCGGTCATTTGATCAGGACAAATTTATTATATGTATTGATAATTGTATTTGATGTTACCTTTAATCGGTCATATGATCAAGATGTTTTCTAAGATGTATTGACAATTGTAATTGAAGTCAACTTGAACCAATGAAACTTTTATTATAAAAATGTAATATTTTTCAGTAATTGTATAATAATTGTACATAATGTAACAGCAAACCTGTTTTTGGTATATTGATAATTTTCATGCATTTTACTGTAAATTGGACATTTTTTTGGATAATTGTTTATAATGTTAACTTAAATCGGTCAATTGATCAAGACAAATTATTATATGTATTGACAATTGTATTTGAAGTCAACTTGAACCAACGACACCTTTAATATAAAAATGTAATATTTTTCAGTAATTGTATAATATTTGTACATGATGTAACAGCAAACCTGTTTTTGGTATATTGATCATTTTCGTGCTTTTTACTGTCACTTTGACATTTTTTTTTAATTGTATTTGATGTAACCTTTATCGGTCAATTGATAAAGATAATTTTATTATGCATATTGATAATTGTATTTGATGCTACCTAAAATCGGTCATTTGATCAAGACAAATTTATTATATGTATTGATAATTGTATTTGATGTTACCTTTTAATCGGTCATATGATCAAGATGTTTTCTAAGATGTATTGACAATTGTACTTGAAGTCAACTTGAACCAACGAAACCTTTATTATAAAATTGTTATATTTTTCAGTAATTGTATAATTATTGTACATAATGTAACAGTAAACTTTTTTTGTATAATGATCATTTTCATGCATTTTTGTGTAAATTTGACATTTTTTTATAATTGTATTTGATATAACCGTCATCGGTCAATTGATCAAGATAATTTTATAATATGTATTGACATTTGATGTTTCCTGAAATCGGTCATTTGATCAAGACAAATTTATTATATGTATTGATAATTGTATTTGATGTTACCTTAAATCGGTCATTTGATCAAGACAAATTTATTATATGTATTGATAATTGTATTTGATGTTACCTTTAATCGGTCATATGATCAAGTTGTTTTCTAAGATGTATTGAACATTGAATTTGAATTCAACTTGAACCTTTATAATAAATTAGAATATTTTTCAGTAATTGTATAATAATTGTACATAATGTTACAGTAAACCTTTTTTGGTATAATAATCATTTTCATGCATTTTTGTGTTAATTTGATATTTTTTTATAATTGTATTTGATATAACCTTCATCGGTCAATTGATCAATATGTTTTCTAAGATGAATTGACAATTGTATTTGAAGTCGACATGAACTAACGAAACCTTTAATATAATAATGTAATATTTTTCAGTAATTGTATAATAATTGTACATAATGTAACAGCAAACCTGTTTTGGGTATATTGGTCATTTTCATGCATTTTACTGTAAATTTGACGTTTTTTTTGGATAATTGTTTATGAAGTTAACTTAAATCGGTCAATTGATTAAGACAAATTTATAATATGTATTGATAATTGTATTTGATGATACCTTTAATCGGTCATATGATCAAGATATTTTCTAAGATGACTGGACAATTGTATTTGAAGTCGACATGAACGAACGAAACCTTAAATATAAAAATGTAATATTTTTCAGTAATTGTATAATAATTGTACATAATGTAACAGCAAACCTGTTTTTGGTATATTGATCATTTTCGTGCATTTTTTACTGTAAATTTGACATTTTTTTATAAGTGTATTTGATGTAACCTTTATCGGTCAATTGATCAAGATAATTTTATTATACGTATTGATAATTGTATTTGATGTTTCCTTTAATCGGTCATATGATCAAGATGTTTTCTAAGATGACTTGACAATTGTATTTGAAATCGACTTGAACCAACGAAACCTTTAATATAAAAATGTAATATTTTTTCAGTAATTGTAGAATAATTGTACATAATGTAACAGCAAACTTGTTTCTGGTATATTGATCATTTTCATGCATTTTATTGTAAATTTGATTTTTTTTTATAATTGTTTTTGATGTAACCTTCATCGGTCAAATGATCAAGATAATTTTATAATATGTATTGACATTTGAAGTTACCTAAGATTGGTCATTTGATCAAGACAAATTTATTATATGTATTGATAATTGTAATTGATGTTACCTTAAATCGGTCATTTGATCAAGACAAATTTATTATATGTATTGATAATTGTATAAAACAGATGAAATCAAATAAAGTTTAATTTTGGACCCAGATTTTGACCAACTTGAAAACTGGGCCAATAATCAAGAATCTAAGTACATTTTTAGATTCAACATATCAAAGAACCCAACCGATTCATTTTTTGTCAAAATCAAATTAAGTTTAATTTTGGACCCTTTGGACGTTAATGTAGACCAATTTGAAAACATGACCAAAAGTTAAGAATCTACATACACAGTTAGATTCGGCATATCAAAGAACCCCAATGATTCAATTTTGATGAAATCAAACAAAGTTTAATTTTTGACCCTTTGGGCCCCTTTTTCCTAAACTGTTGGGACCAAAACTCCCAAAATCAATACCAACCTACCTTTTATGGTCATAAACCTTGTTTTTAAATTTATAGATTTCTATTTACTTATACTAACGTTATGGTGCGAAAACCAAGAAAAATGCTTTTTTGGGTCCCTTTTAGGCCCCTAATTCCTAAACTGTTGGGACCTAAACTCCCAAAATCAATACCAATCTTCCTTTTGTGGTCATAAACATTGTGTTCAAATTTCATTGATTTCTATTTACTTAAACTAAAGTTATTGTGCGAAAACCAAGAATAATGCTTATTTGGGCCCTTTTTTGGCCCCTAATTCTTAACTGTTGAAACCAAAACTCCCAAAATCAATCCCAACCTTTCTTTTGTGGTCATAAACCTTGTGTCAAAATTTCATAGATTTCTATTAACTTAAACTAAAGTTATAGTGCGAAAACCAAGAAATGCTTATTTGGGCCCATTTTGGCCCCTAATTCCTAAAATGTTGGGACCAAAACTGCCAAAATCAATACCAACCTTCCTTTTATGGTCATAAACCTTGTGTTAAAATTTCATAGATTGCTATATACTTTTACTAAAGTTAGAGTGCGAAAACTAAAAGTATTCGGACGACGACGACGCCAACGTGATAGCAATATACGACGAAATTTTTTTCAAAATTTGCGGTCGTATAAAAATCACTTACCACTCCTCTAAACACTTCGGAAGTATATCGGAAAGGGGTCATCTCAAAATTCATTTAGATGTTGATATAAGCTGTCATCACTTCTTGGATGTTGTTAAAACTTTTAATTGTTTACCTACGACTGGGACATTTTCTATCATCGTTTTTATGACAAATGAAATTTATTAGTTGGATACACTCGTTCGTAAAACGATTTTTGTTGGTAAATTTGACAATAAATTAAAATAAATATTTTTGTATAATTTTCTGGGCATACGTTTAAGTATTTAGTTGTAATTTAACAGTGGTTTTGAAGATACTTTGAGAAATAAATATACTTTTGTGTCTATATGCAATAAACAGAAAGGGAAAAAAAGGGGGGGGGGAATGATTAAAGACATCAAAAGATACAATATATATATTTAGACAGAGATTCATAATAAATCTTACCTTCAACTTTGCACCCATTGATGCTTATGCCAGCCCCCGACCCAACCCGTACTACAGTTGATGGGGACTGACATATCACAATAGTGGTGGGGTGGTGCACTGTGATTCACCTCACACCCCTTCCACATCTCAGCATGGTTTCAGACACTCTGTTACAGACTCGAAAGCCACGGACACATTTCTCTTCCTTTGACGATACGAAGGTGGCATTAATATACATCAATAGTTCCAATGACAAAATTACGTGACGTCCTGCCATTTTGATTTCGCGGTCAATAAGTATTTCGCGGTCAATATGCGATAACGAGGGAGGACGGATACACGATGCATGCATTTTTTACTATTTATTTAATAAGTATTTTTTTATTATTATATGATTTTAAAAATAAAAAGTGAATAAATGAATATTTTTACGGAAAAACTTCGAATCCAACTTTTACACATTTTTTTTTATCTTGTTTTTCCCCCCCAAAAAATGACCGCGAATGACCCATTTACGCAATATAAATTAGGTCGCCCTAATTTTGGTTAAAAGTTAATGGATTGAATTTCCTAAAGTACAATACATGTGCTAGATAGATTAATAAAATTTAGGTTGATCATGAAACTATGTTAATCACAATTTTGATTGATGTTTCGTTATGGGAAAAAAACGAGAGGAATTTAATTAGACTGTATAAAGGACAAGGTTGGCCTTAACTTGATATAAAAACAACTGAAAAAAGTAAGAATTTCAAACTACATTCGACTCACCTTAAAGCTAAAATTTGATTCCGAGAAAGGTATGTGCATAAATTGATAACTTTACTTATTTTTTTTGTCTTAAAATAAGGGTTTCAATTTTTTCTTTTCTTTTTTTAAATCAATTTCGATACAGTTTTAGACAAAATAGTTTTGATTCCAATCAATTATAAGAATATGTGAAACAAAAATATTTTTTTGTGGTTAAACAACTTTGACTTGCTTAATTTAGAATAAACATTATTTCTAATAAATTTCTGAACTTCAAATTTATATGTATAAGTGTGAGTATGTGTCAATTTACGAAAGTTCTGATGTTTTAAACTTTTTTTTACAATAGAAAAGAAAAATGGCAAATTTTTTACCAGACGAGGATTCGGTATACAACTGGACCGAGTGAGTACATATTTGATTTATAAACATTCAAAGTTCATTCTAAAATCGTTACCATCGATTTTATTCTTGTTTGATTTCCTCATAAACATTCATGGTTTTTTTCAATTTAAGTTCTTTTAAATAATCAATTTGAATAATGGAAGTTTGATATCTTTTCAATTATCTATAACACATTTTAGTTTATGTACAAGAAAACATTAATGATTTATCTCTTTTTTAATTCGCAGACTGATTTATTTTTACAAGACTTCCCATGGAGTGGGGGAGATGAGAGAGGGGAGGAGAGTAGCCCAATTCATTTTGGCACGGTCTTTAAAGAAGAACCAATATCGTAAGTTTCCTTGTCTCTTCTTGTATTTTTGTAGGAATATTGTAACTCTGAGACATTTCAATATGATTAAACACATGCTATTTCGGAGTAATGGATAAAAAATATTGGATGTATATATATATATATATATGCATTTTCTATCTGTTATGTGAAACTACAACATTATATCTTCACAAAACTGGGAATGTGCTGTTAACATTTATGTAAAAACCTACTTTTTTAGTTCATTTTCATTCCAAGAATTAATTTTGTAGTGGTGTAAAGAGATTCTATGAAGTGGACTCTTCAAGAGAGAGTTTACTTTTGTCACCTGAAGAAAAAAAGAAATCATCTAGGTAAGTTTTAGATGTGAATTTTCGGTATATGATGTACAAATTTGCAGTTACGTCCAGTCAGAATAGGGCCGATAAATATGATGTCTCGTGTAAAGAAAGTGTCACGCTTATTGCACGTTAAGAAACCTTGCAACAGCTCTTCCAGGGGATCCGTAGGTGACCTGTTGCAAGGCTGAATTTCTGTCCCTATGCAATATACTCTCCGATTTCCCGTGGTAGTCTAAATTTCTCCGACCTTGATCTACCGCGGACCACCTTATTACAAAACCTATATATTGTGTTTATTGTTAATTTATTTTTGACCTAATATACATGAAATATTTGCCAACAACCAATGAATCAATTTTGTATATATTGTATATGATTTTTTTTATTCAGCAAAAAAGGGGTAAAACGACGGTTGATAACAGAGGATAAAGAAAATGACCAGAAGATGAAAAGGTAAGTTGCTTTTTTATTGTTTTTTTTTCATTTGTTTACAAACCAAAAATAAAGATTTAATGTCATAACGTAGTATATTTATTAAACATATGAAACTAACACGAGATATGACCTTAATCATTATTACAAGTAAAAAAAATGGGGTAGGATACTTTAAGATTAAGCGCTGAACAAAAAAAACAAAACTCTCTGGCTGATAATCAATGATTATCTTTGAACGTTGTTAGATTGTAACAGTGAGAAAAATAGAGAAAGAAGCATTAAAAGGAAAAGATATTGTAACCATCAACGATACAGATACACACAACTACATTGTTTATAGGAAAAAAATATCGAGTTATCTCTCTTTATACATAGTCTCAATTATATATAAAAAGCATTTTTTTTTTATAAAGGTGTTATTTCTTCAATATGCGTTTTCTGTCTTAAATTAATAGACAATGATATAACTGTTTTGCTGGATCAGTGTTTGTTTTATATATGTCTGCTTTGTTCTTTTTATTTTAAAACAGATAATAACAGATAAAACAATTAACAGAAGTGATAGGGAAAATGGAGGAAAATCATTCTACTACTATTCACATCTTAAAGGGTATGATAACCCAGTTGGAGAAAGAAAAGCCAAGAAGGCAGAACATTATTACATTATGAATAAAGTATTTGTACTTGTATTTGTATTGGTTTTTTTTTAATAACACATTCAGTACTAGAAATGTATTGCTCAAAGATTACATTACGTTAATTTCAATAAGTCATTTGCTCATACTGGAAAATATCGAACGTAAACAACAACTAGACACATTACAAAATCATGCTTACATTATAGTTTAGTCGCTACACGATTTTATTTGTTTTCTTAAATAGAACCCACAACTATTTATACTTCTTAGTATATAAGGATGGGCCAACTTCAGGTGTTGAATCATTTAAAAGGAGTGGGTTACACAGATGTTTAAACACCTGTAGTATATTTAAGGAGTGGTTGCTTCGGTGTTAAAAGACACCTGTTTATATGATTTAAACGTGTGCTTTTACACTGGTTTCTGACAGTGTATTTAGGAGTGGTTTGCTAGGGTTTTAGGACATCTGTTTTAACTTGTGCTTCTTGAAAAAAAAATACAATGCGTTCCTTTAAAGGATTGGGTTTGTCATATGCTTAGACACCTGTTTCTGATAAAACGTATATAGGAAGGGGTTCACACAGGTGTCGGGACATCTGTTTATGTAGCTAATGCTTTTAAGTGTAAATCTATAAGGAGTAACAGTTATTCAAAATATGGTGTGAAGGTTCGCATTGCATCAGTGTATTATTAGAGTGTTTAAAAGTGAACATTTATAAAGTGCTTACACTTTCACCTCAAAATATTTATAACCCCTCTTATTTTTAAAAAGAAAAAAACTTTGACCCCAATATTTTATAACCCCCTCATATTTATGGCCCCATTTGAAAGGGGGTGTTATAATTATGCACCCACACTCAAGGGGCTTTGGGTGTTCAGTGATACTACACTACTTGGAACATTTCTATGAATGTATTATATGGGTTATATGCCTTTACTCCAAGACAGAGCAAAACAATTATTTTAAATTTGAATTTTTCATTTTTTTGGCATTTAGTTTTAATTGTTCGAAATACTTGCAACCGGACTTTAACAAACATCTATTTTCTTGTCATCTTTGTTTATATCAAAATCTACTTACTTGTCTGAAAAACATTTGCAATTACCCCTTGCAATCGCTAACTTTTAAATTATCTCCCTTTCATGATCTCCCGAATAGAAGATCACTTTACCTTCAGCGAAAATGGCTACAGCCTGATCGCATTTGGTTTGAAAAGCAATCGTTATTATTATATTAGAAAGGAATAGACATCGAGTGATTTGGATTCAATGGAAGACAAGTATAAGAGCTGTGGAAATTGCAGCGCACGTATGAACGTGTTAGATACGCACGATGAATGCTACCGACATCGGATTTGTCATAAGGCCTTTCCCTGCAATATTTGCCGGGAATGGGATGATGAGAAACGGTCACTCGTGGATAAAATGCTGGAGAAAGCCAGGTCAAAGCTTTCTTTTCATCAAGTGCCGTTAACCCTTCTGTGCAGGAGGCAGGCAAGATGAATGAAAAATTAGCATGAATAGTACAGGAAAGCTGATTATGAAACTATTCACCAGGGCAATAGTCTGAAACTATTGACTGGCAAATGGTTCTGTGGAATGAAATAGCACAACTATTTCATTACTTTTTATATAGAAAAAACATACTGAAGTATAAAAATGTAAAATACTACTAGCACTATTTTGCCATACATGTTATAGTTGCTATTTAGTTTTAATATTTAACTTTTAATGTAGATAACTGCACTACCCTAAAGTGCATTGCACATGTATGTAGTGGAAATATACTGAGCCAAAACAGTTCAGCAACAAAAATGTAAAATTTTATTTTATTACAAAATCATAACAACATATAATTTTAATAATAACTAAATGGAATTATGACTTGTCAGAAGTAACATGAATGTTTATCACTCACCTTCATAAGGATTTTCTTTGTATGGAGCGAGGGGAGGTCAAAATGCGGAAATGAGTATAGTGTTATTTAAAATTAATTTCTCAGCCATATCCGAATTGGTTGCTGCCTTATACCAGTCATAAGATAAAAATTGGGATACCATAAAGCATATTTTGTTAACAAGGAACAAAAGGGTAAAACATGCTACACAGAGGAACAAGTGATAAGTATGCTGGAGTTTCTTATTGACAACATATTTGTTGAATTTGGAGGTAGACTTTTTCAACAAATTGTCGGCATTCCTATGGGAACGAACTGTGCGCCTCTCCTTGCCGACCTCTTCTTATTTTCATATGAATCGGAGTTCCTTCAGACACTTGTCAAAAACAAGAAGATCAAAGAAGCCAGGTTATTTAATTTCACTTTCAGATATATTGATGATGTTCTTTCCATTAACAATCCGAACTTTTCTGATTGGATTCCATTAATATACCCACCAGAACTAGAAATTAAAGAGACCACAGACACGGCTTCCTCCGCCTCATTTTTAGACTTATTCCTCGAATTTGACATACACAGTCATCTCAGTACCAGAATCTATGACAAACGAGACGATTTTAATTTTGAAATTATCAATTTCCCCCACCTTAATAGTAATATACCAACTTCACCTCCATATGGAATATATATTTCCCAACTTATTAGGTATTCAAGAGCTTGCAGCTCCTATTCAGACTTTGTAAAACGTCACCAGTGTCTGAGCAGAAAGTTGATGAACCAGGGGTATGTCAAAGAACGTCTCGTCCTTTTTCTAAAAAAGTTCATCGGAAGATACCCAGAACTTGTTGATAAATATTCCGTATCAACTTCACAAATAATACAAGATGGTCTTGAAGTATAGATTTTGCGTACTGACGTTTGTTATCATCTTAATTAAGTATTATAGTATTCTTTTATATGTCTTTTTTAGATATTAATTTGAAGTGACTCTGTGGTTATGTAAAACCACATACTTTGAACGGCAAAATTATTTCATTTATTGATATTACTTTTACTGAAGGATCTTGACATGCTAAGAATGACAAAACTATTTTATACAATAATACCACTTTTTCTGTTTAGTCTATTTTTATGATATACATTTGACATGAAACTGTACTTATGTATCCCGTCATACTTTAAACCATACCATTTTTTTAATTATTATTATTACTTTTACTGTAAAGTCTGGTTTTTGTTATATTTACTTTACGTGAGTCTGCATTTAAGTATGCCGTTATACGACAACATTATTTTTATGTCTACCTGTGCGAATTTCAAACGCGCAATTTTACACCGGTAATGAAAACCGTTAACTTGTTCTCGTCCTGAATATGCATGAACTATTTGCCACTGGACGTTAAGCAACCAACAATCAATCAATCAATCTTGACGATGATTTTCGTTGTCTCTTGACAGCCATTCTAATTTATCAAAACCACCAATTTTTTTTCACCTACAGTACCCGGGAATTTCTTTTTACATTTGTTGCAACCTGAGGTTGCTGCATGTCTACACAGCTTTCTACTAGAAGGAATGTCACATCCAACACGTACGAGTGCAAGTTTAAAGCATTTCAATATGAAAGATGGCTTATTTGAAAACAATCTGACCAAGACTTCTCCATTTCTTTTAAGAGGATTAACAAAGGTATTTGTCTTAGACTCTTCAGATGAGGTTTTTTATACATGTACCAAGCCATTTTTGCTAAGGAAAATGGTTTAAAAATTTATTTTATTTTGAGGTAGAACTTTACCTAAAAGATTGCTTTCAAATAACTGGATATTCATCCTTACATCTGTCTTTGTCCGAGGTGTCTAGACTCACTTTTTGTGCTGACATGAATTGTCATCGATATGGTTATATTTATAAATTTACTGTTCAGAATTTTTTGAAATACTAAGACGTTATAACCTCGCATATATTGCACAAGTTGTATTTGGCAAAACTTTTAGGAATTTTCGACGGTTTAAAGACCTAAAACAGAAAAGAAATATTTAAACAATGTGTTATGTATTACTTAGTACTAGTATAACATTTTTGAGGTAGACGGCATCTATTTAGATTAGCTTTTTATCATACGACCACGTCGTATATTGCTATCACGTTGGCGTCGTCTTCGTCGTCCGAATACTTTAAGTTTTCGCACTCTAACTTTAGTGAGAGTGAATAGAAATCTATAAAATTTTAACACAAGGTTTATGACCACAAAAGGAAGGTTTGGATTGATTTTGGGAGTTTTGATCCCAACATTTTAGGAATTAGGGGCCAAAAAGGGCCCAAATAAGCAGTTTAATATGTGTACACTATTTAATCATTATAAAATTATAAAAATATGTAAAATTACTACTCAAGAAACAACACAGAGAGACAAAAAAAAACCATGAACTAGATTTAAAGTGATTTTTTTTGCGATCTATTTATCTGGAAACAGAAGAATTGTTCACAGAAAAATAAAAACAAAACAGTCATGGATCTTTTATTTGCGGTGTGATATTCACAATAAAATATACATTTATGTATTCAGCTACCAAATACAATAAAAGTAAACACTAAAACGTACACTCTCATACAGTTAGCCCTAAAAACCTTGCATTTCATTTCAAAACAAACACTCATGCCTTATAAATAACACATATAAACTACTACACACTAAAATGGCTAAAAAAGAAGACCCAAACAGCAAGCACTAAAAAAATAATATTTACATCAAACATTGTAACAACGATACACCGACAAAAAGCAAAGATTGTAATTTTTTCAAAGAGAAAGTTTCATAAGAATTTTATATTTAAATGTAATGACATTATTGATAGTAAAGATTCATATGTTTATCTTGGTCTGCTATGCATCTCTTCGAAAAAAGTTGGTAGACTGTATTTGATGCATTGGCGGTTATTTTGACCTACTTCTCGGATATATGGGGGTTGGAAAATAAAAATAATACTGAAAAAATATATCCACAGTTTTGTTAGGGCATTTTTTTGGGGGGGGGGGGGGGGATCGTCTACGCCAAATTTAATGGTGTATGGGGGAACTTTGAAAGATTTCTACTTGAACTTCACATCAAGTTAAAATTGGAATGTTTTTGGCACAAGCTAGCAACAAATGATATATATACACGAGTAGTGGGTAAACTCTATAAGGTACTTTGGTATATGCATGAACATGGAGGTTATGATAACAAAAAAACGAATTGGCAAAATTTGTATCAGATCTAGATGATTGTCCATGACTAGCATATATTGAAATTCTACAACTTGAAGTGCACCTGGAGTTGGTGACAGTGCTGGGGTTGGTGCAGGTGTTCCAGCCTGTATAAATATAAAAATGAAATATAAGTTATCTTAAAATGTCTTGTAAAATCAATTAATATATCTAATAGAATCTAACAAAAAAAAATGCTGTACTCCGAGGAAAATTCAAAGAGGAAAGACCCAAATCAAATGGCAAAATCAAAAGTTCTAAAACATCAAACGAATGGATAACAACTGTCATATTCCTGACTTTTTTCAGGCATTTTCTGTAAAAGTAGTGCCATATTCTGTGTTACATAAAGTAACGGGTTTTTGTTTGCTACTTTATTGAACTGTTTGTCATCGAGTGATGTTAGGTACATAGTATTACCTGATGGTTTCTGGAATTATGTATTTGCAAGTCTTCATTTCTGTGGTGCACTTTCTTGCAGGTATCACATGGAAATTTATCTTCTCCCTGGTCCAATGTTGAACTGTTTGGAACTGTTTTCATGAGAATGTACTTATTTATTAAATAAGAAAAGTGCTGATATTCAATAATTACAGCCTTAATTTCACTCCCTGGTATTGTTAAATATCACGAGCCATATGGCGAAGGGAAATTCATTCTCAAGATTGGCATTTTTCGCAAATCAATATGGTGTGCTTTTCCGCCAGCTAGTACATCTTATCATCTATCAAAAAATAACCATGAATATTTAATAGCGGGGGCTTAAGATTTGACGTAACAATACATAACAAGTACAAAATAAACAAATACTAACCGATTTTACTTCCAATGATCACTTGATATAGCACACAGGTATATAATTAAAAAATGTCGTCGTATATATTTGTAACAGGAGCAGGTCCCCGTACATTGTGATGTTCAGTTAGACTAGTTTAGTGGCGTACCCGTCCCTGAACGTATCTCACAGATGCTCGTTTTGGCTTTGAAAACGGAGATTTTTAAGAACACCTTTTATTTTCAAAAGTTAAACTGATATATTTTCTTTATTCTATTCCCACATTTGGCACATTCCCTATTTTCATTCTCAATTGTACGAATAATTTTAACATTTAATGCTCGGACTGACTGAAATAGTTGTCTGTAGTCAACTGAAATGTATGTACTAAAAGTAAACGGTTCTGTACCAGCCAAATATCACTTACGATTTGACGGTACAATCTGTTGGAATTGAGAGAAATGAAGACGTCTGAAATAAACCCTTTTAAATATTTGCTACCTTAAAGTTTCAAGCAGTGGTGTAAAACAGATTTCAGCCTAGCAAAATGGTCTTCTATATTAGATGAAAACACCACAATGTCATCTAAAAATAACATACACTCACTTAAACGCGCTTCACCCATGCATCTCTGAAACGATTTTTAGCGTTTGTCAGAACAAATGGGAGCCTTTTAAACTCCTAGAATCCCAAATGACTTTTTGAAAACCCGATATTCTGCTTTTCGTACTCTTCAATATTCATGTGCCAATATGCCGACCGAAGGTCAAGTCGTGTAAAATACATAGCCCCAGCTAGACAATCAATCGTCTTGTCAATGCGAGGCAAAGAATAACTACCACGAATTGTCTTCTTATTTAAAGATCTAAACAAAATCTCAAATAACTGTCCTTCTGAACGAGAACAGCGTTACTAGCGTGAGGACTGTTTGACTCCCTTATACAGCCCGCATCCAACATTTCACTTACATGTCCTCTTGCCTCATCACCTCATCGAACAATGCTGTTTGAATACGCCTGTTAGCTTGTCTAAGAGGTTTATTATCTGATTACTGAATCTCGTGTTCAATCATATATGTGAGCCCAATGTCAGTGGGACCTTTTGAGAAAATAGACCTCCACTTACTAACTAAACATTTCAATCTAAGTTTAGTGTCATCCGGAACATCGACAATCTTTAAGCTAATTATTCCTAGAGATGACAACTCCTGATCAGACGAAATAATTTTCACATCATCAACATCACTTTCAGAAAATCAACATGACGGACAACCTTAATTTCATTCAAATTACACAAGTGTGTTTTAGGTTTTATTACAATAGCTTCATAACAAAAACTTGTTTCACAACAATTAATCATCTACGATATTTATGAAGTTATCCTTCTTACATTTCTAAGTTTTGCATTCAAACCTTTTATAATAATTTAAATTTTATTTAATATAAATAAACAGCTTTGAATGGATGCAATAATTCTCGTAAAATCAATATAAACAGATTGGAATATTTTAAATTTATATTTAAAACAAAATATTCTTTAATTTATAGATAGAAAACAGCAGGGAAATAATATTCATTAAAATGGCATGTCCCTTCAAGTTCCAAATTAGAAAAAGAAAGCTCTGACACGTGCGCTTACACACAAGTTTGGAAACTTTGTTGTTCTTCTAACTGTACTTAATCTTAATCGGAAAAACATCAATGAATTTGGTTAGCAGTTTGGTCTTGTCCCACTTAACTTTAGAGTCCAATCCTCTTGTCTAAAATAACTTCTTGATTTAGGGATTAAACAATGTACCCTTTTTCTGGTCATTATGAGTCAGCTACAAAACTGTGGCCCTCATGTAACTGTTTGATACTGATCCTCTGAAAATTCCTTTGCATGATTTGCACTTCATCAGCAATCTCCTGTACAGTGGTTGATTTTTGTGTTATGTAAATGAAATATATTGAGTCTGTAGAAATGTAAGTGTTGTTTTATTTTGCATAACCTTTCACATGTACAAACATGTATCATTTCTATGATTTATAAAAAAAAAAAAAAGTATTCATCGTCTCTTGGTATCTTTGATTACTTTACATGTACATCATACACTACCGATAAATATATGCATTTCTGGACAAGTTTCCGTTTATTAAAGTGAGAACTTACATTGTTTAGCTGCAATAAAAAAACACACACACACTATAACGAATTAATAAAATTGGTAAACGACAATAGAGCAGACAACAGCCGAAGTCAACCAATGGGTCTTTAATGTAGCGAGAAACTCCCGCACCCGGGGGCGTCTTTCATCTTGCCCCGTTAAAAAAAAATGTGCATTAGTTCAGTGTTAAACTCCGAATTGTACACAAGAAACTAAAATTAAAAATCATTCAAGACTATCAAAGGCAAGAGGCTCCTGACTTGGGACAGGCGCAAAATTGCTTAAAAACATACTTAAATGAATATTCAGTGATGCATTAAAACACACTTACCAATTACATTTCAACACGAGCTAGAAGTGTTTAGAAACGTACTATGCGGTGCAAGATTGGTATTATAAGGTAGTCTCTACCAAAAGGCAGATAAACAACCTTTCTCTGGAAATCATGATGGTCAAATAAAATCATTTAACCTCTCCCTATAACTTTAAGCAATAAGATGTACATTATCTCAAGTCATATGGATTTTTGTGGTATGTGTGTACACTAAGCTTTTTCCAATTCATGCAACCGGTTTGCTACTTGTGAAATATGATTTTATTTTAAAAGATCTATTTGATATGGGGTTGAAAGGCAATATGCCTAATTTTATTTCTAATTTTCTCTCTAACAGACAATTTAATGTTAGAGTTAATTCGACCATGTCTGATCTGTATGATCAAGAGATGGGTGTCCCTCAGGGCAGTATTTTATTTGTTACATTATTTAGTCTTAAAATCAACAGCCTTGTTGAAGTTTTAAAAAGTAATATTGAAGGTTCATTGTACGTTGATGATTTTTTAATATGTTACAGAGGCAAAAATATGAATAACATTGAAAGACAATTACAATTATGTCTTGGAAGAATTGAAAAATGGGCCTCGGAAAATGGTTTTAAATTTTCCACTTCAAAAACGGTCGGGATGCATTTTTGTAACAAAAGAAAATTGCATCTTGATCCAGAACTAACTTTGTACGGCAACCCAATTAAAATGGTTGATGAAACCAAATTTCTTGGTTTACTTTTCGATAAAAAGTTAACCTTTCTACCCCATATCAAAATGTTAAAAGCGAGATGTTTAAAAGCTTTAGATATTTTAAAAGTTGTCGGCAGCACTGACTGGGGTGCTGATCGCAACATTTTACTCAATTTATATAGATCTCTTGTTAGATCTAAACTAGATTATGGTTCTATAGTGTATGGCTCTGCAAGGAAGTCCTACATACAGATTCTCGATGCTGTGTATCACCAAGGTTTGCGTCTCTGTCTTGGCGCATTTAAAACCTCACCAGTTGAGAGTCTGTATGTAGAGGCTGATGAGCACTCACTCACTGACAGACGTTTGAAGCTTGGACTTCAATATGCTGTCAAACTAAAAGCCCATTCAGATAATCCTGCCTACAGCTGTGTTTTTAATCCGATTTATGAAGATATTTTTGCAAAACATGAAAATAAAATTCCTCCGTTAGGTTTACGTTTAAAACCACATTTAGCTTCTTTTGATTTAAAATCTGTTGCTCAAGTTCAAACTTGCAAATGTCCTCCATGGGAACTTCCCAAACCAAAAATGATATTTGATCTCCGTGAACACAATAAAAATAAAACAAATCCTCTTTTAATTCAGCAACACTATGCTGAAATTAAAGCCGATTATCTAGATTTTTCAACTGTCTATACTGATGGATCAAAAGATGGTGATAGAATTGCATCTGCGGCTGTCTTCAGGGACAGAGCTGCAACCCTCCGTTTGCCATCTGATGCATCCATCTTTACTGCTGAAGCAGAAGCAATAATTTTGGCTTTGAAATTTATTGCTTCTTCAGATAAATCCAAATTTATTATATGTTCGGATTCACTTTCATGTTTACAAGCTATACGAAATACTAAAATTAAAAACCCAACAATCCTGAAAATTTTATATGTAATGAGGAATTTAAAAATTCTTCTGAAAGAAATAATATTTCTATGGGTTCCGAGTCATGTTGGAATCCTTGGAAACACAGCTGTAGACCTTGAGGCAAAGAATGCCCTGGGTGACCCTCTATCGAACTGTGATATACCATATACTGATTTTAAATCTAATATTAGGGAATATGTTTTTAATATATTGAAAAATAAATGGAGTAAAAAAGATGATAATAAATTGCATGAAATTAAACCTAATTTAGGCAAACATTTTAATAATATTATGTGCAGAAAAGATCAGTGTGTTATTACTAGATGCCGTATTGGTCATACTAGAATAACACACGAGTATCTTTTAAAAAATGAAGATGAACCACAATGTGTTCCTTGCAACTGCAAGTATACTATTAAACATGTTTTAATTAATTGTATTGACTTTGCTGATATTCGTAAGAAGCATTTCAATGTCAATAATATGTATGATTTATTTAATAATGTTCCATTTACAAATATTGTTGCTTTTTTAAAAGAAATTGGAATTTATTATAGAATATAAAATTGTTATTATATTTAAATCGATTTTAATTTTTATCACGTTATTTTACTGTTGATTTTTATTTGTATATACTCAATTTGCTTTAGTCAAGAATTTTAGTATATTGAAGGACCTTTTGTCTTATTTTAAAAATATGCTTTAAATTGTAAAAATAGTCGAATTAGCTCTCGCCGCGATATAGCCTTTTTGTGCTAATGCGGCGTAAAGCAACCAACAATCAATCAATCAATGAAATATGATTTTGAGCGTTATTTATCTTTTCATTAATTTCTGAAGTGATCTTATCCCTTTACAGGCCTCTGGTTAACCAGATATTTATTGAGATGGCGACCCTATTGCAATAGTCATTATATTGACCATTCCTGCCCAATTACCAGCACGGCATGTTTGTAGTGGTATGTTATAGCATCTCCCTTATTTTCAGCCACGTCATAGATGTTTAATGATTGACCTTGAAGTAAACAGGTAAAGAGATATTCAAGATTCTCATTGTTTATTTCTGGATGTCCTATTTAACTTCTCCAAGATGTGTGCAAATAGTTTCCTATTTTGACACAACACTAATACTGGCTGAAGACGTATTCTATCAGCAAGATCTTCGTTTCCTGTGAAAAGTTGAGAAAAAGGGTTGTATAGACAATTTCCATTACCAGTAGTTTTGAGAGCCAAATTGTTGGCATTTACAGGTCCTAGAACTGTTGGTAGAAGTGCTTGCGATAACCTGTCAGTAGTAGAGAGTGTTCAGTTTTAGGCGCCGAAAAAAGGTAGGCACGCTGGCACGGATAAATATGGTCATGCCCCTCCCTCCCTGTCAATCAACAGAAGTCATGACCTTTCGTTTCGATTACACCTAAACTTATTTGGTCATAACGATCTGTGAAAAATCTATACATTCACACGTTGTATCCAAATAAGTTCATCGGGTGAGGCTGAAAAGATAGTGTTACCTCCTCGAACAACATTTGCCTGGTCATATAATCAAATTTGGATTCAGATCGACTACGTCATCGTGTAAAAGAATAGATTGATCAAATTTGGATTCAGATCGACAATGACTTCGTCGTCGTCGTGTGGAAGTATAGGTTTTCACAGATCGAAGTGAGCAAATAAGGACATGGAGGGAATTTGGTCACTATGAAATGAGAATATAAATTGATAGTTTTTCTTCACCACTTCATCATTCGTCGATTGACCGAGATGGAGAACGCACGTTGTAACATAGAGTTAAATAATAACAGATTTGTACAGGCCAAAGAATGGAAAGACCAAATCAGAATTGATGTGCGAGAATGGGAGCTGAAAGACGGAAAGTTAATCCCAACGAGAAAGGGAATTTCTCTCTCTTTAAACAGATGGAAACTGTTGACAAACAGTTTTGATAAATTGGACCAAGCCCTAGCGGAACAGAAAGACCACTCATCACACCTTGGGGGAAACGTGTACTCATCCGTACAAGCCAGAGCTAATTGTGTAAACATAAGACAATATTGGTTACCTCCAAATGAAACAGAGGTAGTGCCTACCAGAAAAGGGATCACGCTTAGACCTGGAGAATACGCTAAACTGCAAGACGTTGCTAGTGTGATTTGTGACTTTGTGCCAGAGTTGAACTCTATTGTTCCTTGTCCGTATAGCTCAGACCATCAAAATCAACTTGGATTTCTACGATGTTCCGAGTGTAATCCAGACAACTTTTTGGTTTGGTGAGATTGACAATAGATATAAATTTTAGGTTAAATCCAATCATCAAATTCAACTACGATGTGTAATATCGACCATGTTATGGAATGGAACGGTAACATTGATAATGTACAAGAACTTTATGTGAAATATTGACTTGTTAATATGAAGTTGTAATTATTTCATGTGTAATAGTGCAAAACTATGTAATTAAATTTGTAAATTTTGAATTCTGTCTTGCCTTTTCTATTACTAGTATTGTTCAGTGTAGCACAGGGAAATCAGTAACATGAAAATTCAAGAAGTATTTTTCCGTTCGCTTTGTTTAAAAATACGGTATGCTTTGCTCATTTGAATAGCGTGGAAAAGTACTTTTTGAAATTTCATTCGTTTTATCGGACACCTTCTTATTTCTCGTTGCTTGATATAAACGAGATAACAAAAAGAATACAATTTAATATATGTTTGTGATGGAAATACTAACCATTTCAAAACAATGTTCATATTAGACGAAGTAATGTAAACATTTGATCACCAACATGTGGTAACTATAAACACACTACCGGTAATGAAGGTATCGAGTAATGACTCATACTGAACAAATATAGCAAACAGTAACATGAACATCTGACACGTTCAACCAATGAAATCTTATTTATCCTTTACACAATCATATAGGAAAGTTCCACACTGTAAGGAACTGGTACTTAGAAAAATGGTTTTTCAATGTGATATATGTTTAAAAACCTTTGGTCGACAATCTGAACTAAACAGACACAAGAAATCTATTCACAGTAATGGTGAACGATTTACTTGTAGTAAATGTGACAATACGTTCAACAGAAAAGACGTATATTCCGATCATTGTCGCAAGTGTAAAATCCTTTGTAGGTATTGCGATCTAGAATTTGATCGTCAAAGAGAGTTAAACCAGCATGTAAATTTGCATCACACTGATAACAAATTTATGTGTATCAAATGTGGGAAGAAATATACCAGGAAATGCGGATTATACACACACCGTCAGCAATGTAACCAAACAGTAAGTCAATTTCTCTTATGATAGAAACAAAAAAGATACGGATAGATGTTACGAACACAACACTAAACAATAAGTTGGGTTTCAGAGTTGTTCTACCTTCTTTACCAATGGTATGTTCATATATTTCCACGTGAATTTCACAGAAAAGTATGCACCAAGTAAATTACTACAACACGCAGAAAGATTTACAAATTTTAATAGCGAATTAAATAACAGATAAAGATAAATATTTTAAAGATAAAAATCATTTTTAAATCGCCGCATTCATAGAATTTTTAGAGAAAGAAAATGAATCAAATTGAATTGTCGGCCAGAGATCAAGATTTTCATATTCTCAACCTGAAGTTATTACAAACGCCATAGTATGTATGGTAGTATTGGATTATTTACCTTTCATATTGTTGAAGGGACTTTCAAAATAGAAAATTCATATATTGACAAAAATGTACTTTACATTTAACTTCTTCGTATACATGTAATTAGCATTTGTATTATTTTGGAAAGTAAAAACAAATTTCATCAGGAAAGCTCAAAGCCAAGGCTTATAATACCTACGGACACACTTTAATTCATAGTATCATTAAACAATGCATTTGAAGAGTAATTCCATGAGAAACTCAAGCCCTTTGAACATGAACTAAACTACCGGTTAACCGGTTAATCGGTCGAAAGGTTGTCCCAGTAACCGCTTAGTCAAAACTGTACAATTTGACAACACTACTTTTTAATAGTTCTTGGTCGTAGACGACTAATATCGGTAGCCTCCATATTCGATTGTTCAGTTTTTGTTTTAACTTGGTCACTTTCTGTTTTAGCTTGCGATTCTCTGCCTCAATTCTCTCTTTTTCTGGATAAAGCCTTTCTATTGACTACAAAGAGAAAACAAAAAACTGTGTCTTAACATAAAATTCCATCAAAGTTTAGGGCAAGATTTTTTATTTTAAACTGTGACTTTGAGATAAAGAACAGCAATACAAGCACTGATCCTTTGCTATGGATATTGTGTTGTGCGTGTAGGGATTTTGTATCATGAATTTATACGCCTTAGGCCTTCTTTTGATTATAAAGTTAGTTTTTGAGTCAAGTAGGTTATTGTTCTTCCTGGGTGTATTTCATTTTTATTTATTTGTAATATTCTCATAACTAACGATATCAATAAATTATCCTGAAAATGTACAAATGGATCCAATTCTCAACATTTAGTATATCAATAATCAATTTAAAATAGTTTGTACATAAAAGCTTACGAATGCTAAAGTAAATTTATCTTACCACAGCTAGATCCAGGAACGATTCCATGGTTCCAAAAGATGGACCCGGCGAAAATAATCTCTTGCGAGCTTTTGACTCCCAGGCTATAGTCTGAAATGGAATGTTAACATATACATACATGTATAGAAATGTATGATAAATAATGCTCGAATCAACATTTTTAAAACAAACCTGTTCATTGAAGCTAGATATAATTCATGACGTGAATAAGTTCAAAATTCGTCAATAAAAAACAATTGAATATACGTTTCGCTATCTACATCATTGTCTTTTGTACGTTTAGCTCCCATTCTTGCGTGTTTTGTTTTTCTTTTAAATCATGACAGTTTATTAAACATGGAAGTACCAAAAGGAAACAAAATTAACTCAGTAAAGTAAAATTTTCGCTTACCGCTGGTTCTTTTACAACTGGAGTCTCTATAGTTTTTGGACTCCCCCGACTCCATAAAATCCTTCTAGTGGGTTGGTCAAAAACCTAGTATCAGATAAAAAAAAAGAAAAAGAGAAGATATTAGTTTTACATGTTTTACATTGGTTAGGTTTTGTATAAATTCAGGTTTGTTTAAAGCTTTTCAAGATTTTCATATTCTCAACCTGAAGTTATTACAAACGCCATAGTATTTATGGTAGTATTGGATTATTTACCTTTCATATTGTTGAAGGGACTTTCAAAATAGAAAAGTCATATATTGACAAAAATGTACTATACATTTAACTTCTTCGTATACATGTAATTAGCATTTGTTTTATTTTGGAAAGTAAAAACAAATTTCATCAGGAAAGCTCAAAGCCAAGGCTTATAATATCTACGGACACACTTTAATTCAAAGTATCATTAAACAATGCATTTGAAGAGTAATTCCATGAGAAACCCAAGCCCTTTGAACATGAACTAAACTACCGGTTAACCGGTTAATCGGTCGAAAGGTTGTCCCAGTAACCGCTTAGTCAAAACTGTACAATTTGACAACACTACTTTTTAATAGTTCTTGGTCGTAGACGACTAATATCGGTAGCCTCCATATTCGATTGTTCAGTTTTTGTCTTATCTTGGTCACTTTCTGTTTTAGCTTGCGATTCTCTGCCTCAATTCTCTCTTTTTCTGGATAAAGCCTTTCTATTGACTACAAAGAGAAAACAAAAAACTGTGTCTTAACATAAAATTCCATCAAAGTTTAGGGCAAGATTTTTTATTTTAAACTGTGACTTTGAGATAAAGAACAGCAATACAAGCACTGATCCTTTGCTTTGGATATTGTGTTGTGCGTGTAAGGATTTTGTATCATGAATTTATACGCCTTAGGCCTTCTTTTGATTATAAAGTTAGTTTTTGAGTCAAGTAGGTTATTGTTCTTCCTGGGTGTATTTCATTTTTATTTATTTGTAATATTCTCATAACTAACGATATCAATAAATTATCCTGAAAATGTACAAATGGATCCAATTCTCAACATTTAGTATATCAATAATCAATTTAAAATAGTTTGTACATAAAAGCTTACGAATGCTAAAGTAAATTTATCTTACCACAGCTAGATCCAGGAACGATTCCATGGTTCCAAAAGATGGACCCGGCGAAAATAATCTCTTGCGAGCTTTTGACTCCCAGGCTATAGTCTGAAATGGAATGTTAACATATACATACATGTATAGAAATGTATGATAAATAATGCTCGAATCAACATTTTTAAAACAAACCTGTTCATTGAAGCTAGATATAATTCATGACGTGAATAAGTTCAAAATTCGTCAATAAAAAACAATTGAATATACGTTTCGCTATCTACATCATTGTCTTTTGTACGTTTAGCTCCCATTCTTGCGTGTTTTGTTTTTCTTTTAAATCATGACAGTTTATTAAACATGGAAGTACCAAAAGGAAACAAAATTAACTCAGTAAAGTAAAATTTTCGCTTACCGCTGGTTCTTTTACAACTGGAGTCTCTATAGTTTTTGGACTCCCCCGACTCCATAAAACCCTTCTAGTGGGTTGGTCAAAAACCTAGTATCAGATAAAAAAAAAAAGAAAAAGAGAAGATATTAGTTTTACATGTTTTACATTGGTTAGGTTTTGTATAAATTCAGGTTTGTTTAAACCTTTTCAAGATTTTCATATTCTCAACCTGAAGTTATAACAAACGCCATAGTATTTATGGTAGTATTGGATTATTTACCTTTCATATTGTTGAAGGGACTTTCAAAATAGAAAAGTCATATATTGACAAAAATTGACTATACATTTAACTTCTTCGTATACATGTAATTAGCATTTGTTTTATTTTGGAAAGTAAAAACAAATTTCATCAGGAAAGCTCAAAGCCAAGGCTTATAATATCTACGGACACACTTTAATTCAAAGTATCATTAAACAATGCATTTGAAGAGTAATTCCATGAGAAACCCAAGCCCTTTGAACATGAACTAAACTACCGGTTAACCGGTTAATCGGTCGAAAGGTTGTCCCAGTAACCGCTTAGTCAAAACTGTACAATTTGACAACACTACTTTTTAATAGTTCTTGGTCGTAGACGACTAATATCGGTAGCCTCCATATTCGATTGTTCAGTTTTTGTCTTAACTTGGTCACTTTCTGTTTTAGCTTGCGATTCTCTGCCTCAATTCTCTCTTTTTCTGGATAAAGCCTTTCTATTGACTACAAAGAAAAAACAAAAAACTGTGTCTTAACATAAAATTCCATCAAAGTTTAGGGCAAGATTTTTTATTTTAAACTGTGACTTTGAGATAAAGAACAGCAATACAAGCACTGATCCTTTGCTTTGGATATTGTGTTGTGCGTGTAAGGATTTTGTATCATGAATTTATACGCCTTAGGCCTTCTTTTGATTATAAAGTTAGTTTTTGAGTCAAGTAGGTTATTGTTCTTCCTGGGTGTATTTCATTTTTATTTATTTGTAATATTCTCATAACTAACGATATCAATAAATTATCCTGAAAATGTACAAATGGATCCAATTCTCAACATTTAGTATATCAATAATCAATTTAAAAATAGTTTGTACATAAAAGCTCACGAATGCTAAAGTAAATTTATCTTACCACAGCTAGATCCAGGAACGATTCCATGGTTCCAAAAGATAGACCCGGCGAAAATAATCTCTTGCGAGCTTTTGACTCCCAGGCTATAGTCTGAAATGGAATGTTAACATATACATACATGTATAGAAATGTATGATAAATAATGCTCGAATCAACATTTTTAAAACAAACCTGTTCATTGAAGCTAGATATAATTCATGACGTGAATAAGTTCAAAATTCGTCAATAAAAAACAATTGAATATACGTTTCGCTGTCTACATCATTGTCTTTTGTACGTTTAGCTCCCATTCTTGCGTGTTTTGTTTTTCTTTTAAATCATGACAGTTTATTAAACATGGAAGTACCAAAAGGAAAAAAAATTAACTCAGTAAAGTAAAATTTTCGCTTACCGCTGGTTCTTCTACAACTGGAGTCTCTATAGTTTTTGGACTCCCCCGACTCCATAAAACCCTTCTAGTGGGTTGGTCAAAAACCTAGTATCAGAAAAAAAAAGAAAAAGAGAAGATATTAGTTTTACATGTTTTACATTGGTTAGGTTTTGTATAAATTCAGGTTTGTTTTAAGCTTTTCAAGATTTTCATATTCTCAACCTGAAGTTATTACAAACGCCATAGTATTTATGGTAGTATTGGATTATTTACCTTTCATATTGTTGAAGGGACTTTCAAAATAGAAAAGTCATATATTGACAAAAATGTACTATACATTTAACTTCTCCGTATACATGTAATTAGCATTTGTTTTATTTTGGAAAGTAAAAACAAATTTCATCAGGAAAGCTCAAAGCCAAGGCTTATAATATCTACGGACACACTTTAATTCAAAGTATCATTAAACAATGCATTTGAAGAGTAATTCCATGAGAAACCCAAGCCCTTTGAACATGAACTAAACTACCGGTTAACCGGTTAATCGGTCGAAAGGTTGTCCCAGTAACCGCTTAGTCAAAACTGTACAATTTGACAACACTACTTTTTAATAGTTCTTGGTCGTAGACGACTAATATCGGTAGCCTCCATATTCGATTGTTCAGTTTTTGTCTTATCTTTGGTCACTTTCTGTTTTAGCTTGCGATTCTCTGCCTCAATTCTCTCTTTTTCTGGATAAAGCCTTTCTATTGACTACAAAGAGAAAACAAAAAACTGTGTCTTAACATAAAATTCCATCAAAGTTTAGGGCAAGATTTTTTATTTTAAACTGTGACTTTGAGATAAAGAACAGCAATACAAGCACTGATCCTTTGCTTTGGATATTGTGTTGTGCGGGTAGGGATTTTGTATCATGAATTTATACGCCTTAGGCCTTCTTTTGATTATAAAGTTAGTTTTTGAGTCAAGTAGGTTATTGTTCTTCCTGGGTGTATTTCATTTTTATTTATTTGTAATATTCTCATAACTAACGATATCAATAAATTATCCTGAAAATGTACAAATGGATCCAATTCTCAACATTTAGTATATCAATAATCAATTTAAAAATAGTTTGTACATAAAAGCTTACGAATGCTAAAGTAAATTTATCTTACCACAGCTAGATCCAGGAACGATTCCATGGTTCCAAAAGATGGACCCGGCGAAAATAATCTCTTGCGAGCTTTTGACTCCCAGGCTATAGTCTGAAATGGAATGTTAACATATACATACATGTATAGAAATGTATGATAAATAATGCTCGAATCAACATTTTTAAAACAAACCTGTTCATTGAAGCTAGATATAATTCATGACGTGAATAAGTTCAAAATTCGTCAATAAAAAACAATTGAATATACGTTTCGCTGTCTACATCATTGTCTTTTGTACGTTTAGCTCCCATTCTTGCGTGTTTTGTTTTTCTTTTAAATCATGACAGTTTATTAAACATGGAAGTACCAAAAGGAAAAAAAATTAACTCAGTAAAGTAAAATTTTCGCTTACCGCTGGTTCTTCTACAACTGGAGTCTCTATAGTTTTTGGACTCCCCCGACTCCATAAAACCCTTCTAGTGGGTTGGTCAAAAACCTAGTATCAGAAAGAAAAAAAGAAAAAGAGAAGATATTAGTTTTACATGTTTTACATTGGTTAGGTTTTGTATAAATTCAGGTTTGTTTAAAGCTTTTCAAGATTTTCATATTCTCAACCTGAAGTTATTACAAACGCCATAGTATGTATGGTAGTATTGGATTATTTACCTTTCATATTGTTGAAGGGACTTTCAAAATAGAAAAGTCATATATTGACAAAAATGTACTATACATTTAACTTCTTCGTATACATGTAATTAGCATTTGTTTTATTTTGGAAAGTAAAAACAAATTTCATCAGGAAAGCTCAAAGCCAAGGCTTATAATATCTACGGACACACTTTAATTCAAAGTATCATTAAACAATGCATTTGAAGAGTAATTCCATGAGAAACTCAAGCCCTTTGAACATGAACTAAACTACCGGTTAACCGGTTAATCGGTCGAAAGGTTGTCCCAGTAACCGCTTAGTCAAAACTGTACAATTTGACAACACTACTTTTTAATAGTTCTTGGTCGTAGACGACTAATATCGGTAGCCTCCATATTCGATTGTTCAGTTTTTGTTTTAACTTGGTCACTTTCTGTTTTAGCTTGCGATTCTCTGCCTCAATTCTCTCTTTTTCTGGATAAAGCCTTTCTATTGGCTACAAAGAGAAAACAAAAAACTGTGTCTTAACATAAAATTCCATCAAAGTTTAGGGCAAGATTTTTTATTTTAAACTGTGACTTTGAGATAAAGAACAGCAATACAAGCACTGATCCTTTGCTTTGGATATTGTGTTGTGCGTGTAGGGATTTTGTATCATGAATTTATACGCCTTAGGCCTTCTTTTGATTATAAAGTTAGTTTTTGAGTCAAGTAGGTTATTGTTCTTCCTGGGTGTATTTCATTTTTATTTATTTGTAATATTCTCATAACTAACGATATCAATAAATTATCCTGAAAATGTACAAATGGATCCAATTCTCAACATTTAGTATATCAATAATCAATTTAAAAATAGTTTGTACATAAAAGCTTACGAATGCTAAAGTAAATTTATCTTACCACAGCTAGATCCAGGAACGATTCCATGGTTCCAAAAGATGGACCCGGCGAAAATAATCTCTTGCGAGCTTTTGACTCCCAGGCTATAGTCTAAAATGGAATGTTAACATATACATACATGTATAGAAATGTATGATAAATAATGCTCGAATCAACATTTTTAAAACAAACCTGTTCATTGAAGCTAGATATAATTCATGACGTGAATAAGTTCAAAATTCGTCAATAAAAAACAATTGAATATACGTTTCGCTGTCTACATCATTGTCTTTTGTACGTTTAGCTCCCATTCTTGCGTGTTTTGTTTTTCTTTTAAATCATGACAGTTTATTAAACATGGAAGTACCAAAAGGAAAAAAAATTAACTCAGTAAAGTAAAATTTTCGCTTACCGCTGGTTCTTCTACAACTGGAGTCTATAGTTTTTGGACTCCCCCGACTCCATAAAACCCTTCTAGTGGGTTGGTCAAAAAACTAGTATCAGAAAAAAAAAGAAAAAGAGAAGATATTAGTTTTACATGTTTTACATTGGTTAGGTTTTGTATAAATTCAGGTTTGTTTAAAGCTTTTCAAGATTTTCATATTCTCAACCTGAAGTTATTACAAACGCCATAGTATGTATGGTAGTATTGGATTATTTACCTTTCATATTGTTGAAGGGACTTTCAAAATAGAAAAGTCATATATTGACAAAAATGTACTATACATTTAACTTCTTCGTATACATGTAATTAGCATTTGTTTTATTTTGGAAAGTAAAAACAAATTTCATCAGGAAAGCTCAAAGCCAAGGCTTATAATATCTACGGACACACTTTAATTCAAAGTATCATTAAACAATGCATTTGAAGAGTAATTCCATGAGAAACTCAAGCCCTTTGAACATGAACTAAACTACCGGTTAACCGGTTAATCGGTCGAAAGGTTGTCCCAGTAACCGCTTAGTCAAAACTGTACAATTTGACAACACTACTTTTTAATAGTTCTTGGTCGTAGACGACTAATATCGGTAGCCTCCATATTCGATTGTTCAGTTTTTGTTTTAACTTGGTCACTTTCTGTTTTAGCTTGCGATTCTCTGCCTCAATTCTCTCTTTTTCTGGATAAAGCCTTTCTATTGGCTACAAAGAGAAAACAAAAAACTGTGTCTTAACATAAAATTCCATCAAAGTTTAGGGCAAGATTTTTTATTTTAAACTGTGACTTTGAGATAAAGAACAGCAATACAAGCACTGATCCTTTGCTTTGGATATTGTGTTGTGCGTGTAGGGATTTTGTATCATGAATTTATACGCCTTAGGCCTTCTTTTGATTATAAAGTTAGTTTTTGAGTCAAGTAGGTTATTGTTCTTCCTGGGTGTATTTCATTTTTATTTATTTGTAGTATTCTCATAACTAACGATATCAATAAATTATCCTGAAAATGTACAAATGGATCCAATTCTCAACATTTAGTATATCAATAATCAATTTAAAAATAGTTTGTACATAAAAGCTTACGAATGCTAAAGTAAATTTATCTTACCACAGCTAGATCCAGGAACGATTCCATGGTTCCAAAAGATGGACCCGGCGAAAATAATCTCTTGCGAGCTTTTGACTCCCAGGCTATAGTCTAAAATGGAATGTTAACATATACATACATGTATAGAAATGTATGATAAATAATGCTCGAATCAACATTTTTAAAACAAACCTGTTCATTGAAGCTAGATATAATTCATGACGTGAATAAGTTCAAAATTCGTCAATAAAAAACAATTGAATATACGTTTCGCTGTCTACATCATTGTCTTTTGTACGTTTAGCTCCCATTCTTGCGTGTTTTGTTTTTCTTTTAAATCATGACAGTTTATTAAACATGGAAGTACCAAAAGGAAAAAAAATTAACTCAGTAAAGTAAAATTTTCGCTTACCGCTGGTTCTTCTACAACTGGAGTCTATAGTTTTTGGACTCCCCCGACTCCATAAAACCCTTCTAGTGGGTTGGTCAAAAACCTAGTATCAGAAAAAAAAAAGAAAAAGAGAAGATATTAGTTTTACATGTTTTACATTGGTTAGGTTTTGTATAAATTCAGGTTTGTTTAAAGCTTTTCAAGATTTTCATATTCTCAACCTGAAGTTATTACAAACGCCATAGTATGTATGGTAGTATTGGATTATTTACCTTTCATATTGTTGAAGGGACTTTCAAAATAGAAAAGTCATATATTGACAAAAATGTACTATACATTTAACTTCTTCGTATACATGTAATTAGCATTTGTTTTATTTTGGAAAGTAAAAACAAATTTCATCAGGAAAGCTCAAAGCCAAGGCTTATAATATCTACGGACACACTTTAATTCAAAGTATCATTAAACAATGCATTTGAAGAGTAATTCCATGAGAAACTCAAGCCCTTTGAACATGAACTAAACTACCGGTTAACCGGTTAATCGGTCGAAAGGTTGTCCCAGTAACCGCTTAGTCAAAACTGTACAATTTGACAACACTACTTTTTAATAGTTCTTGGTCGTTGACGACTAATATCGGTAGCCTCCATATTCGATTGTTCAGTTTTTGTTTTAACTTGGTCACTTTCTGTTTTAGCTTGCGATTCTCTGCCTCAATTCTCTCTTTTTCTGGATAAAGCCTTTCTATTGGCTACAAAGAGAAAACAAAAAACTGTGTCTTAACATAAAATTCCATCAAAGTTTAGGGCAAGATTTTTTATTTTAAACTGTGACTTTGAGATAAAGAACAGCAATACAAGCACTGATCCTTTGCTTTGGATATTGTGTTGTGCGTGTAGGGATTTTGTATCATGAATTTATACGCATTAGGCCTTCTTTTGATTATAAAGTTAGTTTCTGAGTCAAGTAGGTTATTGTTCTTCCTGGGTGTATTTCATTTTTATTTATTTGTAATATTCTCATAACTAACGATATCAATAAATTATCCTGAAAATGTACAAATGGATCCAATTCTCAACATTTAGTATATCAATAATCAATTTAAAAATAGTTTGTACATAAAAGCTTACGAATGCTAAAGTAAATTTATCTTACCACAGCTAGATCCAGGAACGATTCCATGGTTCCAAAAGATGGACCCGGCGAAAATAATCTCTTGCGAGCTTTTGACTCCCAGGCTATAGTCTAAAATGGAATGTTAACATATACATACATGTATAGAAATGTATGATAAATAATGCTCGAATCAACATTTTTAAAACAAACCTGTTCATTGAAGCTAGATATAATTCATGACGTGAATAAGTTCAAAATTCGTCAATAAAAAACAATTGAATATACGTTTCGCTGTCTACATCATTGTCTTTTGTACGTTTAGCTCCCATTCTTGCGTGTTTTGTTTTTCTTTTAAATCATGACAGTTTATTAAACATGGAAGTACCAAAAGGAAAAAAAATTAACTCAGTAAAGTAAAATTTTCGCTTACCGCTGGTTCTTCTACAACTGGAGTCTATAGTTTTTGGACTCCCCGACTCCATAAAACCCTTCTAGTGGGTTGGTCAAAAACCTAGTATCAGAAAAAAAAAAGAAAAAGAGAAGATATTAGTTTTACATGTTTTACATTGGTTAGGTTTTGTATAAATTCAGGTTTGTTTAAAGCTTTTCAAGATTTTCATATTCTCAACCTGAAGTTATTACAAACGCCATAGTATGTATGGTAGTATTGGATTATTTACCTTTCATATTGTTGAAGGGACTTTCAAAATAGAAAAGTCATATATTGACAAAAATGTACTATACATTTAACTTCTTCGTATACATGTAATTAGCATTTGTTTTATTTTGGAAAGTAAAAACAAATTTCATCAGGAAAGCTCAAAGCCAAGGCTTATAATATCTACGGACACACTTTAATTCAAAGTATCATTAAACAATGCATTTGAAGAGTAATTCCATGAGAAACTCAAGCCCTTTGAACATGAACTAAACTACCGGTTAACCGGTTAATCGGTCGAAAGGTTGTCCCAGTAACCGCTTAGTCAAAACTGTACAATTTGACAACACTACTTTTTAATAGTTCTTGGTCGTAGACGACTAATATCGGTAGCCTCCATATTCGATTGTTCAGTTTTTGTTTTAACTTGGTCACTTTCTGTTTTAGCTTGCGATTCTCTGCCTCAATTCTCTCTTTTTCTGGATAAAGCCTTTCTATTGGCTACAAAGAGAAAACAAAAAACTGTGTCTTAACATAAAATTCCATCAAAGTTTAGGGCAAGATTTTTTATTTTAAACTGTGACTTTGAGATAAAGAACAGCAATACAAGCACTGATCCTTTGCTTTGGATATTGTGTTGTGCGTGTAGGGATTTTGTATCATGAATTTATACGCATTAGGCCTTCTTTTGATTATAAAGTTAGTTTCTGAGTCAAGTAGGTTATTGTTCTTCCTGGGTGTATTTCATTTTTATTTATTTGTAATATTCTCATAACTAACGATATCAATAAATTATCCTGAAAATGTACAAATGGATCCAATTCTCAACATTTAGTATATCAATAATCAATTTAAAAATAGTTTGTACATAAAAGCTTACGAATGCTAAAGTAAATTTATCTTACCACAGCTAGATCCAGGAACGATTCCATGGTTCCAAAAGATGGACCCGGCGAAAATAATCTCTTGCGAGCTTTTGACTCCCAGGCTATAGTCTAAAATGGAATGTTAACATATACATACATGTATAGAAATGTATGATAAATAATGCTCGAATCAACATTTTTAAAACAAACCTGTTCATTGAAGCTAGATATAATTCATGACGTGAATAAGTTCAAAATTCGTCAATAAAAAACAATTGAATATACGTTTCGCTGTCTACATCATTGTCTTTTGTACGTTTAGCTCCCATTCTTGCGTGTTTTGTTTTTCTTTTAAATCATGACAGTTTATTAAACATGGAAGTACCAAAAGGAAAAAAAATTAACTCAGTAAAGTAAAATTTTCGCTTACCGCTGGTTCTTCTACAACTGGAGTCTATAGTTTTTGGACTCCCCCGACTCCATAAAACCCTTCTAGTGGGTTGGTCAAAAACCTAGTATCAGAAAAAAAAAAAGAAAAAGAGAAGATATTAGTTTTACATGTTTTACATTGGTTAGGTTTTGTATAAATTCAGGTTTGTTTAAAGCTTTTCAAGATTTTCATATTCTCAACCTGAAGTTATTACAAACGCCATAGTATGTATGGTAGTATTGGATTATTTACCTTTCATATTGTTGAAGGGACTTTCAAAATAGAAAAGTCATATAGTGACAAAAATGTACTATACATTTAACTTCTTCGTATACATGTAATTAGCATTTGTTTTATTTTGGAAAGTAAAAACAAATTTCATCAGGAAAGCTCAAAGCCAAGGCTTATAATATCTACGGACACACTTTAATTCAAAGTATCATTAAACAATGCATTTGAAGAGTAATTCCATGAGAAACTCAAGCCCTTTGAACATGAACTAAACTACCGGTTAACCGGTTAATCGGTCGAAAGGTTGTCCCAGTAACCGCTTAGTCAAAACTGTACAATTTGACAACACTACTTTTTAATAGTTCTTGGTCGTAGACGACTAATATCGGTAGCCTCCATATTCGATTGTTCAGTTTTTGTTTTAACTTGGTCACTTTCTGTTTTAGCTTGCGATTCTCTGCCTCAATTCTCTCTTTTTCTTGATAAAGCCTTTCTATTGGCTACAAAGAGAAAACAAAAAACTGTGTCTTAACATAAAATTCCATCAAAGTTTAGGGCAAGATTTTTTATTTTAAACTGTGACTTTGAGATAAAGAACAGCAATACAAGCACTGATCCTTTGCTTTGGATATTGTGTTGTGCGTGTAGGGATTTTGTATCATGAATTTATACGCCTTAGGCCTTCTTTTGATTATAAAGTTAGTTTTTGAGTCAAGTAGGTTATTGTTCTTCCTGGGTGTATTTCATTTTTATTTATTTGTAATATTCTCATAACTAACGATATCAATAAATTATCCTGAAAATGTACAAATGGATCCAATTCTCAACATTTAGTATATCAATAATCAATTTAAAAATAGTTTGTACATAAAAGCTTACGAATGCTAAAGTAAATTTATCTTACCACAGCTAGATCCAGGAACGATTCCATGGTTCCAAAAGATGGACCCGGCGAAAATAATCTCTTGCGAGCTTTTGACTCCCAGGCTATAGTCTAAAATGGAATGTTAACATATACATACATGTATAGAAATGTATGATAAATAATGCTCGAATCAACATTTTTAAAACAAACCTGTTCATTGAAGCTAGATATAATTCATGACGTGAATAAGTTCAAAATTCGTCAATAAAAAACAATTGAATATACGTTTCGCTGTCTACATCATTGTCTTTTGTACGTTTAGCTCCCATTCTTGCGTGTTTTGTTTTTCTTTTAAATCATGACAGTTTATTAAACATGGAAGTACCAAAAGGAAAAAAAATTAACTCAGTAAAGTAAAATTTTCGCTTACCGCTGGTTCTTCTACAACTGGAGTCTATAGTTTTTGGACTCCCCCGACTCCATAAAACCCTTCTAGTGGGTTGGTCAAAAACCTAGTATCAGAAAAAAAAAAAAAGAAAAAGAGAAGATATTAGTTTTACATGTTTTACATTGGTTAGGTTTTGTATAAATTCAGGTTTGTTTAAAGCTTTTCAAGATTTTCATATTCTCAACCTGAAGTTATTACAAACGCCATAGTATGTATGGTAGTATTGGATTATTTACCTTTCATATTGTTGAAGGGACTTTCAAAATAGAAAAGTCATATATTGACAAAAATGTACTATACATTTAACTTCTTCGTATACATGTAATTAGCATTTGTTTTATTTTGGAAAGTAAAAACAAATTTCATCAGGAAAGCTCAAAGCCAAGGCTTATAATATCTACGGACACACTTTAATTCAAAGTATCATTAAACAATGCATTTGAAGAGTAATTCCATGAGAAACTCAAGCCCTTTGAACATGAACTAAACTACCGGTTAACCGGTTAATCGGTCGAAAGGTTGTCCCAGTAACCGCTTAGTCAAAACTGTACAATTTGACAACACTACTTTTTAATAGTTCTTGGTCGTAGACGACTAATATCGGTAGCCTCCATATTCGATTGTTCAGTTTTTGTTTTAACTTGGTCACTTTCTGTTTTAGCTTGCGATTCTCTGCCTCAATTCTCTCTTTTTCTTGATAAAGCCTTTCTATTGGCTACAAAGAGAAAACAAAAAACTGTGTCTTAACATAAAATTCCATCAAAGTTTAGGGCAAGATTTTTTATTTTAAACTGTGACTTTGAGATAAAGAACAGCAATACAAGCACTGATCCTTTGCTTTGGATATTGTGTTGTGCGTGTAGGGATTTTGTATCATGAATTTATACGCCTTAGGCCTTCTTTTGATTATAAAGTTAGTTTTTGAGTCAAGTAGGTTATTGTTCTTCCTGGGTGTATTTCATTTTTATTTATTTGTAATATTCTCATAACTAACGATATCAATAAATTATCCTGAAAATGTACAAATGGATCCAATTCTCAACATTTAGTATATCAATAATCAATTTAAAAATAGTTTGTACATAAAAGCTTACGAATGCTAAAGTAAATTTATCTTACCACAGCTAGATCCAGGAACGATTCCATGGTTCCAAAAGATGGACCCGGCGAAAATAATCTCTTGCGAGCTTTTGACTCCCAGGCTATAGTCTAAAATGGAATGTTAACATATACATACATGTATAGAAATGTATGATAAATAATGCTCGAATCAACATTTTTAAAACAAACCTGTTCATTGAAGCTAGATATAATTCATGACGTGAATAAGTTCAAAATTCGTCAATAAAAAACAATTGAATATACGTTTCGCTGTCTACATCATTGTCTTTTGTACGTTTAGCTCCCATTCTTGCGTGTTTTGTTTTTCTTTTAAATCATGACAGTTTATTAAACATGGAAGTACCAAAAGGAAAAAAAATTAACTCAGTAAAGTAAAATTTTCGCTTACCGCTGGTTCTTCTACAACTGGAGTCTATAGTTTTTGGACTCCCCCGACTCCATAAAACCCTTCTAGTGGGTTGGTCAAAAACCTAGTATCAGAAAAAAAAAAGAAAAAGAGAAGATATTAGTTTTACATGTTTTACATTGGTTAGGTTTTGTATAAATTCAGGTTTGTTTAAAGCTTTTCAAGATTTTCATATTCTCAACCTGAAGTTATTACAAACGCCATAGTATGTATGGTAGTATTGGATTATTTACCTTTCATATTGTTGAAGGGACTTTCAAAATAGAAAAGTCATATATTGACAAAAATGTACTATACATTTAACTTCTTCGTATACATGTAATTAGCATTTGTTTTATTTTGGAAAGTAAAAACAAATTTCATCAGGAAAGCTCAAAGCCAAGGCTTATAATATCTACGGACACACTTTAATTCAAAGTATCATTAAACAATGCATTTGAAGAGTAATTCCATGAGAAACTCAAGCCCTTTGAACATGAACTAAACTACCGGTTAACCGGTTAATCGGTCGAAAGGTTGTCCCAGTAACCGCTTAGTCAAAACTGTACAATTTGACAACACTACTTTTTAATAGTTCTTGGTCGTAGACGACTAATATCGGTAGCCTCCATATTCGATTGTTCAGTTTTTGTTTTAACTTGGTCACTTTCTGTTTTAGCTTGCGATTCTCTGCCTCAATTCTCTCTTTTTCTGGATAAAGCCTTTCTATTGACTACAAAGAGAAAACAAAAAACTGTGTCTTAACATAAAATTCCATCAAAGTTTAGGGCAAGATTTTTTATTTTAAACTGTGACTTTGAGATAAAGAACAGCAATACAAGCACTGATCCTTTGCTTTGGATATTGTGTTGTGCGTGTAGGGATTTTGTATCATGAATTTATACGCCTTAGGCCTTCTTTTGATTATAAAGTTAGTTTTTGAGTCAAGTAGGTTATTGTTCTTCCTGGGTGTATTTCATTTTTATTTATTTGTAATATTCTCATAACTAACGATATCAATAAATTATCCTGAAAATGTACAAATGGATCCAATTCTCAACATTTAGTATATCAATAATCAATTTAAAAATAGTTTGTACATAAAAGCTTACGAATGCTAAAGTAAATTTATCTTACCACAGCTAGATCCAGGAACGATTCCATGGTTCCAAAAGACGGACCCGGCGAAAATAATCTCTTGCGAGCTTTTGACTCCCAGGCTATAGTCTGAAATGGAATGTTAACATATACATACATGTATAGAAATGTATGATAAATAATGCTCGAATCAACATTTTTAAAACAAACTGTTCATTGAAGCTAGATATAATTCATGACGTGAATAAGTTCAAAATTCGTCAATAAAAAACAATTGAATATACGTTTCGCTGTCTACATCATTGTCTTTTGTACGTTTAGCTCCCATTCTTGCGTGTTTTGTTTTTCTTTTAAATCATGACAGTTTATTAAACATGGAAATACCAAAAGGAAACAAAATTAACTCAGTAAAGTTAAATTTTCGCTTACCGCTGGTTCTTCTACAACTGGAGTCTCTATAGTTTTTGGACTCCCCCGACTCCATAAAACCCTTCTTGTGGGTTGGTCAAAAACCTAGTATCAGAAAAAAGAAAAGAAAAAGAGAAGATATTAGTTTTACATGTTTTACATTGGTTAGGTTTTGTATAAATTCAGGTTTGTTTAAAGCTTTTCAAGATTTTCATATTCTCAACCTGAAGTTATTACAAACGCCATAGTATGTATGGTAGTATTGGATTATTTACCTTTCATATTGTTGAAGGGACTTTCAAAATAGAAAAGTCATATATTGACAAAAATGTACTATACATTTAACTTCTTCGTATACATGTAATTAGCATTTGTTTTATTTTGGAAAGTAAAAACAAATTTCACCAGGAAAGCTCAAAGCCAAGGCATTTGAAGAGTAATTGCAAACTTAACCACAATCATCTTTGGGGTATCTTGTTTAACAAATGTGTGGCATGACCCGGTCAACCAACCAAGATGGCTGCCATGGCTAAAAATAGAACATAGGGGTAAAATGTGACTGCGAACTTGATACATCCCGCACAGCCAAACGGACTGGGGAATAGAAATATGGTCACTTGGTCTTCTCCCAACCGGCAGTAAAACGCTTGCCGAAGTGGGGCGTACGTTTGGCTGTGCGGGATGTATTAAGTTCGCAGTCACGTCCGGTCAGAAGGGGGACGTTAAATCCGATGCCTCGTGTTAAGAGAGTGCCACGCTCTTTGCACGTTAAAAACCCTTGCGACAACTCTTTGAGGGGTCCGTAGGTGCCCTGTTGCAAGGCAAAATTTCTGTCCCTATCCAATATACCCTCATTTTCCAGTGGCAGTCAAATTTCCCCGACCATCATCCTAGATGGCCTCTATTACAACAACCTACCTATGGTATTTATTGTGAACTTGTTCTCGTCCTGAATATGCATGAAATATTTGCCACTGGACGTTAAGCAATCAATCAATCAATCTTGTGTACTGTTTTCTCATTGGCAAGATATTCTATACTGTTTGTGATTAGTCTATGTTAAAAAATTGTGTATGCTTTTTTATATACACGTATGATATGTTCACTGATGCGACCACTGAGTGATTTTCGTATAAACATTAAAATATTTATTATTGCCTGCACCAACAGGAATATGCACTTCACTTTCAATCTAAAGTTTTGCAACTTGTGCCTGGATACTTCTCTCAACTTAAGCATGAGTTTTTGTTGGATGGAATGTTCACTTGCATATTTGTTGTATATGCGGTGATACTGGCGTCTCATATTTCAAACTGTGTATGACCTCCTCAGATGAAGCATAATATTGGGAGCTACCGCAAGAAGTATTATGTTTGAAGGAACATTGTTATGACATATAAGTATAGTACCACTCTGATTTTTTACTGTGTAAATAGTCTCTGGTTATATGCCAATGTATAAAATTTCATCATCTGTATGCAGGTATGAAAGGTAAGATACTTGTACGTATATAATGTTTTGTTCTTTTGTTGTTATTTTTGTATGATGTATTGTGTTGATTTATATATGCCTTCAACCCTATTGGGGGTATAATGTGCATTTATTCAATAAACTAAACATTAATGAAGAAAAAGAATTCATTATACACACAATTTTACAATATATTTACAGACAAAAGACTTCAAAACTAGATTAAGGACAGACGAGAAAGCATCTATTATCATAAAGCCACAATCATGAAGCTGATGAACAACATATTAAACGCCATATCCTCTTAACACGAGCTAAACGTAAAGTTGACGATGATTTCTCACAAAGTCTTCTTAAAATCATACGCTCAGATTTACAGAATATTGATGAGAAAAATTGGTGGTCTGCCAATCGTACCCAATTTATGTTTTATGTCATCAGAAAATTTGAAGTCACGTTTTAAAGAAAGTAACACATCGCTTTGCTCATAATGGCAGATCCACTTTCTTCATCAAGTCCAAATCAAGTATTTTTGTGTTATTACTTTTTTTCCACCACTCGAATACAGTATAGGGATTTGTAATTAAGTGTTAGCAATTTAAAATGTGTTGCGAATGATATTAACCAAGTTTTTTTTGAATTGAAGATGTTTAATAAAAGATGTTTATAGATTTTTAAACAGTAATTTTATATCTGTTTTTTTTCTGATTCAAAGCTAGATCGTTTTAATAATTTGCAAATATTCGAAAAACTTGTCCGAGAAAATAGTCATCGAAGATATTAGAAAGGTAAACAGTTTGACACGTGTAATTATTGCCACAACAGCTTTTGGGATTGGAGTAGATATATAAGATGTGAGGCTCATAATTCATTGGGTGCCTCGCGTAGCCTTCAATGTTTTATGCAAGAGAGTGTGCGAACAGGTAGGGATGAAATAACATCTATATCCATCTTTTTTTCCATCCTATTGATAAAGCCAAAAATAGCGCTAATGAACACATGATTTGGTACTGTAATTCAAATTCATGTAGGAGGAATAATTTGATTCATCATTTTCCCCCTGATTTACACGATCCAACACATCACACTCGTGTTGTGATAGTTGCCGGAAAAACTGTTCCTGTTCAGAATGTTCAACTTTTGACAAATAATCCTCTCAGACTAGGATGATAATGCTCTTTCTGCAATTGAAGGCATTAAACCTTTCAGGCAAGTCGTCACTGAAAAACAACAGGCAATTCGACAAAGTCCTGAACAAATGTTTGCTGCATTAGTCAGAGAACATAATCAACTTTCTGTTCTGAGTTTAGACATTGTAACACATTTAAGCCAATAAATGAAAACAGATATACAACATTACATTTTTTTTAAATTTCAGACAAGAAAATCACCGGCTTTAAAAAGGATTAAAGATGCTGTAACATCAATTCAAGATAAAAAGCAAAAGAAATTTGCCGCTGCTAGAGACAAAGCTGATACTTCAACAAGGGCACCAAAGACATCAACGCCTACACCACCACAAATTTTGATTGATGTGTTCTCAATGGAAGAAATGCATAATGTCCTGATGAGAAATAATTATCAGGTATTTTTACAACTTTAATTATTTTATGCTTTAAGCCTAGGAGAAAGAGTAAAGATCGTTAAACTAAGAAATTGTACATTTCCATGTAGATATTTGGCAAAAACAACAAACAATGCATAGGTAGTCTCAATAGTGACCAATAGTTCATTAAATGACTATATAATCTTATATCTTCTCTTTGGTATATAGGTTATTGGAATCTATGAGGTGATAAAGGTATTGCACCAATCTTTTACATTTACAAACCTGGAGGAAGCTCAATTGATAGGAAACAGTTTATGAATTTAAATGGAGGCTTAATATGGGATCGAAATTTTAAAAATTCAGGTTACAGTCACTTGCCCAGAACCGACTTTAACCACTGTGGTATGATAAAGCCGCTCATCTTAGCAGACATGATGGACAAAGATGACTGGGACGGGTTCAATGATAGGTATTCATCATTTCATATTTATATCTAGTTTTTGTAAAAAAAATATTCAATCAACAAATATAATATGAAATAACCTCATATTAAACTGTCTCTTTCAATGCTGGAAGTTAAGTAATAACTGTCTGAAAGATATCTCCCTTGATTTTGTTAAATATGTTAAGGTCGTTGTTTTAAGTTAAAGCGATTTTCTTTTCATAGATTTTCTAATTGAAAGTAAATTGTACTCCTTATATTGCCTATATCGTTTTTGAGTATATTATTCCATGCTATTGAAATAAAATAAAAAAACATAATTGACGGTTGAAATATTGAGATATTAAATTTTTTAAATGTATTTTGATGAAGTAAGGTTTGCTATATGTTCACGAACATTGTTATTTTCTTTTACAGATACCTCATTTCTTGTCCAAAGGAAGTTTTGTTTACATCATCGATGTACAAGATACCCATCCCAGAAGGAATGAAGATTGGTTTGGATAGAATTTTTACTGTTATTGACCAAAAGCATGAGGATGGGATCCAATACATATTTAATGAAGATGCTATAATAGTATTTAATATCAATTCTCTGTAAATATAAAAATGAGCTGGCCATGACATGATAAAGAATTCCACCAAATGTGACCTCAATACATTTTATGTTCTTATTTTCTCAACAACAAAAAAATTTCACTCCATAATCATAATGTGTCACCCTGTTGTTGCCATGGAAACATGACTTTTCAGGTAAAAATAAAGGTAATTCAAATCTTGTTAAATTTGTGTTTGAAGACTGCTTAATGTCATGGAAAATTTTCTCCAAGAATATTTTAATGTTAAGTTTTAATAGGCCAATATGCAGATTTATCGAGGTTTTCTATATTTTAAAGAATTTAGTGGTTCTACAGTGTTCCATAGATCCTTAAAATATGTAGATGTTTTCATTTCTTTCCACACTGATTTCAAAGTACTTTCTGACCTCAATATAATATATAGTGGGAAAATTCTTGTTTAGTTAATTTAGAAAAACATTTTAAAACAATACCTATATAGGTAAACTGTATCCTGCTGATCGAACCTAAGCGAAGTACTACCACTACATGTCCCAGGAGGACTATATTATGGCATTGTTGAATTGTCTTTGACCCCCTCCTACTACACAGTAAACGACAAATTTATTTTCCATTACCTGTGTGACGTAACACAAAATTTGTCAAATTCAAATTATTTTATTCAAGAAAACTCACAAAGAGCATAAAATGAACAATATAAATGCATATGTACATAAATATTGAGAAAGAGTTATAGCTGACAAAGAAATCTAATACACACATAAAAAGGAAATATTATATTATATGGTATGATAAATATCAAGGGAGACAACCCTGTTCTTATGTAAATACTCTATTAAGTTACCATATCCATACAACAAATAAATATATATATATATATATATATATATGACAGAACACTAAGATGATAATTTTTCTGTTGCTTTGCTATCAGTTTTATAAAATATACTCAAACTTAGAAATCTAGATATATTTCTACATACATTGGCATGTTCATTACTCATAAGCCAAATAAATTTGTTATCTGAGTTCAGTTTTGAACTATTCTTATTATAGCAAATGTCTATATAGGTTTGCCTAATAGTAAAATATTTTTGGCAATCTAATAAAATGTGTTTTTCATCTTCTACTTCACAAGAGGAACAGTTCTTACATGTTCTGTCATTAACAGGTGTTTTTGGTATTGTATATCTACCCAATTCAATTTGCAGTCTATGATTGCTGGTTCTACATCTACTCATGTTATATTTATCATTTTCGTTACAAATATTAACAAGATAATTTTCAAATTTGAAAATGCTTTTGAAAGTTCTATATGTTCTCAGTTTCTCACTGGTTTGAAGTTGTTATAACCATCTAGATTCAAACTTACTTTTAGTAGATTTTATTATCCTTTGGATATCACCATTTTTCATCTTTCATCTCACTTTGTGAGTTTTCTTGAATAAAATAATTTGAATTTGTATAAAACATATTTTTGCCGTTTATTGTACATAATAATTTTGAAATCTAAACACAAAGGTGTTTTAGTTTAATAGAATATAATTCATGATTTATTCCCTTGATTTTGTGTAAACCTGTTTTTCATCCCTCTCATTATGTCCATTAGGTTCAATAGTACGTAGCTAATGCATCCATTATCTTTCTCTCTATTTCCTCCTTTCGGAGTCCTAATTTTGGTTCAACCATAATTATTTGACAGGTGATTCTAAAAGTATGTCCGGTTCTTATGGTGTCTCTTTATTGGACAGTTTCATCCCTTTGAATAACACGACCGGTGATTGTCTGATGTTGAATTTAGTTTCTGTTTTCCCATACTGCAGCTTGCAAGTTCCAAGTAAATCCGAACATACAATAAATTTGGATTTATCCAAAGAAGCAATAAATTTCAAAGCCAAAATTATTGCTTCTGCTTCAGCATTTGCTTTTTGAACCCAATTTTCAATCTTTACCAGTAATAATCCTCAAGAAAGTTCAACAATGTGTTCCCCACTGATATTGGCAGTATTGACAAATCTTGTAAGACACTGGCTTACCAAATTTCTTGACAAGTTATGCAAGGACATAGAATATGTTGATTGTATTGTCGGTATTCACTGGAATACAGATAATTCAGAGTTCTGTAGTACTTATTTGGTCTGGCACATAATCTTTAACCAGTATTTCTATTAAACTAGTTATACTGTTGTCTAAATTAATTTTGTGATTCCACTCCATTATTTGTTCGGACTTTGGACCATGAGTTTGGTGGAGTTCGTGCTGCTTAAAGTCCACATAGCAGGATTAAACTTTTTTTTTCAAGATAATAACTTCTTAGCTAATTTCAAATTTTCTTGTTCTAGTTGTATTCTCTTGGTTTCTTCACGTAACCTTTCGGTGTCCAAAATTAAGTTTTCCTCTTCCAACTCTGCCAATTAGTTACCAAAAGGTACCAGGATTATAATTTAGTACGCCAGACGCGCGTTTCGTCTACATAAAACTCATCAGTGACGCTCATATCAAAATAGTTATAAAGCCAAACAAATACAAAATTGAAGAGCATTCTCCCCCTTTTTATTTTTCTATTGACATGACATATAAAACTTACAGGTTGTTATTAAGTTATACAAATATTCTTTTTGTATTTAATGCTGAATCTGCTTTGTGAGCTGTGTCATAAAATTAGTAAATATAAAAAAAAAGTAAAAACACAAAAATACCGAACTCCGAGGAAAATTCAAAAAGGAAAATCAAAAATCAAAAGGCAAAATCAAAAGTCCAAACACATCAAACGAATGGATAACAACTGTCATATTCCTGACTTAGTACAGGCCTTCTTATAAATTAATTCTAGGTTTAAGTAAAAAAGCAGTTAACATTGCATCAAGGGCAGAGTTAGGCCAATGTCAAATAGATTTATATGTAAAGGTTCCAGCACTAAAATATATGGCAAGAGTATCTTGCACAAAAAATTAATCCGTTATATGATTCATACTGCACAACTAAACTGTTGGATGAAACAGGAACCTATTCTTTGTATACTTTTGTAAAAAAAATATAACTCGTGAAAATAATTTAAATATATCTGATATACAAAATATTGACTTCATAAAAGAAAAATATAAAATGAATAAAGAGGGGGGATAGGACCTTTATCGGGACTCCGGGATCGGGTGTTTTTAAGCTCGGGATTTCGGGATTGTCCCTTTCGGGATCTGGGAATTCTTTTTTCGAATTCAGGTATCTCGGGATCTCGTATTTTTTAAGACCGGGATTTCGGGATCAAGACCCCTCCTACCCCCTCTCAATAAACACATGAAAGATATTATGCAAGAAAACTATAAAAAGCTATTCTTTAAAAAAATCAATTCTTTAACATCGATGCATTTAAATACTTCATAAAGGTAATGGAAAATATATTTGTCGTTATCAGTATAGAGGGGCTGGACAGGGGTAAAAAAATTTTATGCTTGAAGATTTGGTATACAGTTTTAGCATGTCATGTTCCGATCTGATATTAATTTGCATAGTTTAGATCCCACGATCTATTCAATTTAAACGTGTTTCAAAAATAGATACTATGAAGTATAACAATAGAGATGGTGTGTAAAATTGGTGGATTTAGGCTCACGATATTTCGGACCTTTCGATAACGCATTTCGTAGAGAAGTGTTATTAACAATGTTGATGTCACCGGCAATAACGTGGCCAGCAGGATTATATGTGAATTGGGAACAAGCGCGTGTGAAATCAGAATAAAATATGTTCATAGGAAACATATAATAGGTACATCTTTACCAACTTCCACAAGAAATCTACAAAAACGGTTAAAAATTAATTCAACATCACGAGCACGATGAAAGCCCCATATTTCTGATGCGTAACTAAGAACGGAACCAACCATACTGTCAAATAAAATACAACATTGATCAGTTGAAATGTAAACGCTTTTGAGAGTATTCATTAGTTTTGATAAGGCCTTGGATCCTTGCTGAGCCAGACGTTTCTCTGTTTGTAGAAATTTGCCATTAGAATGTAGAAATATTCCGAGGTAAACATATGAATCAACTATTTGGAGTTCCTTGTTGTCATACAAAAAAATAGTCTTAACCCGCTGCCAGCCATTTCTAAATACAATAACTTTCGTTTTGTCAGTGTTTACTTCAATATTTCATTTTATACAATATGTTGACAATTTATTAAGTAACAATTATGTTGTAAAATAGCAGGTGATTTCCCAAATAAAACGGTATCGGCTGCGAGTAAAACTAGGTATATTAAATATTCGTTCAGAGTTACGACATCATCAGTTGCATCAATAGACAACCCCAAGGGTGACTGGGGAATAGAAATATGGTCATTTGGTCTTCTCCCGACCGGCAGTAAAACGCTTGCCGAAGTGGGGCGTCCGTTTGGCTGTGCGGGATGTATCAAGTTTGCAGTCACGTCCGGTCAGAAAGGGGACGTTAAATCCGATGCCTCGTGTATAGAAAGTGCCACGCGCTTTGAACGTTAAGAACCCTTGCAACAACTCTTTGAGGTTTCTGTAGGTGGCCTGTTGCAAGGCAAAATTTCTGTCCCTATCCACATACCCTCATTTTCTAGTGGCAGTCCAAATTTCCTTGACCATCATCCCAGATGGCCTCTCTTGTATCGACCTACCTATTGTATTTATTGTTAACTTGTTCTCGTCCTGAATATGCATGAAATATTTGCCACTGGACGTTAAGCAACCAACAATTAATCAATCAATCATCAATAAACACTGGACACTTTTAATTTGCAAAACACTCATTTGCAAATCCGCCGCCGCCTCAAATAAGAGCTACAGTATCATGTATATAACCAAAATGTGCGGAATTACATGGGATTCAATATTTACATTGGTTTTCTACTGTTTCTATTATATTTATTTTGCTATTTGATTTATAAAAACATGGGATTTTCAATATCCCATGGGACAGGGCAAAATCCCATGGGATTTTTTTTGGTCCCATGGGATAATTGTTGTCCCATGGGATATTTGTTGTCCCATGAAAAAAAAATCCCATGGGATTATAATTATCCCATGGGATTTTTAATATCCCATGGGACAAAATAAAATCCTATGGGATTCAAATTATAAATATATAGATATAATTATACAGTAATGTGCATGTTACAATATATTCTATTTTGGTAGTAAATTGTTATAAGATGAATCTTTTAAATTGAATATCGTTTTTTCTTTGAAAATGTTAATTCAACATATTGTTCTATAACTCTTCAAAACTTAATTTTTGAACAACAAAGCAGATATTGTAAGTATAAATATATGTTTATTTATGAATTATAGAATACTTTTTCGAAACACAATTATTTACCATTTGAAATCAGTGAAAAACTCTATTATTAGGCTAAGCATACTAGTAGCTATTTAAGTAAATGTATTTTTTTTCATAATATCCCTCCACACAAAACATTAATAGTTTCTTATCATCAAGCATTGTGTGTTTGTATTGTCCACTTTTTGGTCATTCAGCAAAGAACATTGACATTATTGTGGTTTCAAGATCGTTTGGTATTTTAAAGAACTCTAAATCATTGACTGACTGATGAAAATAATGACTGATCCAACATTGTCTTTGAATTTATTCTGGTCTTGTTTCTATGTTTTCTTCATTTATTCTAGGTGATGAATTTCAATCCTTCTGAAAAAGAACCAACACAAATTGAAGTTATTGATTATACAAAATTGTTTGCATACATGTAGTAATAATATGAATTTCAATAAAAATAGCTATGCGGTATGGATTTTACTGATTGTTAAAGGTTGTCCAGTGTCATCATGGTCATCAGTTGCTAACCGCCTACTTCCTTTGGTCTCTGATTGAGAGTTGTCAAATTATCAATATACCACATCTTCCTATTCTAATACTATATAACAATCAATTAATTTATTCTTCTTTATAACAATTTTTAACATTTGGGTATTTTCCCAAGCTATATATATAAAGATCAATGTTAAAACTTTAGACAATTATGATACCATTCCATTATTCACAAGAATTCGCAATATATTTTACAAAACGCAGACAAAAGAAATAACATTTCCTGAAGCTTTTGAAGTTCTGACAGTTCAACTTTATTTCAATAAAAAATAACTAGAACTCTTTGGAATATTGGAAATTATAACATTGCTACAAAAATGTTATATTGTTTTATCCTTATTTTTTGTGTTGTTGGCTTGCTGTTTCATTTTTATATACAGTTATACATACATCAATAATCTTCCTCTTTATTAAAATTAAAAATGAGATATTTTTGATATCCCAAAACATAACAGATCTATTGAATAACTTATTACCAAGTTCTCAAACACCAATGTGGTTGATATTAATTTTAAGACATGTATATTAATGTTCCAGACCATATCAGTATTTGGACCGTATGTTTACAGTCTGGAACAGATAAGTATACTCTTACAGTCCGACCATATGCATACAGTATGACAGTCAGACCATTTGAGTATACTTGTACAGTGTCTAGTACCAGCTAGACCAAACAAGTGTTTTTATTTCAATTTTAACTTAGTACAAATTTAACTTTTTGTATTATCTATTAAAAGGTTTCAGTTATATTGATCTGTAATGTAAATTTGTTTCTAATAAACTTGACCAACTTCTTAAAATTGGGCAGACTGTACGTGTACAGTCCAAATACTCATATGTTCTGGAATATAAACATGATTAACGAGCATTTGACAGGATGTCATGCTAAAATCCCATTAATATAAGTACTAAATTTTGAGTATTTACATGTAAATCCACAAGTGACTTACTGAAATTCATGAGGAACACTCACCAATATTTAAGGAGAATACAATTTAGAGGAAAGACTGGACAGATGAATGCACAAACACTATCATGACTATTAAGGAGGCTCACAGGTATAAGATTTTCAGAAAAATAATAAACACTTATTTTTCATTACCATGATTACAAATTTTATCAGTTACCTTTAGTAGAATTTTGTTACTTTATCATATGGTACAAAAATAATTCAAAACAAGAATGTGTCCAAAGTACACGAATGCCCCACTCGCACTTTAATTTTCCATGTTCAATGGACCATGAAATTGGATAAAAAATATAATTAGGTATTGAAATTAGAAAGATAATATCATAAGGAACATGTGTACTAAGTTTCAAGTTGATTGGACTTCAACTTCATCAAAAACTACCTTGACCAAAAACTTTAACATGAAACATGCACTTTCATTTTCTTTGTTCAGTGGACCGTGAAATTGGGGTCAAAAGTTAAATTTGGTTTAACAATTAGAAAGATCATATCATAAGGAACATGTGTACTAAGTTTCAAGTTGATTGGACGTCAACTTCATCAAAAACTACCTTGACCAAAAACTTTAACCTGAAGCGGGACAGTCGGACAGACGAACGAACGAACAGACGGACAAACGGACGCACAGACCAGAAAACATAATGCCCCTCTACTATCGTAGGTGGGACATAAAAATAAAGGACACTGATGAGTTAAAAAAGATATTACATCTCAAATGCTTAAAAATGGCGTTTTTGCACCAAAGGGAGATAATTTAGAGCTTTTTCAATGATATATACATTTTAAAAGTCATCTGGGGTCAAACCGAATTGATCGTTTTGAAGGATTTGGTGTATCATATGATAAAGTAATAAAAAAAATTGAGTTATGAAAAAAAAGTATTAAATATTTTTCTGAAATTGTTATACCCTAGAGCCTCTTTAAATGTCATTTGATCTCTATTGGAGAAATGTCTCATTGGAAATCAGACTGCTAAGTGTTTCTTATTTTTATATCAACCCAGCCATATTATACCTGTCCAATATCAGGAGCTTGTACATAGTTCAGTGGTTGATGTTGGTTCATATCCGTCATTTTTATTTTTCATAATTTTTTGTTTTTATAAATTAGTCTGGTATATTTGACGTTTGAATTGATGCTCTGTTTCAAATTTGGTTAGTGTTGTCTTTTATAGATTACTATAACATGTATAGGGTATGGGTTTTCTCATTATTTACACGTTACAGGTCATCAATGGCCTCTAATAAGTAATTACAATAGTTACATCCACTAAATTGAACTCTGATGGATAGTTTTCTCATTCATCTTTAACCCTGCTTTCCTGACCTTGAATTATTTATGAATATTCATGAACAATTCATGAATATTCAAGGTAACAGTTCATGAATATTCATGAATGTTAAATGGCACCTTGAATATACATGAATATTGTTTGAACTGAATAAGCTTGAATATACATGAATATTGTATGAACTGAATAACCAAGAATTAACATGAATAATTATCTATAGAATATTCATGAATTTGAAATAGAATGTCTTTGAATAATGCATGATAGAATATTCTAGAATCACCATGAATGAAAAATATATATCTATCCCAATATTGAATGCTCAATACATACTCTAGAATAACCTTGAATGTGAATATTTCATGAATATTGAATGGTTGAATATTCTAGAATAACCATGAATATTGAATGGTTGAATATTCTAGATTAACCATGAATATTGAAATAAGTGTCCTTGAGAGGTTTTTTGAAAACCAAAAGCAAATACAGACATTTAAGTTTAAAATATTTTTTAATCATGATAGCTGTGAAATATGAATTTACAATCACTTTCATTAAGATCTAGCAAAATTGTCCACTATTTGATCTAGGATTTAATCCAAACCCTTCCTTAATCTATGTGTTTTCAGATCTATTTTTAAACTAAAGACCGGCAAATCTATTGGAGCAAAGTGATAATTATACATAATTTTTACTTATTTGCAGATATATTTTTTTGTCTGATAGCTTTTTGAACATTTTGTAATTTTGCAATGATATCTTTTTGTAGATTATCTGGTCATTGTTCTAAAATTGTTATTGTCAAAAGTTCTTATGTACATGTAGGCCTATCTTATGCTGGCTTGACTTCGTGCTTTGCATTGGCTTTTCTTCCTTTCATACTATGCTCAACCCGCTAGTTTTCTTCAAAAATGAACAGGAAAACATCTATGACACGTGGCTGAAAGTCACTTATGTTGCTTATTATTTTCTTGACATCTGAACTATTCTTTGTATTGTAAAGAAAAAATTCATCCTCTACGATTTCTGGCTTATGGTGTTTCGTGGAATGAAATTTTTTCTTCATTTTTTTTATCTTCTTCCTCTAGCTTCTCAATTCTCTTTTCAGAATCAGCAAAGGTTTTAACTTTGGAGGCCAGTTTTGGATATTCTGTTTAATCCTGTGATAAAAATAAACAAGTAGAATATTAAGATTTTTTAATTACATTGTTTTAAAATATATTGTTCTTAACTACACATTTAAGAGTATTACTACTGCTTCAGTACCAAAATGATTTACCAGATATATTGCAAAGGCCGATCAAGGGGGAAGGGGGGGGGGGGGGTTCAGGTGGGGCCTGGGTCCCCCCTTTCGTGGGAAAATTTGATTGATCATATAGGGAATCACTGAAGCATGACTGGAGTGCCCCCTCCTTATGAAAACTTCTGGATCCGCCACTGTATTGATCCAATATCCACCCTTTTGTAGTACATGTATGTATCACATTTTTTTTGTAATAGTAAAACACCCATGCAACCATGCATCCCGTATTGCTTGATAAGGTTGGAATTGGGATCCATACTATAAATGGGGGGCTATTGGATCAATTACCTAAAATTCAATGTACATTTTTAGCCATGGCGTTGTCAGTTTGTTTTAGATTTACGAGTTTGACTGTCCCTTTGCTATCTTTCGTCCCTCTTTTTGTACTCTTCCTACATATATTGATAATTTTCAGGTAGAAGTATGTTGAACAGACTGGACAGGACAGCAAGTCAAGTTCACAATTTTGTAAGGAGGCAAAAGAACGAGGGGACATAGTATAATAAAGCAGATGATGATGATTTTGTACATAGATTATCTTCAATTTTTCAGACTCAAAGAAGAGATTGCAGTCTAAGCTCCAAAAGAAAAAAAGAAAATAGCAGAGTGATGCCAACAGACATGTTGCCAGTAAAACTGACCTGTCTGTCGTCTCCAGAGACAATAATGACCAGTAATGTAGATGTTTCTCGCTTAAAGCGAATGGGTCTTGGTAAATTTTTTATTTATATGTTGTCGGTCTTGTTTTGGCACTTGTGCCTGTTGAGTTGCTCTCTCAATTCACTCTTTTCAATTGAGTAGTAACTCAAAATTTCAAAAGCTTTTATAAGTATCCGAAAACGGTTGCTCCATGCGGATTCTGGTTACACCCTGAGGTCCTTGTCCACTCTGAGGATGTTTTTAAAATTTTATCACAGGCTGAGGAATTTAAGAAACAAGGCTAGTATAAAAAAAAAAATAATACTAGGACAATGTACTGTGTAATTTGATAATCTTTAAAGATTTATTTATGTTTAAGATTTCAAAAGTGTTTTTCAAGAGATATATACTGTTTTGAAAATAAGTAAGCGGGAAAAGAATTCCTGATTTGTACATGTATTATACTGGTTTTATACCTTTATGAAGAAATAGTTATGGTTATACTGAGTAATAGCAGAGAAAAAAGGTTTGTGTTCACTTACTAGTAGTTAACATTTATTCTTATTTCTTGTATAAATATAGATGTGCATCAATTGGTCATGAAGTTTTTCTAATGTTTGCAACACCATTTATTTGCACAGCCAGAAAAACCCGTCAGGGACTAACGCTGGGTCCAAAGAAATTTGAAAGAGCACAGTCATATATATAGTAATCTAGTTTCAACAATTATTTTTCTAACAGTTCAATGATTTTTTAATTTCCTGTTATAAAAGTTGCAAAAAAATTAACAATTAATTTATAAAAGAGAGACGAAAGATACCAAAGGGACAGTCAAACTCATAAATCTAAAACAAACTGACAACGCCATGGCTAAAAATAAAAAAGACAAGCAATAGTACACATGACTCAACATAGAAAACCTAAGAATCAACAACACGAACCCCACGAAAAAAACTAGGAGTGATCTCGGGTGCGCCGAAAGGGTGAGCAGATCCTGCTCCACATGTGGCACCCGTCGTGCTGCTTATGTGATATCGAATCCGGTAAATAGTCTAATCTGGTAGGTCACATTCATGAAAGGGAAGTGGATTGTAGTTACGACGTAAGGAACATATCCGATATCATTTGTGAAACGGTTATTCCAAAACGATCAACAAACTCGTGATGGCGTCCGTAAAATTTACGAAGGGATGATTTTGAACTTCACCAATTTGAATCTCTTGGTTTAATAGCTTCCTTGTGAGCAGCAACCCTCTATCAATAAAATCATTATAGGAAATGCAAGCATTGGAATATCGTATCAATTGGGAGATATATACCCCGTATGAAAGTGCTGCTGGAATGTTGCTACTTAAAAATGAAAAGTTCACAATTGGAAAGCTGAAATCATCTCTATTGTCGTAAAGTTTTGTTTTCAACCGACCCTCATTATCAATTTCTAGACGCAAGTCAAAATATGAAGCCGACTTAACTGTTTGTGTAGTGTCCTTCATCTCTAGTTCAATGGGATAGATAGATGCGTTCCACCAAATTTTAAATTTGTTAGTGAATGAACATCATCTACGCAGGGTAGTTAAGGCAGTGCCCCGGTCTAGAAATGCCCAAAAATGTACATTTTATGTCAACACCTCACAAGAGCTTTCGTTGTAAACAAACTTTGATGGTCACCTTAAAGATATCTTCATTTCGAATCGAAATCAATTTTAAACGACTAAATATAGTATGCAAATTAGGTCACGTGACACTAATGACCGAATGTCTATTTATTTTGTGACAAAAGCTGAGGCTCACCAAAAGTTGAAGGTAAAAATTGAAAAACAAAAAAGAGCTTTATTAAACCTAAAAAAAACACCATGGTAATGTCGACCATTATTCCTTTGAAAAAGATTGATTGGTTGATTGTTGGTTGCTTAACGTCCAGTGGCAAATATTTCATGCATATTCAGGACGAGAACAAGTTAACAATACAATAGGAAGGTTGTTATAATAGAGGATGATGGTCGGGGGAATTTGGACTGCCACTGGAAAATGAGGGTATATTTGATAGAGACAGAAATTTTGCCTTGCAACAGGCCACCTACGGATCCCTCAAAGAGTTGTTGCAAGGGTTCTTAACGTGCAAAGAACGTGGCACACTCTTTACACGAGACATCGGATTTAACGTCCCCCTTCTGACCGGACGTGACTGCGAACTTGATACATCCCGCACAGCCAAACGGACACCCCACTTCGGCAAGCGTTTTACTGCCGGTCGGGAGAAGACCAAGTGACCATATTTCTATACCCCAGTCACCCTTGGGGTGCTTTGAAAAAGAAGGATTCTTATCAGCAATGAGGCAATTCCCTTATGGATCCTTATGGATCCCGTGTTAATTGGAAAAGAACTTGGTGAAAAGTTTAATGTGACCAACAACAAAAAAAGGGTAAGACCATCTCTTATGTCTCGCCTTATTTACTAATCATTGATATTATGTCTATAGTCCTAAGTATAAAGCTTGATTAAAAACTGTCACATAAACTTAACATTGACCAAGATAACTAAGCAAAGAGCAATGAACCATGAAAACTTACCAATTACTTATAGTTTAAGAAAAATAGACCAAAAACACAAAAACACAAGAACTATAGATTGAGCAATGAACCTTGAAATTGAGGTCAAATAAAATTGCGGGACTGACATATAAATCATAGAATATTTCGATACAGCAAATATTGTTGACCTATGGCATACAATATTATATAAAAAGACCAAAACTCAAAAACTTAACTTTGACCACTCAACCATGAAAATGAGGTCATGGTCAGATGACATCTGCCTACTAGACATGTACACCTTACAATCATTCCATACAGAAAATATAGTAGATCTATCGCATAAAGCATGAGAAAACTAGAGCTTTTAAATTAACAACTTGTGTATAAGTTTATATGTTCACATTCCATATTTTCTTATTAATTCACCTTGTACATATATTAAATTACAATACTTCACCATCAAATACATGATTAGGATTTCCAAGGTAACGGTTACTATATCTCATGGCTGAGTTAGTGACATATTTCTGATGTTACCTTCTGTGTAGATAATTCAAAATTCTATTATTTTAAAAGAAATTGAATTTATATGATTTACATAATTAAAGATCATGGTCAAGTGCTACATTTTGAGTCAGAACTATAACTTAGACTGTTGTTGGACATTCAGTATAATAAATTTGACATTACATACCTAAATGGTTGAGCAGACTTTTGGTATCAACATCAAAGAAAACGAAGAAAACTTGCCTTCATTATACTGGATACCCAAATTACACAAAACTCCATATAAAGAACGATACATAGCTGGGTCTTCAAAATGTTCAACCAAACATCTTTCTAAAGTACTGACTACTATTCTTTCGACAGTTAAAGATGGGCTTCAAAAATATTGTGAGGAGATATATTCTACCAGTGGTGTTAACCAGATGTGGATTCTCAAAAATTCGAAAGATCTACTGCTTAACCTTCAATCACAATCTTTGCAATTTTGCAGCAACATAAAAACTTTTGATTTTTCTACGCTATATACTACTATTCCCCATGCTCAGTTGAAAGATCGACTACACCATCTCATAAAACAGAGCTTTTTCTATAAAAATGGAAATCGTAGATACAAATTTCTTGTTTTGGGTTACAATAATTCATATTTTGTGAAAAATCACACTGAATCTCCCAGAAAATATACAGAAGATGATATTATCAAAATGCTGGACTTTTTGATCGACAATATATTTGTTGAGTTTGGAGGATTTATATTTCAACAGACAGTCGGTATTCCAATGGGTACTAATTGTGCACCCCTGCTGGCTGATTTGTTTTTGTACTCGTATGAAGCAGAATTCATTCAGAACCTTCTAAAAGACAAAAAGAAAAAGCACCTTGCGAAATTCTTTAATTTTACTTTCCGATATATTGATGATGTTCTATCATTGAATAACCCATATTTCAGCCAATACTTACATCTCATATATCCAAGTGAACTTGAAATTAAGGATACCACTGATACTAGAAGGACTGCTTCATACCTTGATCTTTTCCTCAATATTGACGTAGATGGACGACTTCACACGAAAATCTATGATAAACGGGACGATTTCAACTTCCCAATTATCAATTTCCCATTTCTCAGCAGTAACATACCCTCTGCCCCTTCGTATGGTGTTTACATATCACAATTGATACGTTATTCTCGTGCTTGTTCACACTATACGGACTTCATATACAGGAGTGTGCTCCTTACGCAGAAACTGCTCCAACAAAGTTATGAGGAGGACAGATTAAAATTGACACTCCGTAAATTTTATGGACACCATCACGATTTGGTGGATCCATACGATGTTTCGTTGACCAAACTAGCTAAGGACATTTTTACCACATGTTAGATTGTGTTTTGTCATAATGTCGTCTAATCTTTTAATTACCAAACGTGACTTATTCCCGATTGTGACTGTTTTGCCGAGTGTGAACTCGCATTACTATAAGACGTGGTACGGTACTTATACATCCCAAATTCATGTATTTAGTTTAAATGTTTCATGTTATATTTGTAATTCTCATCGGATTTTGTCAAATGTGTTGACGTCTTTTCTATTATATTTATGTGTTATGGTAAAGAAAATTAATCACCGCCTTCATTTATCAGATTTGATTTCGTTCAAAGTAATCAGTACGATATTTTACGTTTGAAGTTAGATTCATAGCAAACCGGACATAGTTTTATAATATAGTTAATTGCTACCTCAGTTTTATATAAATAAGAATTAAAATGTGCTTTGTTATTAAATGCAATATCAGTATTTAGTTCAAATATATAATCTTAAATTAATCCTAATTCTATCTTATTCATTCTTATGTGACGTCATTTTTCATTTTTTGATGCTCTGTTTTACTAATTCAAATGACGTCATTTTTTCGTCATTTTTCAGTTTCAAATAGGACGTCACTTGGCGTAGAGGTTTTAACGTATTCGGATGTGTCTACTTTTGTGTTTCAAATGTCTGGTTATGTAAATGTATTTCAGTTGTTTCCTGTAATTAGTTAATACTTCAGCTTTATCATGTACACTTTTTGTATATTCATTTTATTAAATTTACTGTATATTGAACATGCTTATATAGACTTAAATCAGCTACTAGCCAAGGCGGCATCTACCTCAGGACCATCCAAACAAATAAGGAAGAAGAAACCAAAACTACAAGTTATGACACCAGAAATTCGTCAAGCAATAACTGACAAGAAGAATGCATACTATAATTGGAAACAGAACAACCGACCTAATGATCCCAATAATCAGTGGTTACAGAAGAAGAAAGTAACAACCTGTAACCTTAGAAAAGAATGCCGACTAACACTAGCGAAACAACAGCTAGAAAGGAAAAGCGAACTGATTAATGCCAAAAGTAACAACTCCAATTTATTTTTCAAACTTATCCGACGTCAAAGAGGAAGATTTGGAATGCATATTGATGAGCTAAATGTAAACGGACAAAAATACAATACAGAAGGAGGAATATTGGAGGGTTTTAGAGAACACTTTGCAAATCTTGCTAAACAAAGTGATAACAGTCAATTCGACCAAGCATATATTGAGCAGGTAGACAATGAATATGCTACTATCATAGATATATGCAAACATGACTTCAGGCATATTCCAGTAGAGAAGCAAGAGATCATGAATGCCATTAAAAGTCTTAATCGAAACAAATCCCCGGATACCTATGGAGTCACTGCTGAAAATTTAATTCATGGTGGAGAAATACTTGCCTCATATTTACAAACTCTACTAAACAGTTCTTTTGAATTCTGCTTTATACCCGATATTATCAAATTTGGAATATTAACACCAGTCTTCAAAAATAAAGGCAACAAGAATGACGCAAAAAACTATAGAGGCATCACAATAACTCCAACTCTATCAAAGATCATAGAAACAGTACTTAAATTTCGCATCAATCCCAAAATTATATGTATACAAAATCCACTCCAGCGAGGCTTTACCAAGAATGCATCTCCTTTAAATTGCTCTTTAATTATGGAGGAATTTCAACGAGAGAACAAAGATCTGAAAAAAGAAACAATATTTGTTATGCTAGATGCTAAGTCGGCCTTTGACGTAGTAAAACATTCGAGCCTTATACGCAAATTATTTCACATGGGACTCACACCGCAAGAAATACTCATGATTGATGATCTATATAAAAATGCAAGATCCAGTGTCAAATTGAACGGTGAACAATCAAATGCATTTAATATTGAACAAGGTGTCCGACAAGGAGGTACTCTTAGTGCCGACCTTTACAAAGTTTATGTAAACGATCTATTAAACGAAATATGTAACACTGGATTTGGAGGACATATTGGAACGATCAACTGTAGTGCGCCTACTTGTGCTGATGATCTTACCATAACTAGTAATTCTCAGTTTGAAGCACAAATACTAGTCAACATAGCTAATGATTACAGCAAAAGAGAGTCATATATAATACAACCTACTAAAAGCGTTGTACTACCTATCCAAACCAACACCAATGCCCATAATGATATGACACTTCTTATGGATGATAGGGAAATGCCTACAGTTGATAAAACCACACATGTTGGGATACAAAGATCGAACTGTAACACACAACTAGTAACTGCGGAGGAAAACATTAAGAAGGCAAGAAGAGCTTTATACAGTTTAATGGCAAGTGGCTTGCATGGAGAAAATGGACTAGACCCATCCACATCTATATCCACCTTCAGAACATATGTTATGCCTATCCTACTATATGGACTAGATGTTGTAATGACCAACAGCAAATCTTTGAAAATATTACAATCTTTCTACAAGAAAACGATAAAGCAAATATTATCTTTACCAATATCAACTGCAGACCCGGCTATATATTTATTATCTGGATTACTACCCATAAATGCTGAAATTGATATAAAAATTATAACTTTACTTGGAAATATTCTATGTTCTGACAAATCAACTGTTGAATGGAAAATAGCAAACCGTCAATTGAAAATTAAATCGTGCAAAAGCAACAGTTGGTTCATAGATGCAAAGAAAATTTGTTTTAAATATCAACTAACAGACCCAGTAGAATTTTTGGATACAATAACAACAAAAGAAACATGGAAAAGAAGCATGGTGAATAAAATTAAAACATACTGGCATAGAAAGATCTTGGATGAGAAAGAACATTTCAATAGCCTACAATATTTATCTCCAATATACAGCCTTGGTCATTGTCATCCGTTGATCAGTATATCTACTTCTGACCCAAAAATAATACAAAAATTGCCACCACGAGTGAAAATTGCAACAGGGGTATACATCCTACAATCACAAAGAGCCAAATATAACTCTAATGCAGTGGACCCAACATGTCAATTATGCAAAAATGGAGAAGAAACATTATCCCATTTCCTGCTTACTTGTGTAACTCTAGATGCTGTAAGAAAACCCATATTGGAAAAAATAGTGAGAACTGCTGGTAGAATTTTTTCTGAGAGCAACAGACTCAATAACATTGAACTACTCCGATTGATTTGCGATCCTTACAACTATTGCAAAAATAACAGTGATCAAATATTTGATAATATATCAAAAATTCTTGAACCTCAATGTAGGAAAATGTTACACCTACTCCATACAACAAGATATAGACTTCTTGGTCTGGATACTAAACAACTCAAAAAGAGGAGGAAAGTTTAAGACTATTAGTTAATTATATATAATTGTATATAATTAAAGTGTTATGTAAGTGACTCAGCATAAGACAGTCCAAATTATCACTTCTTATTTAGATAATTTTAGATTTTAAAATTGCCTATTGCGTATAGTATAAATTGACATTTGTGTATATAATATTCCGGTGGATGGAACCATTATTTGTGTGATAATTATATATATATTCGTGGTGGTGGATGTCACTCCAGCTATAATTGGAGGTGTGCCTTGACTGGCAGAATTTATTATACAGATTCAGATTCAGTTAGCAAAAGTATAAATTACTCTAAATTATAGGGATTTTCTGGTAACTTAAGGATGTTCGCTTGTCATGTTTTGTGATTTTTGTCAGATTTTCGGATTCCTCTGGTTTTATCCATTTGAATGCCTTCAAAAATTTTGCCCATTGACCCCCACTTTTTATTTTATAAATCTTTTACCTGTATAATTATAAGCCATCTGTGATAGTCTTAAAAAATTCTTGTTATTTTTTAATAGTTTTTGAGAACTTGAACTTGTCAATGATAAAGCTATGAAAAATCAAGAGAGAATATTTTCCCGCCAAAATTTCAATGGCTATTATCTCGAAAACAAGCACATTGACCTATCTATTTTTTTTGCATTTTTTGTTCCTTTATTAATCCTCTATTAATATATACTAGTGTTATGAAAAGCTTGTTATTTTGAAACTGAGTAGCGAACTTCCTTAACAGAAAACCCTTGCCGTTTTTGGCACAACCTTTTTGATCTTTTGGTCCTCGATGCTGTTCAACTTTGTACTCGTTTCGGCTTTCAAACTTTTGTATCTGTGCGTCACACATAGGTCTTGTGTGAACAAAATACACTTCTGGCGTATTAAAATTTTGAACTTGTTGCCTTTTGTTGGCGGTTGTTCGTGTGATTCTTTGTTAATTGTGTTCTCCAATTTATTTATATTGTAGTCCTGTGTTGTCATTTTGATGTTATATTTCACATGGCCATAAAAGTGCGAGGTTTGGCATGCCACAAAACCAGGTTCAACCCACCATTTTTTCCTTTAAAAATGCCCTGTACCAAGTCAGGAATATGGTCATTGTTATATTATAGTTCGTTTCTGTGTGTATTCCATTATAACGTTGTGTCGTTTGTTTTCTCTTATTTATGAGTGTAAATTCACATTGCGATAAGACGTGTCACGGTACTTGTCTATCCCAAACTCATGTATTTGGTTTTGATGTTATATATATTATTCTCGTGGGATTTTGTCTATGTGTGTTACATTTTAGTGTTATGTCGTTGTTCTCCTCTTATATTTAATGCGTTTCCCTCGGTTTTAGTTTGTTATCCCGATTTTGTTTTTTGTCCATGGATTTATGAGTTTTGAACAGCGGTATACTACTGTTGCCTTTATTTAACCTTAAAAAAACATTGTCAACCTTGGTTTTGCATCTGATGATGTTTTGTTAAGGTACCTTTGTTCTTTTTCATATTCAGCCATATGGTATTTTAAGATGTGTATAGTTTAATTGCAAATTTATTCAAACTACATCAATTGTTTCAATGTTATTGTTCTTGATTGTTAAAGTAACTGTTACTGGCAGCATGTCTAGTAGAACCTTTTCTATATCTTCTTCCTCCTGAGCAAAGGTTGCCTTGAGTATATCCTTTGTTATCGTGTAATCATGGTATGTGTCCTGGTCATCAAAGGAGTGGCAAAATAATGTAATAAGTTCTTCTTCTCCATAGAACCCTTCAACAACGACTGTGGAGGTCTCTGGTGGTGTTTCTCTTTGCTGAAAAATAGTATCGTCATTAATGAATAGTCAAATTATTTTATTTATATTTATTAAAATAATGATCACATGTTATCCAATAGTATTATATCACCAATTGCTAATCACATATATATTCAACATGTACATCATATGAATTATTGAATGAGTATGTAATTGACTGTTTGAGCTTGCTCATATGGCTATCTTAATTTTGCAGGTGGTTAGAAGTTTTTTGTCTGTTTTCATGGCCTTATTATAATTATGTGATGATAAAAAGTAATTAATGTAAAGCTCATTTGCTTTGCAGGTCATGATTATGGGTCTTAGATGGTTACCCTTTTATAACTGGTTTCTACTTTTGGTTGTCACTATGTGGGTTACATTTTACTAGTGTATGTTCGTACTATACATCATTTAATGTTTATGAATATTTTTATATAGTAATGAAATTGTTTACATGTTTATGTTTATGACAAGAGTACACGCGCTGATATGTCCCGCCTTCCTTACGAATTATGGATAGTCCTAAGTATAAAGTTTTATTACAACTGTCTCAAAAACTAACATTCACCTAGACAACTAAAAAATGACCAATGAACCAAGGAAATAAGGTCATGGTCAGATGAACAATGCCAGGCAGACATGTACAGCTAACAATTCTACCATACAACACATGTATTTGACCTATTGTTTATATATTTAGAAAAACTTACAAAAACACAAAGGAGTGACTGGGGAATAGAAATATGGTCACTTGGTCTTATCCCGACCGGCAGTAAACCGCTTGCCGATGTGGGGGTACGTAAAGCTGCGCAGGATGTATTAAGTTAGCAGTCACGTCCAGTCAGAATGGGGACGTCAAATTCGATGTCTCGTGTCAAGAGAGTGCCACGCTCTTTGCACGTTAAAAACCCTTGCAAAAACTATTTTAGGAATATCGATAATGTGGTCATTTTTATAAATTTCCCGTTTACCAAACTGAAATTTTCAAAAAATTAAGGATTTTCTTATTCCAGGCATAGACTACCTTAGCCGTATTTGACACAACTTTTTGGAATTTTGGATCCTCAATGCTCTTCATCTTTGTACTTGTTTGGCTTTATAAATATTTTGATATGAGCGTCACTGATGAGTCTTATGTAGACAAAACGCGCGTCTGGCGTACTAAATGTTAATCCTGATACCTTTGATAACTATTAGGGCCTGTTAATGTTGCGCGCCAAATTTTCTGTCCCTATTCAATATACCCTCATTATACAGTGGCAGTCCAAATTTCCCCGACCATCATCCCCTATGGCCTCTATTATGACAAGACCTACTGATTGTATTTAATTTTATCTTGATCTCGTTCTGAATACGCATGAAATATTTGCCACTGGACGTTAAGCAACCAACAATCAATCAATTTTATTTAAAAAAAACATCAGCTACAGAGTATGATACGATGGATGGATAACCGGAAGTTATATTTTTAAAAAATATTTTTTTTTTTTGGAAAAAAAGGTTTGTTTCCAGGTTTTGGTGAAAAAAATAATTCGTTTTGGACCCTGTGAAAAAAAATTGTTTGTTTCACTCTAACCTGCCTCTATATGTAATGCTAAAATTGGAAGAAAAAAAAATGTTTTCGGTTTGTTGCTATAAAAACAAAAAATCCATAGCCCAGCCCAGATTTTTTATGGTGGTTTAGTACCAATTTATAAAACACTTTGCTATATTATCTTATTGCTTTCTATGGTCTTCATGAAATATTTGCCACAGGACGTTAAGCAACCAACAATCAATCATCAATGGTCTTCAGCTTATAAAAAGAGGTTTCTTATTTTCTTTAGTGTGTGTTACAGCACATCACTGGTCACAATGTTCTAATGCTTTAAAAATATTGTCGTGTTCCGGACATGGCTCCTTTCTCTTGAAAGGAATCTTACAAGAAGAAATGCATTTCAGTTTCTGTTCTCCTTGAATGCCCTGCGATTCCATCAACGCAATTATTAATGAATCTATAATATCAGGCACATCTTTGTCGGTCTCCATTAGCTGTTGCACTTATTTGACATGAACACACTCGAGTTGTCCAAACTGCATAGAAGAACCTCTAACTGTCCGTTGAAACATCTGACTACTCTTAACTTATCATGACACAACACAATACATCTGGGTTTTTCATTAACCGTGATTCCCAAACGTCAGACTACTATCAAAATGAGAACTTTTTCAAATGCAGTTACACCTTTTACTTGTAAATAAATGCATGGGATACGATCCCAAATTTAATCAGTGGTTACTTGTTAATACCGGACTGAGTAATATGTAACTACTTCATTAACGGACATATAAATTAAAGAAAGATAGCGATTTCCTGCAGTTTTGACACCGGAAAAAAATTATTTGCACATAGTTTCATATGTGCTTACCCTTGTTTAGGTGCCAAATCCGCTGTTACTGTTAAAACATTTAGTTTCTATTGCTTATTTTCCCCTAAAAGAACTTCCATAGTAAATAAATCTCATATCAGCTTTAATTTAGAGAAATCATATTTGGCTCATACTTTAAATTTGGTTTATTGAAGAATTCAATGCTTGTTTTTTACTTTATTCAGGTTTTAATAAAAGCGTTGACCGTAATACATTTTTCATGAAGCACAAAGGCGCTTCATTTTAAAAATTTAAAAATATCAACACTTTTACAGCTCTTTGAAGTAACAAAAAGAAGCATTCAATATTTATGATTACTATTTAAATAGGATCAAGAAAACAAGATTGTTATCATGTTTTTATTTAATTTTCCAGTGCACTTTTTGTTGGAACTTGTGTCATGAATAATAAATTTCACAGTGAAAAGAAGTTGATTACGAAATAACGTGCGATTGCAAGAAGCCAATCCGAATGACGTATTATTATGAAACCGACATATGTTGTTTGCTCAATGGTCGGGTTGTTGTCCTTTTGACACATTCCGCATTTCCATTCTCATATTTTGTTTCGTTTATCATTGATATGAGAATTATGTCTGTCGAATAAAATATATATTTCATCTACTTTAAATTTTGCAGGGAGGAAAATTCATCTGCTAACCAAATATTCTATGATGTCTGAATGTTTTGTGATAGGATCTAATGGGTTTATTGTTGATCATAAACATTCCCTGAATTATAACAAAGTTTTCATTATAAATGACTGTGGTTACCTATATTATTCGTATCTGCATGAAAATAACTAGCTGTATTTGATATCTTTGGTCATCATTTCAACCTTTCTTCTGTTGGCTTGTTTATTTCAACTTTTGCTCAGGGTCTTTAGCTATGTTTTACACACAACAGACGTCGGTAACATTTGTTTCGACGCTCTGTTTACCAGTAGGACATAAATAAAGAGAGCACAAGATCTAATATAGCTTCTCAATCTCCCTGCAGGTTTATGCCTTTCGTTAGTATACCACCGAATCTCATTTTTTGGGGTGAGTTATATCGTGCAATCTTTCTCTGTTTTCTGTTGTAACAGTTTTCAAGATTCGAAAAACATTGGGCAATGTTGGTGTGAAAAATGTCCACACTCCAAATTTTTGTTCATCATAACCCCGCTTTCCAAACAGTTTACTGTTGTAATCGAAAACTGTCAACCATGGAATTATCACAGCCAATTTTTTTTGAATTTGTTTTTTCTTGGATTTCCTCAAATAACAACAACTGAAGACATGGGTCCATGGTTTCGACATCCATATGCTTTAACAGGGGATATTCTCATTTTTCATTCTACTATTCATGAATGCTTCCACAGCCAATTGTGGTATTTTTTTTTCGGTATTTGAGTTTTTCTGGGAGTTTAATAATTTGTCCAAGTCCTCTTTGATTGCCGGGTTTCCAAATCCCTTTTAACAGGACTCTAGCATTTTAGTTTCCTCGCTAAAACAAAGGAATATGTTTGGTAAATCGTCGTCAGGTTCCATGTCGTCTGCTACTTGTAACCGATTTATGTCTAGATCGTCATCAAATGCATTTGTCAGAGATGTGCTTGAACCTGTCCCAAATACGTTTAGGGTACCAATTATGAGTGATTTGGGTTCGGGAGTTTGAGACATAACTATATTTAAGCCATCTTTAAACGGGTCTTCGTCACTTGTTACACTGTTACTAAGAAATAAAAGAAAAAAAAAAGAAAAAAATGGTTTCTGGGTGTTATTAGAATTTACATTGTTTGATTGGATTGAAATTAAAAAAATTTACTGACAACTTAATTTTTTTTTAATTAGCACATTCGAGTGACCCTAGACTTTTCATTGAACTTTCTGATTACTCCAGAGTTAATATTGGGCTGCTTAATTAATAAAGGTATTATTGCATAACAAATTTCATATTGGTTTAGTTATAGGTCCTCGTGCAGCCGCATTGGCCTTCGGCTTTGCCGCAGGCCAATACTGCTACCCTCGGACCTATAACTAAGCCAATATGAATATTGTTACGCAATAATACTATAATACTAGTTCTTTATTTAAGGCATGGAAAACACGTTAAACATTTATTGCACTTAGAATTTTATTTTTGTTTTGTATTTACAGAGTTTTTTTGTGTCGAAATTAAGTCAAAGAATAAGAATAAGAAGATGCTTTGAAAATAGAAAAAGTAAGCGTGATCAGTCTGATGGTGATAATGATAATGTAACACCAGTTAAGAAGTTTAAAGTAGGATCCAGAACTAGAGATCAATCAAATCCTGTCATTCCAGAGGAGACTGGGAAAATCATGTTAAGGAAATAACAAAAAAATGGGAAAACAAAAGGTCACAAACACATTTGAGAACACTTCTTCAACACACTAGAGATGGGCGTTTGACTTGGCAATCAAAGCTAAAGCCAGGAAAATTTGGACCAATTATGGAAAAATTCCCCTGCTTTGAGGAAGGAAGTTTCGTAAGTTTACTTTAATATTATACAGTTTGCCATGTATAAATTCATTTAATTTTATATTTTGATAAGAACTGTTGTTATACTTAACGAGTAAAAACTTGTGCCTTTAGTAGCATTAAAAGTCGGGGTTTTTTCCAAATTGCAAGGCAATTTTTTGTACATGTACCTAATATACAAATATATTTTTGGGTTTCTTATGTTTGAAAAAATGTTTTCAGTGTTTTTATAATTATTTTTTAAATGGCTACAGTTGACATTGAAGGTAAGACATATATTTTATTATTTGTTATGAAATCAAACTAATTTTTACTATATATTATTAACAAAGAAGGTCTTATTTTTATAGGTTATGCATGAATTCTTCTGCCTGAAGAATAAAGAAAACCCAGACAATTTTAGAGAACATATTGCTGGTAAAATGGAATGGAAGATGAAAATTGTTGCAAAAGATGTAAAACTATCCACTGAGGTACACTAACTGCAAATATATTATGAACACCTTTTTCATCAATCTCCCATGCAGAGTTGTCGGTCCTTGCTCTCTCTCAATCTCTGCTAATGTCTCAAAAGTAGTCCAAAAACACGTGTTCAAGAAAGATCATGTGACAATATTTTTTAGCAGGAAGTTGAACAACATGGCGGAAGATATGAAATAGTAAATAAGAGCACGATGTAAATTCGACACAATTAACCTTTATGTTGACGTCATATAGAAAATATATAAATATGTGAACTTAATAATATAAATATATGAACTAAATAATATAAATATGTGAATATGTGAATTTAATATTATAAATAGGTGAACTTAATAATATGAATCAAACGCCACACAAAGACCGTGACATTGACTGTTTCGTGTGTTTTAGTTCTAATATAACAGCTTTTAAATTATCTGGAAGGAAGCTCATTAATGAAGACTTTAAAGAAAAGTTGACTTCTTTGTTAAATGAGAACACCTATAATGAACTTATTCTAAAAGATGCCTCATTGTGCAGAAACTGTTATAACCTTGTAAATAAAACAAGTGTTTTCCAGGAAAAATTAAGCCATTCATGTGATTCATTTTTGAAAGCACCAACTTCTTCTAAGAGGTGTGCCTTCTCTATAGTGTACTGTTAGGAAGAATTTTTTTCAAAATTCGTGCATTTGAACATTTCAAAAGGACAATACCTGAGCACATCCCTCATGAGTTTATGACAAAGATGTCAGAAAGGTCCATAGTGCTACCATTGCCTATCCAGTTTAAAAATGAATCAAAGCACGAAGACTGTCTTGCAATTATGGACTGCTATGAGGATCAGCTATCAAAGATTCATAGGGGTGCCTTTGGTAAGATAGGCTAACTGACCCAAGATATATTGAATAACCTGTTCCAAAATTGCAAATATTCCATATAATATAAAAAAAAAAAAGATGTTGTGTGATTGCAAATGAGACAACTAACTCTTCACAAGAGACCAAATGACACAGACATTAACAATTATAGGTCACAGTATGGCCTTCAACAAAGAGCAAAGCCAAAACCACATAGTCAGCTATAAAAGAACAAATTCAAACAATTCAAATTAGAAAACTAACAGCCTTATTAATTTACAAAAAATGAATGAAAAACAAATATGTAACACAGCAACAAACGACAACCACTGAATTACAGGCTCCTGACTTAGGACAGGCACCTTCATAAAGTGGCAGGGTTAAACATGTTAGCAAGATAGTGGTGTAACCGTACAAATTGTGATGTGTGTTTGATATACTGTAGGTATACTATAGGTATAAAAGAACTGACATGTACACTTTATTTTTAAGTATCATGTATAAATGATTTATGATTTGCAAATGCAACTGAAATTAGATGAGTTCTCATAATGATTTATTTTTTTAAAGGAAATATTGATTTGCTTAGAAAATACAAAGTGCCACTTGGAGGGGACCAACTGACAAGAGTTAGATTGCAAGAAGCCAGAAATCTTAGGACATTGTCCATTACACCTGAGAAGAGATTTGATGACCTACACCCAATTGTCTGTGAAATGTGGCACAGTAAGCAAGATTTTTTAGAGGTAATTTGAGTTGATTAGTTATTAAAAAGGGGGGTAGGCACATATTGTTTATGGGACCATAAGCTGTTTAAATACCTTAATATAATTACCATCTTGGCAGGGTTAAACAAGTTTTACATTTATTTATACATTAAAATTTTGTAACTTTGATAAATCAACAATGGATTCACAAATACAGTTCTCAGCACAAAATGAACAACATTGACAATCAATAATGCTTTTATCTTTTTCAAAGCAAAACACAGACAGCAGCTGATTCCTTATACATGAAGAATCATTTTTACAATAATTTATGATGTCATCCTTTATTCCTGGCAAATTCTTTCCTAAATCACGATTGGAATAGTATAATGTTGCAACTGACGGTTGTCCACAACGACCAGCACGTCCTATCTCCTGTAAATATTGTGATGTATTTCTGGGAGGGCATGCATGTATAATACTAGTAACATTTTTTGGATCAAACCCCATTCCTGAAATTGATGTTTTTAATACCAGCCGAATAATTGGGTTCTCCTTTTTTAGCTCTGCTATTGTAGCATCTATTACATATTGATCTTGCCCTGAACATATAGCACTGTAAATTGAATCATTGATTGTTGAAGTACCAAATAAGCTCAGCAAATATACCATGGCTTCGCTCATATAGTATACTGGCAAAAATAATAAGGTTACTGGGAAGTCTGCCTTCTTGTCATACAAATCATCACATAATTTATGAACTATTTGTTCATATTCATTCATTACATCTGTTCCTGGTTCTTTCTTTATTTTCTTTATGAAAATGTTAGGTCTGTCCGGTGTCTGTTCAATAGTGTGAAAATCTTCAAGTCCTAACTGTTTTGGAATAGTTTCCTTCTGCGAAACTGTTAATGTGCCACTCAATCCTATCACTGGCACGTTGGGAAAAAAGGATTTCAAACCTCTAAGTTTTTTGAATGCAGCTCTGAATTCTTCTCCCCTGAAAAAAGGATCATATACATGTTTATATTTTTTGCAGAGTTCTGGTTCTTGTTGAATATAAAAATATTACAAATTACTCATTAAGGTTGCCTTTTGTTTCAATGCAAGGATCTTTTAACTTGAAGGGAACTATGCATTGCTATGAAATAATATACATGCTGGTCTGTGTCCACACTTGTTATATGATGCTATCATTTTATATTGTTTTTGTGTTATAATTATAGATTCTTTGTCTATTGCAGAAATGTTATAAGACTCTTTACAAAGCAGACAATACACCAGGCACTCTGAATTTCTTCAAAACGATACTACACAGAACTAATGTTAATGGAAAAGTGAAAGGACGTTTCCAGCCACATTATGCCCTGCTGTTGGCCGTAGGAGGTCTAATCAAAGAACAAATTTTTGAATTTTTCCAAATGGAAAACGAATACAGCAAACCAACACACCCACTGCTTACAGAATTAGAAGATGACAATTTCTGAAGATCAAAAAAGGGATATGTTTTATAATGTTATCGCTGATTTCATGAAAATGTATGGTTATGGGATGGTTGAAACACCTGATAAGTTTATAGTAAATGCTCAGTATGTCCAGAAATTGCGGGCAGTTATTGTAGATGGGAAGTTAGCAATAGAACAGTTCTTGGAACCAATATTGGTTGAACCAGATGAGCTTTATAACTATTCATTACAATTATGTCACTGGTATTTACAGCAAAAGAGGGTGACATGAATCGACTTGTTTCTTTTCAAAATGTATTCAAATTGAGTTTGATTTGATGTTTCAATTCGGTTTAGAATATTTCTTGTCTTCAATTATTTTATTCTTCTTCTTAATTAGCAATTAAAATTAGTTTTTTTACTATATGTTCATACTTAGATTATAATAAAATGTTCACTCCAGAAAACAGTACAATGCTTACTGAACTAAATGTTTAGTTATGACAAAAATAATCCGTGTGAATAAGACAAGGTTTCTAAACTTTGACAATGTTTTGGATGTTATACTTTGATAATAAATAAGTTAGAAAAAGCTGAAGCCATCAAACATTAATGAGTGAAGATTGATAAAGTTATTTTATTTCACAATGAAAGGAATTTAGTTAAACATGCGTTTACTTTTCTACATTGGCTAGAGGTATAGGGGTGGGGTTGAGATCTCATAAACATGTTTAACCCCGCCGCATTTTTGCGCCTGTCCCAAGTCAGGAGCCTCTGGTCTTTGTTAGTTCTATCATTTTAATTTTAGTTACTTGTGTACAATTTGGAAATTAGTATGGCGTTCATTATCACTGAACTGGAATATATTTTTTTAGGGGCCAGCTATAGGACGCCTCCGGGTGCGAGAATTTCATTTACATTGGTGACCTTCTGCTGTTGTTTTTTCTATGGTCGGGTTGTTGTCTCTTTGATACATTCCCCATTTCCATTCTCAATTTTATATGGTTTTACCCGTGCCCGCAAATGTACTTTAAATATTCTGAAAATCAGCAATGTTTTGGAAATAAATAAAAATTTGTTGTAGATGCGACTTTGACCATGTTGACCTGCATTTTACTAAAACAAAGTAAGATCCAAAACAGATAAACATGTTTTTCATGGTATGGATGTTACATAAATTCAAGTGTGTGTCAATCGTCAAGCTTTAACACCCAATACAATTCCGTAAAAATTCATGAATAATGATGAACATCTATTAAATGATTTAAATTATAATTGTAAATAAATTACCTTAAATTAAGTCATGAAAGATAAAGGACTAAGTCTCAATTCAAAACCATAAATAGACCATGAGCCAACATTTGCATTTTCCCAAAAAAAAATTAATGACGTTCGTACCAGAAAAAACAGAATATGCTGAAACAAAACATGAGAGAAGTCAAAGTGTTCATCCTATTGAGAAATGTTTGATTCATGGTACAAACCATACACTTAATTTTTGTAGAACATTCAAAGCAAAGCCAATACAAGAACGTAGGCAATTTTTTTAGTTGAGCCAATTATGTTTCGGATGTTGCTTTCGGTATCACATTTTAAAACGGAACTGTCCTAACGCAATACAATGTGTGGAAAAACAGATCACCCTACAGCACTGCACATAAAAAAATCTAGAGCAACGATCTACAGAGCCATCAGGTCATGGCGGGGAGCCTATTGATGAGCAACACAAAGTTCAAAGTCCTATACAATCAAAATGCACACAGATTTGCATAGATAAATTTGGTGGCAAATCATGCTCAAAGATCATACCGGTAGAAGAGTATCGTAGTGACAATCCGGATAGAAGACTAAAAGTACATGCTTAATGGACGATCAATCGAATAAGACTTTAGGAAAATCAGAACTATTTGATTACTTTGGATCAACGAACGTATCTGATTTTATCTTGTCAACATGTTCCGAAAAATCTCAAGCATCTGCTCGAAAGCTTAGTGATTTAGTCGTCGAGTCATTAGATAAACAAACTCAATTACATGTGCCTGACAGTTTAGAGTGTAATATCATTCCAGATTCTAAAGACGAAATACCTACTCAGGAAGTTGTTTTGTTTCATTATCATCTCAGTGATCTCTTGGATTTTATCGAACCTCCTGACGAAGAATGATCAACAAGACAAGATCAACAAATAAGTATCATGCATGGTTGAAATTGCCAGTCAACTCCTAATTATTTAATAAATTAGCTAGAGTTTTTAGTATGGTCTAGTTTTAATTAGGATTTTATTGTAGATCAAGAAGGTGAATTTCCTCTGTTGAGGAGTCGGAAAGTTGGACTGAAGAAGAAGGATATCAAATGAAAGTATAAAACATTAATTTAAAGTAATGTTTATATTGGTAATACCTCGAATATGCATCTTGACGAAGAGTCCAAAATTTTGCTCTCAATTGGATGCGATCTCATTTTTGCTCATCACGTGCTTGATCGAAGAATCTTGATCTTCAAAAGGGAAGGAAATCCTATTCTGAATACATTTTTTATTGATCCTGCTATGCAATATATGTAAATGTATGTTGGTTACTATCTTATTTGTATTATAACATATTTGGCTAACATATGATTAAAATATGTTATTTTCTGTGGATATTACTCTGAAATAGTCTGTTGATATTGCGACTTAAGTAAAGACATATCGACTTTTAATACATACAATTGTAATGCCAACTTTCTCCAAAGAAATTCGGACCCCGTTGGAAATGGATGCTGCTTGGTCTATTGTATACACTGGGGGGGGGGGGGGGGGGGGGGGGGGATGGGGTTAAAAAATTGTTCTTTCAAACCCACCTCAGTTTGGTTGAGGGGACTACTTGTTTTCATTAAATGAAATAAGGAATTCGTGATGCAGTTTGTTACTATTTCATGGATATTGAAACTAATGTTGTACTAGTTTATCAAACAAATAAGTACAAACAATGTAAAAGAGATGTGTAATTTAGATAAATTCATATTTGGATCTTTTTGAACACCGAAATGCTAAAATAATGTATATGTATTACTATGTGACAGCATAGCAGAAGGTGTTGTAGTATGTGTTATGTTTGTAATTATGTATTTTATGTATTATTGATATTTATGCAATTCAAATGTATACCTATAGTTTACATATAGACTTTGGTAATTTATATTACTAGTATCGTCTGCCTATTTTGCTTCAAAATCTGTAAGACTTCAAAAAATATTTCTTTGATTGCATATAAGGGTAGACCTCACTTTTAACCTCACATGGCCCGAAGGGCCAAGTGAGCTTATGCCATCACTTGGCGTCCGTCGTCGTCGTCTGTCGTCGTCAACTATTTCAAGAATCTTCTCTGAAACTACTTGGCCAAATACTTCCAAACTTTAACTGAATGTTCCATAGGGTATCTAGTTTATAAATTGTATCCGAAGTTTTGATCTATAAACAAACATGGTCGCCATTGCTAAAAATAGAACATAGGGGTCAAATGCAATTTTTGGCTTATAACTCTAAAACCGAAGCATTTAGAGCAAATCTGACTGAGTAAAATTGATTATCAGGTCAATATCTATCTGCCCTGAAATTTTCAGATGAATCGGACAACCCGTTGTTGGGTTGCTGACCCTGAATTGGAAATTTTGCTGTTTTTGGTTATTATCTTGAATATTATTATAGATAAAGATAAACTGTAAACAGCAAAGTAAGATCTACAAATAGGTTAATATGACCAAAATTGTCAATTGACCCCTTGAGGGGTTATTGTCCTTTAATGACAATTTTTCCCAATTTGTTCATCATATTTACTAACTTTCAAAAATCTTCTCTAAAACTACTCAACCAAATTCAACCAAACTTCATTTGAATGATCAGTAGGGTGTATAAAATAAAGTTTGTGTTTTATTTTCTATTTCGTCAAAAAACATGGCCGAAGGCATTGTTTACCAGGTGAGCGATTCAGGCTCTTGAGAGCCTCTTGTTATAAACTAATATATATATATATATATATATATATATAAGGTTGATTGTCTAGGCACTTTATATATATATATACTTTATATATAAGTGTCCAAGAATGTAACTTTAACACACTAATGAGTGTTATAAAATTAGATGTTATATCTAATTCATTATTCACGCGTACCCCAAGGGTGACTGGGGTATAGAAATATGGTCACTTGGTCTTCTCCCGACCGGCAGTAAAACGCTTGCCGAAGTGGGGCGTCCGTTTGGCTGTGCGGGATGTATCAAGTTCGCAGTCACGTCCGTCAGATCCGATGCCTCGTGTAAAGAGAGTGCCACGCTCTTTGCACGTTAAGAACCCTTGCAACAACTCTTTGAGGGGTCCGTAGGTGGCCTGTTGCAAGGCAAAATTTCTGTCCCTATCCAATATACCCTCATTTTCCAGTGGCAGTCCAAATTTCCCCGACCATCATCCTAGATGGCCTCTATTACAACAACCTACCTATTGTATTTATTGTGAACTTGTTCTCGTCCTGAATATGCATGAAATATTTGCCACTGGACGTTAAGCAACCAACAATCAATCAATCAATCATTATTCACGCAATATTTCGCTAAACTAATTAGCTATATTTCGCTAAACAAATTAGCTTCATCGGGCGTGTGCATCTATCTAGGTAAAATCGGATGCATGACAACAAATATCTTTGTAGCTTGACGGCTACATAAAATTTGTGTAAAAGTTAAACATATTGATTGATGGGGTATATAACATTATTGTACATAACAATTTTTTAATCTAAACAAATAGTTGTTTTAGTTAAATAGAATGAAATTCATGATTTATTCCTTTGGTGATGTCACAAGTATGTCTTTGAGATTTTTGGGTCTGCGATAGGCAATAAGAGGAGGTGATGGAAAAATTTCTTTTAAGGAAGAGTCATTTTCGATAAGACGCCAGTGCTTTCGGATAGTAGATGAAATATTTGTCAAATCGGGATGGAAGGTTACAACAAACGGATTTCTATCTGCACGGGTCGTCTTATCTTTGTATTCCATGAGGCGAGCTCGATCTTTTTCTTGGGCTTTATTAAAAGCGTCTGTGATGTTTTTGGTTTTATATCCTCTTGATTCCAGCTGTGTTTTTAGTTGTCCCAAACGATAGTTAAGTTTGGATTCCGAGGAGCAAATTCGCTTTAGTCTGATGGCTTGACTGTAAGGTATACTCCTAGAGCAGTGTTTCGGTGACAACTTTTTGGAGAAAGGAACTGGTGTTGATCAGTTTTTTTTGTGTGGAGATCAGTTGTGATGACCCCGTTTTTTACAAATGTGGTGGTGTCGAGAAAAGCAATTTTCTCGCTTGAAAATTCAGATGTAAATTTAATTGAGTGATGGAAAAAAAAACCAAGGGTGACTGGGGTATAGAAATATGGTCACTTGGTCTTCTCTCTACCGGCAGTAAAACGCTTGCTGAAGTGGGGCGTCCGTTTGGCTGTGCGGGATGTATCAAGTTCGCAGTCACGTCCGTCAGAAGGGGACGTTAAATCCGATGCCTCGTGTAAAGAGAGTGCCACGCTCTTTGCACGTTAAGAACCCTTGCAACAACTCTTTGAGGGGTCCGTAGGTGGCCTGTTGCAAGGCAAAATTTCTGTCCCTATCCAATATACCCTCATTTTCCAGTGGCATTTCAAATTTTCCCGACCATCATCCTAGATGGCCTCTATTACAACAACCTACCTATTGTATTTATTGTGAACTTGTTCTCGTCCTGAATATGCATGACATATTTGCCACTGGACGTTAAGCAACCAACAATCAATCAATCAATCTTAAAAAAAAACATTCAGGAGTTTAATATGAAAACCTTTGATAATATTACAGAATGGATTTTAAATGTTCCTATGTTTGGTCAACTCTTTTAAGAAACATTCATAAATAACAAAAATTCAGAAGAACTGATTGAGACAAACTTGCTTCAGGCAAATTGAAAAAAATTATATATATGGCTGTTTTGACACTCTCTTTAGCCTGCTGAATAAAAACTATCCTGTTTTGATTCGCTTATCAACTGTCTTACTCAACTTTTTTTATAGATTGATGAAGAAGAGACATTTAACGAATTTTTGAGTCGCGAAACGTGATTGAGCAAGAATCAAACATTGCTTAAAATTATTCTAATATTTCTTTCGATGATTCCTTCAATTTTACCAGTCTAAATTTTGAAGAAGATGATGAAAGTCGCACTGAAGGAAAAGATAAATAAAATACAAAAGTAAACTCCATATACATAATAATAGGAAAGGCCATCTTCAACGCACAAAAAAACTTTAATGAAAATGTAATAAAATCTCACCAACATGAAATACGAGTTCTTGCACCACAGACACACTCTGCCAAATTAGTGGTCTGAAGTGCGAGTATTCATTCCACTACACACTCAAGGGCAGTTAACTCAATCATTTTAGAAACTGTTCCTCCACAGGCACCAAATTTAATTTCTCCTGTTAATGTTATCAGTATATTACAAGCTAACTAAATATTACTAGTATGTTATATACATATACATTTTCATGGATCTACAATCTTTCGATACCTGTAACTTGGCATTGTACAAGGTCATGTTTTTCTCTGGCTGTTCATGACGTCTTTACACTAAATCCATTGTATGTTGGATGTGTACGGATTGATTGTTTAGTCTTAGAGGCATGATTTTTTCATTAGTTGTTAGTGGCTTTGAACTAGCTGTCAGATAGATCTGTTCATTGTGTCCTTTTGTGTCGGGATGTATAAGTACCCGGTCACGTCCACTTGTATTTTTTGTGAAAGGAGAAAGATTCACCATTCTTGTCATCCACCCACCTCGGAGTGATGCTGTGTTTCCGTGGCGAACCGGGATCAAGTGCTAATGCTAAAAACGAGCTCCAAATATAATGTAGCTGGTCCTCAAAATCAGCAACTCATATCCACTGCGGAAAGCACCAGATGTTCCAAGAATAGTATACTCAAGCAGAGCGTATCCATCAAGCGAAAAAGAAAGCGTACCACTTGATTGACCCATGAGCCATCGCCTTCTTCAGTTATCCGAAATATAAATAGCTTAATTTAAAATACATGTGTATATTATGAAAATTGTTAAAAGAAAGATTATTATTGAGGATTAACTGAAGGGCTCGACATGACCAGCCGATTGATCGAACAGGGTCCATCCGACCTCCCGTTTAGATGATATCGAAGCCAAAAGAGCCTATTTTATTTAAAACATCGGGCATCTCACGATGTTCGGATCACTTTAGTCTCGTCTCTACCCTTCGACCTGTCCAGCATGGGTAACCCTACCAGGAGACGAAGCTCCAGCTGGCATAGCTCTTGGGGTCACTGAGACACGCAAGCCCCCCGACCACGGCAAGGATAGCGATCCACCGGAGGGAATTATTAACAGTGTGATTGCGATCAGTTTTATTGACAACAGAAGGAACAGTCAATTTATTAACAGTGTGATACTGATAAGTGGTATTGACAACAGAAGAAACAGTCAATTCATTAACAGATTGATCATGTGAAACTGTTCAGTGGTTATGGCAACAGTATGCCCAGTTAAATCATTAACAGTGTGATTGCGATCAGTTTTATTGACAACAGAAGGAACAGTCAATTTATTAACAGTGTGATACTGATCAGTGGTATTGACAACAGAAGGAACAGTTAATTCATTAACAGTGTGATAGTGTTCAGTGGTATTGACAACAGAGTGAACAGTTAATTCATTAACAGTGTAATACTGAGCAGTGGTATTGGCAACATTATGCCCAGTTAAACCATTAACAGTGTGATTTCTTTCAATTTTATTGACAACAGAAGGAACAGTCAATTCATCAACAGTGTGATAGTGTTCAGTGGTATTGACAACAGAGTGAACAGTCAATTCATTAACAGTGTGATACTGATCAGTAGTATTGGCAACAGTATGCTAAGTTAAATTATTAACAGTGTTTTCTCTTTCAGGACAACCATTCTCAGTGTTTTCACCTTCAATGTAATGAATACCAGTAGACTGTTGCAAAGTCTCCTCTGCCAACCTTCTTTCTTTCATTCTTATTTTTTTGGAAAATGACGCGTCAGCGGCATTGTTCCAATACCATTGACCAGACCAACAGGAAGTCGATTATTGCCTCCGCCTACCGCACTCGGGTTTCATATTTACTATTTAGCAAACTAACTGGTATCTGCTTGTATTCCGCTACACTCGAACAAAGTGTTGTAGTCGTACGGGAACCAGTTTACATACTTTATTTTATTTACAACACAAATGTTTACCTGTCCATAGAAAGGCTTGTAAAGTCGTGGTTTTATTCTCCAAAATTGGAGCTTCTAGTGCAAGACCATTCAAACGGGAAAAAACCAACGGTCTTATCTATATAAAAAAATCGAAAAACACGTATAAATTACATAAACCAACGACAACTACTGTACATCAGATTCCTGAATTAGGACTGATTGAGACAAACTTGCTTCAGGCAAATTGAAAAAAATTATATATATGACTGTTTTGACACTCTCTTTAGCCTGCTGAATAAAAACTATCCTGTTTTGATTCGCTTATCAACTGTCTTACTCAACTTTTTTTATAGATTGATGAAGAAGAGACATTTAACGAATTTTTGAGTCGCGAAACGTGATTGAGCAAGAATCAAACATTGCTTAAAATTATTCTAATATTTCTTTCGATGATTCCTTCAATTTTACCAGTCTAAATTTTGAAGAAGATGATGAAAGTCGCACTGAAGGAAAGGATAAATAAAATACAAAAGTAAACTCCATATACATAATAATAGGAAAGGCCATCTTCAACGCACAAAAAAACTTTAATGAAAATGTAATAAAATCTCACCAACATGAAATACGAGTTCTTGCACCACAGACACACTCTGCCAAATTAGTGGTCTGAAGTGCGAGTATTCATTCCACTACATACTCAAGGGCAGTTATCACCTTCAATGTAATGAATACCAGTAGACTGTTGCAAAGTCTCCTCTGCCAACCTTCTTTCTTTCATTCTTATTTTTTTGGAAAATGACGCGTCAGCGGCATTGTTCCAATACCATTGACCAGACCAACAGGAAGTCGATTATTGCCTCCGCCTACCGCACTCGGGTTTCATATTTACTATTTAGCAAACTAACTGGTATCTGCTTGTATTCCGCTACACTCGAACAAAGTGTTGTAGTCGTACGGGAACCAGTTTACATACTTTATTTTATTTACAACACAAATGTTTACCTGTCCATAGAAAGGCTTGTAAAGTCGTGGTTTTATTCTCCAAAATTGGAGCTTCTAGTGCAAGACCATTCAAACGGGAAAAAACCAACGGTCTTATCTATATAAAAAATCGAAAAACACGTATAAATTACATAAATCAACGACAACTACTGTACATTAGATTCCTGAATTAGGACAGGTGCAAACATTTGCAGCGGGATTAAACGTTTTAATCAGTTTTAGTTTGTTATCCTAATTTTTTTTGTCCATAGATTTACGAGTTTTGAACAGCGGTATACTACTGTTGCCTTATTTAATGGTATCAAACCTTCTCCCTTTTTCTGAAACATTAGTATAACATCACAACATACAAAAAAACACGATAAAATATCAATTGGCAGGCTCAACTCAATCAAAAAACGTAAATTAATACTCTATGAACGAATAAATTTGATCTGCGATATATGGGGTCTGTTGTTCAACTTGTCGTTAAACTAATCATATGATTAATTTTAACGAGTCGTTAAAAGTTAATCGCATGATTAGTAAATACAATGATTAAATTTTGTTGCTCAACTTATTTTAATCATTGTATTTATTAATCACTGTATTAATTTTTAATCATATGATTAATTTTGGGTAATTAGCAAGTGCCTCCCACAATGCATTGTAAGTCAGGGCCTCTTCAACTTCCTGTTCTGCAATAATAATTATGGCTGACAAGACCATTGATAATCCCTGCCCTGCAAAGCTCCCTCGACTAAGGAAAAAAAAAAAGATTTGGGATGAGATTGCAGTAAAAGTAAACTCCCTGGGTGTTTGCCTTCAGAACTGGAATTGAGATTAGGGATAAGTGGAGGAACACTGTTTCAAAAGCAAAGAAAGCTTTCACGGAGCAGAGGAGGGAAGTTTCCAAAACAGGAGGGGGTCCACCACCTAAGCCTATCCCTCCACAATTTGAGACTGTGATCGATTTGATGAAGGACAGTTCAAGCTTCACGGGAATTGATGGAGGACTTGAAACGGACATATTTATTCCAGGTAAATAAATTTAAAGTTAAGAATTTCCATAACTATTGAATTTTAATGATAGTTTTGTATTAACTTTCATATAATATAAACATAAACATTTCGCCGTTTGCAAACGTTGTCTATCGGAAAACCCCTAGTCTTTTTTGATAAATGTACGACCTTCACCCCGTCTGGAATTTCTATTTATATAACGCAAGCATGGTCGCTGAAATTATACTGAATTTGCCAATCAATGCATGAATACGAACTTCGCACACTTCTAATGGGACATCAAACATACCTGAGAGGGGTTTATATGTCAGGACTCCTCAGTTCCTCATATTTATTCACAGCTTTAACTGTTTAAAACGTGCGCCGGTATGTCAATGTGTTTTCTGCTGCTGTTCTAACATCTGGTACCCGGGAATGCTTGGACCAATCGGATTCATATCACATTGCCAACTCGTACCTTTGCCAACTCGTACCCTATTTTAACGCACACGCACTTTCATCGTTCAGTTGTATTTATTCTTTCAAATTAAAAAAAACAACAACATTTTAATCAGAAAATTTGTTATATGTTAACCAAACGGCCATCAGAATGAGGAAAACAAATACCGTGTAATTCAGTATTTACTATGAAAGGCCGATTTTAGGAGTTTATATGAAACAATATCAGACATGGAGGAAAATAAACAACATTAACCAATTATAAATATGAATATCGAAACTCAACCCTATTGTTATTTCCTGAAAAAAAACCCACATGTGTATCTAAATATGTACAAACAAATTAAGCAAGATAAAATGAATATCTCAGTATCCCACTGATGGATACCGGCCGTACAAATTCAATATATTTATTCCTAATAAAAGGGCCTATAAAGAGTATATTAATCATAAAAAATACAAAGTTCATCCACACTAACAACACCTCCAATCTTACATACATATCAATCGTAAATAATTAAATTTGATTTTAAACAAATATGTTCATGACAGAAGATAACCAGTACAAAGAGGAATAACTCTTATTTATTTATCTTTACTTTTGTCTCTTTTTTTTCCTGACTGATCTGGAAATTTTTATTTAGGTTCAATAATGTATATACTAAAATCTGTATTATTTCATTTTCAGGAAAACACAATACAAGTCAAAGTGATGATGACTTGTTTACAACTCCTTTAGCCAGTCCAACCACCGACACCACTGACACCGTCGCTGAAACACAAAGCCCTAAGCCGTCAACATCAGCTGCTTCTGTTCCAACAACTTTACCCAGTAAACCAGTATCAACTAAGACGGTTGTTGATTGTAGACATGTATTGATAACATCCAGAAAACGCAAAACCAGTAGCGATGACATCCGTGAATTGCAAGCCCAAGTGCTAAAAGGACAATTAGAAGAGCAGAAGCTGAACAAACAGAAATTACAGCTTAAAAAAGTTAATAATGGTCAAGACTATACCCTGTCATCATCTCAGATGGCTTTACTGACATCTTTGGTGTAGTTATTTATTTTGTTATTTATAATTATGTTTTGATATTTCATGATTTAAAGTTCATCGTTGAAGAATTGAAATGGTGTTGTTTAATAACTAGAAGATAGCAAACTACATGTATTCACCACTCAAATTTAAATGAAGTTGACACAAATCTCAAACAATAGAAACAAAACGTAAAATTGGCTGATTAAGGTCAGAACAATTCAACTTACCAAAACATGAATACGGAAACTATATATAACCTGACGTGGAAAAAAATCAAGCAGATAATGGCGGGGTTTAATTATTTGTAAGCTCACAACCCTCTACCCAAAATTGAACAGTGATGATACAGCACAACCTGTAAAAAGTATTTTCAATGGGCTAACTCAAAAGATTGGTACCATCTACAACTTAATAATTAATATATAAAACAAAACCACACAAATCACCGAAATAAGAGAGTAAGTATTCGCAGTTTATGAGATCCAGAGCTATAGTTCAACTATTTTTAAATTATCATGTTCTCCCAGCATACATTTTTAATCATTACTTTACAACGGATTTAGTGTAAAGACATCACGAAAACCGTGATGAGTACTACAAATTGATAAACACAAAATTTAGGAAAAGAAATTTATTGCAATGTGATCTCTAATCCCTTGTCCGTCTTGTCTTCCAACATAAGCAAGTATTACAGGTTGGATATCTTCCTCCTGTTCACCGTCAACATCTGGTTCAAGTCTAAGAGTTGCAATGTTATGCAATACTGCACATGCAGTGATGATCCTACAGGCCTTTCCTGGTTTCATTCTTATCTGAAATACACATAAACTTCTTCAAATAAGTTTTAAACTCCATTGAATAAACAATTGAAAAAATAGAAACAGAAAAAATAGATATAGGAAGATGTGGTGTGAGTGCCAATGAGACAACTCTCCATCCAAATAACAATTTAAAAATAAGTAAACCATTATAGGTCAATGTACGGCCTTCAACACGGAGCCTGGGCTCACACCGAACAACAAGCTATAAAGGGCCCCAAAATTACTAGTGTAAAACCATTCAAACGGGAAAATCAACGGTCCAATCTATAAAAAAAAAACGAGAAACGAGAAACACGTATATATTACATAAACAAACGACAACTACTGTACATCAGATTCCTGACTTAGGACAGGTTCAAACAATTGCAGCGGAAAAGGCAGTTTTTGCTCCTTTTTTAAAATCATATACAAGCTTAAAATTACACCATTAAGATTATTTAATGTAATAAATGAATTTGTAGCAGCATAGCCATATTCCATGTTATGACCCAGACATTGGATTATCTTTTTCTTTTTCATTTTTGGCCTCGAATTATTGCCAGTAAACAATAGCTTAAGAAATTTATAATATAAATGTCAAGGAGACAACAACACATACCAGGAGGTTTAGAGCATTTGAAACCATTCATAGGCGGATCCAGGGGGGGGTTGGGGGTCCGCCCCACCCCCTTTCGTGGGAAAAATTTATATGATTATATAGGGAATCGTATAATCATATAATATACGAAACGGCCTCAACCTAACAGCAGAAGGTCACCAACAGGTCTTCAATGTAGCGAGAAATTCCCGCACCCGGAGGCGTCCTTCAGCTGGCCCCTAAACAAATATATACTAGTTCAGTGATAATGAACGCCATACTAATTTCCAAAGTGTACACAAGAAACTAAAATTAAAATAATACAAGACTAACAAAGGCCAGAGGCTCCTGACTTGGGACAGGCGCAAAAATGCGGCGGGGTTAAACATGTTTGTGAGATATCAACCCTCCCCCTATACCTCTAACCAATGTAGAAAAGTAAACGCATAACAATACGCACATTACAATTCAGTTCAAGAGAAGTCCGAGGTCAGAAGATGTAACCAAAGAAAATAAACAAAAATGACAATAATACATAAATAACAACAGACTACTAGCAGTTAACTGACATGCCAGCTCCAGACTTCAATTAAACTGACTGAAAGATTATGATTTCATCATATGAACATCAGGCACAATCCTTCCTGTTAGGGGTGTAGTATCATACCATCATAACATATGAGAAGAACATAACCCGTGTCATGCCAACAACTGTTTTTAGAATAAATATGTTAAGTTCCGATGCAAAGACCTTATCAGTGACTCAATATTAACGCCAACATATGCAATCTTTAATGACTTGACAACAGTATCGTATTTATATTACTTCTTAATAAGTCTATTCAAAGGTTTTGTAAGTTTCTGAGGTGAATACTGACACCTTTGTGCTTTATAAAGAATATTTCCATAAAAATTGGATGTGAAATACCTGAACGTATAAGAAGTCTGCATGTTGAGCTATATTTACGAATGTCTTTATACCGATGATACAATTTAGTAAATGTTTTGACCAGTTTGTGATATCGAAAACCCTGGTGTAATAATTTTTCAGTAATACATAAATTTCTCTCGTATATCCGTATCCGATTGAAATGGGAAATACATGTAAAATATCAACTTTTTTTAACATTAATAAAATTAAACAGAAAAAAAACCTCACATAGATATGAGCAGTCGTTTGTGCTTTTGCTCTTCATTTATGTTTCTATGTATGATAAATGAGCTTTCAACTATAATTAAAAGATTGATTGTATTAGATGTAACAATTAGTCACTTATTTTAATGATTATTTTACTATATTTTATAAGTATTCAAATACTTTTCATTTTTTTAAGATATTCGTATAAGTTACAACCTTCAATAGGCCATTTTCTTTATTGATTAATAAATAAATTTGGTGTTTTTACTGTCTTCTGATTGGTTAAAAAGTTAGTTTTATTTTTCAATGTTGTCAATTTTGATGGCGAAACGCCCACTCTGTCGTTGTATATTCATACGCCAACATGTGTGTACAGTTGTTATTGTTAATAGAAATTTATTTATAATGAATGGCAATAATTTATTTTGATTTTATTGAACCATACAACTAATTTTTGACTCTTTACATTTTACATAATCCGCTTCGCGGATTATTCAATGTGAAGAGTCAAAAATTAGTTGTATGGTTCAATAAAATCAAAATAAATAATAGCCATACATTAAATACATTGTATTCAACAAGATTTAACCACTACCTATAGCTAATTGTAAGAGATATAATCTTAAATCGGTAACTTTATTTATTGTTTAATTTACAATATGTCACAATAATTGTTTGTAAATAGCTGTATAAGATGTAACGTTAAACCAGCCACTATTCCATTGGTAACTTTACCACATTTTACTGTAAATAGGACTGCTTTTAGGATTATTTTATTAGATGTTACGCAGAAACTGCTCCAACAAAGTTATGAGGAGGACAGACTTCAATTAAACTGACTGAAAGATTATGATTTCATCATATGAACATCAGGCACAATCCTTCCTGTTAGGGGTGTAGTATCATACCACCTATAGCTAGTTGTAAGATATATAATCTTAAATCGGTCACTTTATTTATTGTTTAATTTACAATATGTCACAATAATTTTTTGTAAATAGCTGTATAAGATGTAACGTTAAACCAGCCACTATTCCATTGGTAACTTTACCACATTTTACTGTAAATAGGACTGCTTTTAGGATTATTTTATTAGATGTTACGCAGAAACTGCTCCAACAAAGTTATGAGGAGGACAGATTAAAATTGACACTCCGTAAATTTTATGGACACCATCATGATTTGGATTCTAAAAAGACTGAAGTTTCGGAAGCATTGTATTTTCCCATAAAGAGACATCTCGATAAATTCTCTGAATAAAAATTTGGTGAGAATTCAATGTGCGGACCACAAAATCAATCCAGTCTTTATTGCAGATGTTAAGAAGTCCATGACATTGGTAAAAGTAGTTGTGGTTTTCTTTTAGTTGCAGTTTTCCGGATATATTTTCTAAGCAGAATGTTTTGTTTTCTGATGCTTGCCAAAGGTTTAAAGGTTTAGAATGTAGTAAGTTTTTTATTTCAATAATACCAGTTTCTCCTGTGGATATAGTAACTATGCCATCTGGACTAGCAGCCAAGTATTTGTCGGTATGATGTATGACCAGTCCACTACGTTCTACAGATACATTTTCATTTTCTTCAGCTTTCTTTAGTTTGTATTCCTCTATTGTTGTGTCTTCTTGGTTAATACCATTTCTTGTGTGACGATTTCCACTGAATGACGAATAAAGAATGGTACGGACAAATTTTGCAATAGGCAGAGATGGATTTCTTTTGACAATTGAACCAAAGTTAGATGCAGTTATTCTCTTTTTCCTTTCTGAATGCCAAAGACCTGACTGAGATTGAAGAACTGTAGAAGTAGTTATATTTTTACACTGTTGGGCCGAAAGATTGATAGGAGTTTGTAAAAATTTATCTTGAAGTTTTTGAAGTACTGTAGTGGAGACATCTTCTACAACATCAGTAGCTTCTGGACCATATGCTCTAGTAGCCTTTCTTGTAACCCACTAATGATACACATTTGGGCTGGTATAAGTCGTCAGTGGACCACGAGTATTCTGATAAAATCAAATATTATTTGAAAACATCACATCAGCATTCGACATAAACTCTATATTGGCGACAGACCTATATTGATTGATTGTTGGTTGTTTAACGTCCAGTGGCAAATATTTCATGCATCTTCAGGACGAGAACAAGTTTACAATAAATACAATAGGTAGGTTTTGTCATAAAAGAGGCCATTCGGGATGATAGTCGGGGAAATTTAGACTGCCACTAGAAAATGAGGGTAAATTGGATAGGGACAAAAATTTGGCCTTGCAACAGGCCACCTACGGACCGCTCAAAGAGTTGTTGCAAGGGTTCTTAACGTGCAGAGAGCGTGGCACTCTCTTTACACGAGGCATCGGATTTAACGTCCCCAATCTGACCGGACGTGACTGCGAACTTATACATCCCGCACAGCCAAACGGACACCCCACTTCGGCAAGCGTTTTACTGCCGGTCGAAAGAAGACCAAGTGACCATATTTCTATTCCCCAGTCACCCTTGGGGGCGCGACAGACCTATAAGCATTCATCCTGACACTCATCGACTACAACAAGATAATGATCCTAAGCACACTGCAAATGCAACAAAAGACTTCATAAAACAGCTGAATATTAACTGCTGGGATGTCTAGCAGAAAGTCCCGATTTTAATCCAATCGATATGGAGAGTAGCATAATGAAAGTTCTGCAAGTTTTGTATATCTAAAATCGATGTTTACATATATCCCTATTGGCAAATCAATTTTCCCCAAATTAAGTTAAGAGGGGGGTGTGGGGGTCAGCGAAAAAACTATGCGAATTAAGTTTTTTATCCTACATTGAACTTTTGATGTCGTCCCTAAAGAAGTCCACTATTAAGGCCATATTATCAACAAAGAATGCATTGCAGTAGATCCAGAGAAAACGGTATCTGCACATTCCTTTGCACCGAAAAATCAAAAAGAAGTACGTATGTTCCTTGGACTATGCAATCATTACCGGAAGTTAATACACAGCTATTCCAAAATAACTTCTACCCTAAATCAGCTTCTACATAAACACAAACTGGAGGAGCCGTAAAAACTGCTAAAGTTCTTTTCAACAAAATTATATGTCGATACGGACCTTGCAGAAACCTTCAATTCAAACCTGCAAAATTTTCCAGAGAACTAATAATTAGCGTAACACATCATCCTACCACCCAGAATGTAATGCAGCATCCGAACGACAAAATCGTACAACCAAACGACCTGGCCAGACTATTTACAAGGCGTTATGATGGCTTTCTGAAACACGATACAATATAGTCCATATTATTTGGTCTTTGGAAGAGAGCCTCGAAATCCGATAGACATTGCACTAATTCCAGAATCTACTAAAGGATTGATCAAGTTTTGCTTAGAACCTAGTGTTTTACACAAGTAAAGGTTGTAACTTTGAACAAGGATCACTGAATGTAGTATACTGAAATAACCACAATTATTGTTGTAGTTATTGCCGTTGTTGTATCATTTCATACCATATTCTATATATATTTGAATTTTACACGTGTAAGCTTGCATATACATAGATTAATTATAAATGGTATACAAAATCATATTATAAACCAATTTTGGTCACAAATAGGAGTGCAATATGGACTCGTCACTGTTTTGTGGTTTTGTTTCCATTGAATGCACAGGAGTGACAACCTGTATACTAAATGTCACAAAAACGGATAACCATGTTTGATTTGATGAAACCTACAAATATAGCAAAGCCACTGATGATCTGATAATCAATTCAAATTCTTGATTGTTTTTTCGAGAACCCTTGCAGTATAGTGTAGTTTTTGTTAGGATCATAATAGTTATCAAAAGTACCAGGATTATAATTTAGTACGCCAGACGCGCGTTTCGTCTACATAAGACTCATCAGTGACGCTCAAATCGAAATATTTATAAAGTCAAACAAGTACAAAGTTGAAGAGCATTGAGGATCCAAAATTCCAAAAAGTTGTGCCAAATTTGGCTAAGGTAATGTATGCCTGGAATAAGAAAATCTTAGTTTTTCGAAAAATTCAAAGTTTTGTTAACAGAAAATTTATAAATATGACCACATGATTGATATTCATGTCAACACCAAAATGTTGACTACTGGGCCAATGATCATCATTGCCCTCCCTTTTCCCCCTCTAATTCCTTAAATACGTAGTCTTACTTTTATGATTATTATAAAAGCATCCCTTTCGTTGTTTTATATATCTATTCATATAAAAGAGGGACGAAAGATACCAAATGGACAGTCAAACTCATAAATCTAAAACAAACTGACAACGCCATGGCTAAAAATGAAAAAGACAATCAGACAAACAATAGTACACATGACACAACATAGAAAACCAAAGAATAAACAACACGAACCCCATATAATGGAGTCATGTTCTTTTGAATTGTGGAGTTAGCATAGACATTTTAGTATATTTATGTCAGGAGTCCCTCTCCTCAGAATGTTTTAGTATATTTATGCTAGTCACCCCTCCTCATACACTTTGTATATTTATTATAGTCCAAAATTTGCATTTTCTATGTTCGTAATGTTTTCAGCATGTACACACTTTCAGCAACCAGCAAGATGAATTCCCAAAAGACGAATAACCACAGATGGAGTATTATAACCACCAAAATACGAAATGTAGCAATCTGTGCCCGGTACGACCACTTCGGGGAAGTAGTGGAGAATACAACCGGAAGAAAAGTGTCTTTAGGAACTTTTATAATAATTCGCAAAGTGCTTTATATGATTTGAATATTTATATGAACTCTCGTTTTAAATTGAATTTTTCCCATTTTTGTTTTATGTTGAATAGTTCTTGTTTCACATGTTTCTTTATTCTTAATAATAATTTTTCTTTATTTCAAATACCAAAAAGATTATAGCTTTACTATTTTACAACTTAAATGAAGACAGTTGTTAGGCAAGAAGGTATGGCTTTAACTCCAAACAGGGATAATAGAGAAGAAAGACAGTTCTCACAAGTTCCATGCAGATGTTGCGGTAATTCATGTCGTACAAGAAGGCAATGTCCTGCATACAATGTGAGATGTTTTAGTTGTGATAATATAGGTCACGACAAAGGGGTGTGTGATCAAACCGAAATAGGATAAAATCCGGTACCTAAACATTTGCTGTCAGAAAGAACAAAATGCCGCTCAATAGACCGACAAACTATCTACTTAGATCTGCAGGGTTAACAGATTTAGAACCGATCACAGAAGAAAACAATCAACAAGAAGTTGCAGTCGAAATTAAAGTAAATCAACAAAATCAACAACCCATAATGAATAATGCAGCAGAAGCTGTAGAGGTAAATAATCAGGTAAACTCGTCTTCAGTACATGTAAAACCTAACAGATTCAATGGGTGTACCAAACTAGACATCTGGCTCAAACAATTCAATTTGTGGAAAAGAATACAAAACTTAAGCAATGAACAAGCGTGTAAGGCCTTATACTTTTACTTAGAGGAGGGATCATCACAGTCGAGTCGGTTTACATGTGCATGGTTTTCCAAAGTTACTAATTCACTGCACTATGGTTTCATAATAGATTTGAAATATTAACTCAACGAAACATAATATTCACTTTTATATTCTGGTTAATAAATTTCACTTCAGTTTACAACCTTTAACAATCGTCATATTATATATTATTACATATCATATTCTATTATGAAACCATAGTGCAGTGAATTAGTAACTTTTGAAATCACTGCACATGTATATTGACTCGACTATGTAAATTGTTTGAACTGAAACTTGAGCGGAATTTTTAGTTAAGAAAATGTGTGGGTGCCATCCGGTAATATAACGTTCAATTATAAAAAAATATTCTCGTAACTGTGTTTTTATACTTCCGGTCCCGCCATGAACGGACGGAAAGAAAACAGCAGTCGAAACAAAAGCATAGATTGCTAAATAATAATTTGTGAGAGTAAAATGGAATTTGTAGAAAGACAATATGACTGATCTGTAATCATAAAAATCAGAATAAGGTGTTCTATTATCGATATTTACTAGAACACACCCGCGAAATCGCGGGCATTCAGAGCGTAGTTTAAAGTATCAGTATGTAGAGTGTTGTTGGAAGAATTTTGTTAAATACAGAATGACTGGAGAATTTCAGCAAAAGTATCATAATTTTTTTTTACCCTCCACCTTTATTTCCAAAGTTCACAATTTTTGGTTTTCTATCAATTTCAATATGAACATACATTTCGTATGTTATGAACATTTATTTAAGTAAGGAGCCTGTAATTCAGTGGTTGTCGTTTGTTTATGTTTAACATATTTGTTTTTCGTTCATTTTTTGTACATAAATAAGGCCGCTAGTTTTCTCGTTTGCATTGTTTTACATTGTCATTTCGGGGCCTTTTGAAGCTGAGTATGCGGTATGGGCTTTGCTCTTTGTTGAAGGCCGCACGGTAACCTATAATTGTTAATTTCTGTGTCATTTTGGTCTCTTGTGGAGAGTTGTCTCAACATGGCAATCATACCACATCTTCTTTTTTTTGTAATCAATGAATTTTGTAAAAGATTTAATGACTGGAGAATCTCAGAAAAAGTATCAAAAGTTCACATGAATAATTTTAGCGCTTATCTAAATATATTAAAAACATTCATTACTATATAAATAAAGCGTATTTACTTTCAATTCTAAGTTTACTAATCGATCCATAGTGATCATTGATATAGTATACAGACCCTCTCTATTTAATAAACTCTGTGACTGCCGTGGATAGTAAACTTGAAAATGATAGCAGATAAAAATCTGAAAATACACTTTATTCGTAGTATATGTATGTTCAAAGTATACAGAAAAACGCAAACCGGAAGTCTAATCTGACTTAAAATTTCGTACAATGACGGGACAATACCCGGATGCCTTTTTTCTCGTTTTTCTCCTAAAATAACTCAATCTGAATAATCATATGAATGGATGATAAATGCGACTATGCACTGTACCTATAGGACACAGAGGCGTGTTGATTAATTTATTGTGGAAAGAAGAGAAGCGACACCAAAAATGAGGTCTTCTCGTTTAATAGTATAGAAGATATTAATAACATTGTTTGAAGACCCACGTGGCCATGATAAATATGGATCCGGTGTTTACAAAATTAGAGAAGCTAGATCCAGAACAAGTTCTGTCCTCTCCTTTTTGGAAAAAACAAAATGATATCTCCAAATATAAACTACCCAGACTACCCAAGCAGCCTACTGGCAAAGCCCTACATGCACAATATGAAGATGCCAATAGTGGTGACCTATATATGCCAGGGGCAAGAATGACCGCGTTTCGAGTGAGATCCACCGAAAGATTTTTATCCTGGATAAAAACATTTGCATATCGATATCATTTACAACTAGGGGAACTGAGTGATCACACTTGTATCTGGGTAGACAAAGTAAACAATGATACTGGTCCAATAGTTGAAATTTTTATTCAGATTTTTCAAGGAACAGAACAAGAGACAAAAATTGAATCCAATAAACTTTTAACATTCCACCTTTATCCTACAACATTTGTCATAACTGTGCAGGGTAACCTTCACTCTGTGTGGGCAGAAAATGAATTCAAATATATGAAATCTATCGTAGATGCTGACTGCATTGTACCGTCAGAAAACTTATTAACACATGACCTTGTTGCAGTGATAATAACTATCTTCATTTTGTTACAATGCTTGAATCAAAGAATGACGTAAGTCAAACAAATCTCAAAGTCGCCTCTTCGCCTCGAATCATTGTACCAAAATCGCAGTCAAAGATTCATTCTGACAATGAGAACATTTGTTTTTCCATTCAGAAAATGGAGAAAAAAAAATTGTAGTATGTCAACAAGTCCCATTTAGACAATATTAATTCAAAATTTGAAAAACTAAGTAAATGTGAACAATTGATACAAGACTTGACATTAAAAAGTAACAATCAACCAGCAGATGTTGAACAAAGGCTACAAGTCTTAGAAAACAAAATTTTTGATTACATAAACTCAAAGGTAACAGAAATAAAACAAGAAATAAAGACATATCCTAAAATAGAAGAGAAAGTAATTGAATTCGAAAACAATCAATCAGCAGCTCTTGAACTAAGGCTAAATGTTTTAGAGAACAAAATTGTTGATTACGTCAACTTAAAGGTAACAGAAATAAAACAAGAAACAAAGAGATACTCTGTAATAGAAGAGAAAGTATTGGAATTTGAAAACAAGTTTGAAATATTTCAAGAAAAGTGCGAACATGCAACATTTGTACAACCATTGAAAGAGAAACAACCAGAATCACAATTTTCTCAAAACAAAGATTCTCAACTGATTTCTGACAACCAATTGCTGCGGTCAGAAAATATGACCTTGAAATCAAATTTGAAAATGTTAGAGGAGAAAATTCAATCCTTAATGGAACACAAAACACAAGATGTTATCCCACAGGTATCAACCTCAAATTCATTGTGAAATTAGATTTGTTATGGATTCCCATGGAAATGGGATAGATCCAAAAAGAATTTATAAAAACAAAGACGCAGAACTAATTATATTGGGAAAAGGAGAAAAATCTATAAATGGAGCTAAAAACTACCGTGATTCACACAGCTCCCCTACACATCTTGTTATAGGGGTAGGAAACAATGATTTGGAAAAGAAACCCACTGATACATGTATTGCAGACATAAAGTACTTTATTTTTACATTTCTTCAAAAGAATAAGGATACAACTATCCATATTTTACTTTAAAAAGGCATTCGACAGTGTTGTAAGAAAGGCATTACTACATAAATTGCTCAAAAAGGGAATAGGTGGGAAATTTTATGACTTGTTAAAACATATGTATAGTAATACATTATATTGTTGTAAAACAGATGGATTTATTAGTGAATCATTCCATGCTAATTTAGGGGTGAAACAGGGGGACAGTCTTAGCCCCACCCTTTTTAATATTTTTGTTGATGACATCGATTCCTATTTCAACCCTGTTTTGTCTGATCCAGTTAATTTAAATCAGAATAACTTTAGTCATCTTCTTTATGCAGATGATTTAATCTTAATTTCAGAAACACCTAATGGCTTGCAACACTGTGTGGATGCCTTACAATCTTTTTGTATTGATTGGGGCCTAAATGTGAACACCAAGAAAACCCAAACTATGATTTTATCAAATAGTAAAAATAGATCTTTATTAGATAAACATTATTTTTATTTTGGTCCCCAACCATTAGAATCTGCTACAGAATATAAATACTTAGGTATAGTCTTCAACAATAGAGGTAAACTTAATATAGCAGCTGAAAATCTTGCTGATAAAGCACGTAAGGCATATTTCGCCTTGAAATCAAAATTACCATATTCTAATAGTATTGCAGTGGAAAAATGGGTAAGACTTTTCAACTCATTAATTTCACCAATTATGACTTATGGATCTGAAATTTGGATCTCAGATTTTAATATAAATCTTGACACTGCTGATAAACTGCCATTTGAAAAGGTCAAGAATATGATTATGAAAAACATTCTTGGTGTTCATGGTAAGGGTTCCAATTTAGCTTTACGTACAGAACTTGTGCTATATCCAGTGTGTTTTATATCATATAAACTAATGTTTAAATACTATGCTAGATTAACTGACATTGAAGTTGGAAACAACCCAAAATTTGATTTATTAAAATCTGCATTCATTGAAGATAAAAAATTGTATACACAGAAGAGTTCTTGCTGGGTTCAATCATTACATAAACTAAAAAAGTTGATCAACTTTGATTCACTTCAAATATCACATAATGTGTTTGAGGACTCACTCAAAAACTTTTATAAATGCAAGATTTTGGGTCAACTTGAGCAAATCAAATCTAATAACACAGGTAAACTAAGATTTTATAGTAAAATGTGCTCATCTTTTGACTTAAAAGCTTACTTAAGATTTGATATTAAGAAATATGATAGATCACTGCTTACAAAAATTAGAATAAGTGCACATTCACTTGCAATTGAAACTGGGAGGTATAGCAAACCAAAAATTTTAGCAAGTGAAAGATACTGCAAACTTTGTAAAGATAAAGTGGAAGATGAAGTTCATTTTCTTTTATATTGTCCTCTATATAAAGACCTTCGAGAGAAGTTTGATATTTTCAATAACCTTGATAATGATGATGATATTAAATCAATGATTTATTTACTTAACCCAGTAAATCTGGTTGACACCAGAGAAATATGTAATTATTTAAGGTTTATGTACCCTTCTGTAGCCATTTTTGTACGAACTTTTCAAACTTCAATTGTATCAAAACTACAGATATTATGAATAATAGAGATAGGCCATTTTGTACATATTCCAAGGGGAAACTTGATGCAAAGCATTATTTTTTACTGTTCCATTGCATTTAATAGAAAAAGAGGACTTTGTGGCAAATAAATCAAGATTTTTATAGAAAATCCACAGCCTTTATCCTTGTACTCTCATATTTGGCAATTTGATGACTGATAGATATAGGATTATTGCATGCAGTGCTAGCATTGATTTCCTTTATAAAACAAGTTTATAAATGTAGTTATTGGTTAGGACAAGTATAAATATGGCCAAAATCAAGTACACCTTTTAGGGTGCGCTCGACTTTAGTGACTCAGCACGAGGTGTTTTGGAATTTACAGGTTACTTAGAACTTTTTGTAAAAAAAATAAACACTAGCACATCATAGAAAATCAAGTGAGTAATTTATGTTTCAAATTTTATAACACAAATCTCTGTATTAAAGGCTGTGGATTTTCTATAAAAATCTTGATTTATTTGCCACAAAGTCCTCTTTTTCTATCAAATGCAATGAAACATTAAAAAATAATGCTTTGCATCAAGTTTCCCCTTGGAACATGTACTAAATGGCCTATCTCTATTATTTATTATATCTTTAGTTTTGATACAATTGAGGTTTGAAAAATTCGTACAAAAATGGCTACAGAAGGGTACATAAACCTTAAGTCAAGCTTTTGAACTTCGTAATAAAAATCTAATGTCAGTTGGTCTACCATAAGTATAATACTGTGTAATACTGTGATATTATATATATAATTAGGTCTTTCCACTTTTCCGTGGAAAGACCTATTGGATTTCTTCTGATTATTTTTTTTTTTTTTTCTTCCGCCTAATTTTTTTCCTTCGCTGTTTTTTTGTTTCGCAAGATGTCGGTTTGATATTTGGAATATGATATCGAACAGTTAATACGCTTTTGAAACCAACTCTGCTTAACCGAATACTTTCCCATATAAGACACCCCAAGGGTGACTGGGGTATAGAAATATGGTCACTTGGTCTTCTCCCGAACGGCAGTAAAACGCTTGCTGAAGTGGGGCGTCCGTTTGGCTGTGCGGGATGTATCAAGTTCGCAGTCACGTCCGTCAGAAGGGGACGTTAAATCCGATGCCTCGTGTAAAGAGAATGCCACGCTCTTTGCACGTTAAGAACCCTTGCAACAACTCTTTGAGGGGTCCGTAGATGGCCTGTTGTAAGGCAAAATTTATGTCCCTATCCAATATACCCTCATTTTCCAGTGGCAGTCCAAATTTCCTCGACCATCATCCTAGATGGCCTCTATTACAACAACCTACCTATTGTAGTTATTGTGAACTTGTTCTCGTCCTGAATATGCATGAAATATTTGCCACTGGACGTTAAGCAACCAACAATCAATCAATCAATCCCATATAAGAGTTATCTCCCCGAACACTGTTTTTCTTGTTATCTCTAAGGCTTCGCAACAGTATAAGAAACCGACAAATTTATTTTTTCCAAATTGCTCGTTATGTCCTCAGGATGTTCTGTTTTATTTTGACCGAAGCCGTATCGAGATTCCATATGAGAGTTATTGCCCCTTTTGTATTTGAAATTTTGAAATGTATTTTAAACTGGAAAACCATAAGTGATAGAGACCTAGGGTGTTTTGATTTGAGATCCTTGGTCCAAAAAAAAATGAAAATTAGGTCAAGGTCAAAGGTCAAGGTCATATTCTAAATTTAGATTTTGGCTTATTTTCACTCATTTTCATTAACCTTATAAGATATCGACAAATTATTTTTACTAAATTGTTAGTTGCGACATGTCGTAACATAATAATTTTGGTTGAAAGGGTACGTAGACAATAAATGGGAGTTTTAGCCCCTATCACATCTAAAATTATTCGTAAAGTGATATATCTTATTAACCATACATATTAGAGACCTAGGGTCTTTTGATTTGAGATCATTGGTCCGAAAAATTGAAAATTAGGTGAAGGTCAAAGGTCAAGGTCATATTCTAAATTTTAGATTTTGGCTTGTTTAACTAATTTTCATTAACCTTATAAGATATCAACAAATTATTTTTACTAAATTGTTAGTTGTGACATGTCATTATTTAATAATTTTGGTTGAAAGAGTGCGTAGTCAATAAACAGGAGTTTTAGCCCCTATCATATCTAAAATTATGCGTAAAGTGATATAACTTATTTACCATACATATTAGAGACGTAGGGTCTTTTGATTTGAGATCCTCAGTTTGTCACCTTGAAATTGAGGTCAAGGTCATAGGTAAATTTGACGTTCTAGATTATGACCTTTGCTTAAAATTTATATCTATACATCATAAAGCCATATGCACTGACATTTTAGACTGATCTTTAATATTTTAATATCAAAATAGATATTTACTGGTAGAAAGACCTTCAATTGTTCTCTGAACAATTGGTTAGAGAACAATTGGTTTTTAATTAGTACTTGAAATGTTTCTTTATGTTGTATTTGCATAAATTGTCATGTTTAATGTGTTTGTATCTTGGAATACGCATTGTATCATATGTGCTTTGTCCAATAAAATATTTGAATTTGATGTTGGGGGATTAATTACATAGGTAACAACACAGGTAAATTCTCACCTTTAGTTCAAAACTGAAATCTTGAATATCATATATGTACAGGACATTTTTAAACAGACTTGTAATTTATAATGTCTGTGTTATTTTGGTCTCTTGTGGACAGTTGTCGTAAAATAAAAAAATAAATCACTATTTCTAACTATGACACATATAGTGCGGTGACAGATTGGTAAAAAGTCGTCTAGATCGCGAGTTTAATCTCCCCAAATAACACACGGCTAAAAATGGTCTTAACTTAAAGACAAATACATGTACAAATGTATGTCTTCTTTGGTTTTTGCCCTGTCGTCAGAATTTCGTACGGTCACATTTTTCTAAAAAGTCGTTTTAATGACTAGTAGTATATTGGAGAGTTTCAACCCCCCTTTTTCAAAATGAAAAAATGTGTATGTTTTCTCACATTTAATTGAAATAGTTTTTCCTGAAGCCATTTTTATATGTCAAAATATTCTATTTAGTATTTTATTTTCTTCTAATCTATAAAATTTGCGTGGTTTGGACTGTTTAAAATTGAGGTAATTTTAATTGCAAATTCAGACACAAACTTTGGTTTCTTCTGCATAGCAGTAATACAAATTATCCCATAATATTTTAAGCATATAGTATTTCATAAAACTAATAAGTGATAAAAATTTCGGAACCAAAATATAAAAAAAACCTTAAGAAATCAATGGAAAAAGAATGGACTAAAAACTTCAATTTCAACACGGAACTTAATCACTTGCCTTCCGTCACATTTTGTGTATTAGTCAATAATTTGCTTTCAACTGATATATGGAATTACTACCTTTTTCGCTATTATATACACATATTTTCAATTAAAGTGCACATATATGCCACATACTTTGTTTATATATGTTTATATTCTATGTTTTTTGTTATAAAACATCAAATATACTTTGTCAGAAAAGTCTTATTGTAAAATCAAAATAATTGACGGATAGTTTCAGTAAATATTCCGTGATATGTGAAGTCCGTTGCAACTTGCTCCAATAAGTCCAAAGAAAAGAAAAAAGTCGTTCAATTTTATGCAGTGCTTAATATGCAAAAAAAAAAAACTCGCCTGATAATGATTCTGGCTATGTTTGGTAAAATTTGACCCTATGGTTTCAGAGTAGAAGATTTTTGTAAAAGTTAACTAAGATTTACGAAAAATGGTTAAAAATTGACTATAAAGGGCAATAACTCCTAAAGGGGTCAACTGATCATTTTTGGTCCTGTTGCCTGCAAATCTTACTTTGCTGAACATTTTTGCTGTTTACAGTTTATCTCTGTCCATAACAATATTCAAGATAATATCCAAAAACAGCAAAATTTCCTTAAAATTACCAATTCAGGGGCAGCAACCCAACAACAGGTTGCCCCATTCATCTTAAAATTTCAGGGCAGATAGATTTTAACCAGATAAACAAGTTTACCCCATGTCAGATTTGCTCTAAATGCTTTGGTTTTTGAGTAATAACAAAAAACTGCATTTAACCTCCATGTTCTATTTTTAGACGTGGCAGCCATCTTGGTTGGTTGGCCAGGTCAAAAAACAATTTTTAAACTAGATACATCAATGATGATTGTGGCCAAGTTTGGATTAATTTGGCCTAGTAGTTTCGGAGAAGATTTTTGTAAAAAGATCATGGAGATTTACGAAAAATTGTTTAAAGTTGAATATAAAGGGCAATAACTCCTAATGGGGTCAACTGACCATTTTAAAAAAAGTGATTAAAATATATTCTATACAACTATCTTTAGAATATGGTCGATATAATGTTATATCAGAATGAATTATGAAAAAGGGGTAGAATTTACTAATAAATATAATATAGTTAAAAGAAATTAAGTTGGTTCAAGTTTACTTCAGATACATTTGTCATAACATATTATAATAAAATTGAGAATGGAAATGGGGAATGTGTCAAAGAGACAACAACCCGACCAAAATAAAAAAAACAACAGCAGAAGGTCACCAACAGGTTGATCAAATAACCGATTTAAGGTATTATCTAGTACAATTATCGAAAAAGTTGTCAAATTTACATTGAAATTTTAAAAAATCGTGATTAAAACCGTTGACAAGTTTGGTAATATATTCAATACAACTATCTCTAGAATATAGTCGATATAATGTAAAATCAGAATGAATTATGTAAAAGGGGTAGAATTTACTAAAAAATATAATATTGTTAAAAGAAATTAAGTTGGTTCAAGTTTAATTCAGATCAATTGTCATTACATTTTATAAATTTATCTTGATCAAATGACCGATTTAAGGTATCATCTATTACAATTATCGAAAAAGTTGTCAAATTTAGCGTGAAATTTTAAAAAATCGTGATTAAAACCGTTGACAGTTTTGGTAATATATTATATAGAACTATCTTTAGAATATGGTGGATATAATGTAATATCAGAATGATTTATCAAAAAGGGGTAGAATTTACTAAAAAATGTAATATTGTTAAAAGATATTAAGTTGGTTCAAGTTTACTTCAGATACAATTGTCATTACATATTATAAATTTATCTTGATCAAATGACCGATTTAAGGTATCATCTATTACAATTATCGAAAAAGATGTCAAATTTACATTGAAATTTTAAATAAAACTTGATTAAAACCGTTGGCACGTTTGGTTATATATTCTATACAACTATCTTTAGAATATGGTCGATATAATGTAATATCAGAATGAATTATCAAAAAAGGGTATAATTTACTAAAAAATGTAATATTGTTAAAAGAAATTACGTTGGTTCAAGTTTACTTCAGATACAATTGTCATTACATATTGCAAATCTATCTTGATCAAATGACCGATTTAAGGTATCATCTATTACAAATTATCGAAAAAGTTGTCAAATTAACAGTGAAATTTTATAAAATCGTGATTAAAACCGTTGGCAGGTTTGGTAATATATTCTATACAACTATCTTTAGAATATGGTCGATATAATGTTATATGAGAATGAATTATCAAAAAGGGGTAGAATTTATTAAAAAATGTAATATTCTTAAAAGAAATAAAGTTGGTTCAAGTTTAATTCAGATACAATTGTCATTCATTATTATAAATCTATCTTGATCAAATGATCCATTTAAGGTATCATTTTTTACAATTATCGAAAAAAAGTTGTCAAATTTACAGTGAAATTTAAAAAAAAACGTGATTAAAACCGTTGACAGGTATGGTAATATATTCTAAACAACTATCTTCATAATATGGTCGATATAATGTAATATCAGAATGAATTATCAAAAAGGGGTAGAATTTACTAAAAAATATAATATTGTTAAAAGAAATTAAGGTGGTTCAAGTTTACTGCAGTTACAATTGTCATTACATATTATAAATCTATCTTGATCAAATGACCGATTTAAGGTATCATCCGTTACAAATATCGAAAAAGTTGTCAAATTTACAGTGAAATTTTTAAAAATCGTTATTATAACATTTGACAGGTTTGGTAATAAATTCTATACAACTATCTTTAGAATATGGTCGATATAATGTAATATCAGAATGAATTATCAAAAAAGGGTAGAATTTACTATTTACATATTACAAATGTATCTTGATCAAATGACCGATTTAAGGTATCATCTATTACTATTATCGAAAAAGTTGTCGAATTTACAGTGAAATTTAAAAAAAAAACTTGATTAAAACCGTTGGCAGGTTTGGTAATATATTCTATACAACTATCTTTAGAATATAGTCGATATAATGTAATATCAGAATGAATTATGAAAAAGGGGTAGAATTTACTAAAAAATATAATATTGTTAAAAGAAATAAAGTTGGTTGAAGTTTACGTCAGATACAATTGTCATTACATATTATAAATTTATCTTGATCAAATGATCTATTTAAGGTATCATTTTTTTCAATTATCGAAAAGAATTTACTAAAAAATGTAATATTGTTAAAAGGAAATTAAGTTGGTTCAGGTTTCCTTCAGATACATTTGTCATTACATATTATAAATTTATCGTGATCAAATGACCGATTTAAGGTATCATCTTTTACAATTGTCGAAAAAGGTCTCAAATTTACAGTTAGATTTAAAAAAAACTTGATTAAAACCGTTGGTAGGTTTGGTTATATATTCAATACAACTATCTTTAGAATATGGTGGATATAATGTAATATCAGAATGAATTATCAAAAAGGTGTAGAATTTACTAAAAAATGTAATATTGTTAAAAGAAATTAAGTTGGTTCAATATACTTGAGATACAATTGTCATTATATAATATAAATTTATCTTGATCAAATGACCGATTTAAGGTATCATCTTTTACAATTGTCGAAAAAGGTGTCAAATTTGCATTGAAATTTAAAAAAAACTAGTTTAAAACCGTTGGCAGGTTTGGTTATATATTCTATACAACTATCTTTAGAATATGGTCGATATAATGTAATATCAGAATGAATTATCAAAAAGGGGTAGAATTTACTAAAAAATGTAATATTGTTAAAAGAAATTTAGTTGGTTCAATATACTTCAGATACAAGTGTCCTTATATATTATAAATTTATCTTGATCAAATGACCGATTTAAGGTATCATCTTTTACAATTGTCGAAAAAGGTCTCAAATTTACAGTTAGATTTAAAAAAAAACTTGATTAAAACCGTTGGCATGTTTGGTAATATATTCTATACAACTATCTTTAGAATATGGTCGATATAATGTAATATCAGAATGAATTATCAAAAAGGGGTAGAATTTACTAAAAAATGTAATATTGTTAAAAGAAATTGAGTTGGTTCAAGTTTACTTCAGATCCAATTGTCATTACACATTATAAATTTATCTTGATCAAATGACCGATTTAAGGTATCATCTATTACAATTATCGAAAAAGTTGTCACATTTACAGTCAAATTTTAAAAAAACTTGATTAAAACCGTTAGCAGGTTTGGTAATATATTCTATACATCTTTCTTTAGAATATGGTCGATATAATGTAATATCAGAATGAATTATCAAAAAGGGGTAGAAATTACTAAAAAAATGTAATATTGTTAAAAGCAATTAAGTTGGTTCAATATATTTCAGATACAAGTGTCATTATATATTATAAATTTATCTTGATCAAATGACCGATTTAAGGTATCATCTTTTACAATTGTCGAAAAAGTTGTCAAATTAACAGTGAAATTTTATAAAATCGTGATTAAAACCGTTGACAGGTTTGGTAATATATTCTATACATCCATCGTAAGAATATGGTCGATATAATGTCATATCAGAATGAATTATCAAAAAGGTGTAGAATTTACTAAAAAAATGTAATATTGTTAAAAGAAATTAAGTTGGTTCAATATACTTAAGATACAATTGTCATTACATATTATGAATTTATCTTGATCAAATGACCGATTTAAGGTATCATTTTTTACAATTGTCGAAAAAGGTGTCAAATTTGCATTGAAATTTAAAAAAAACTTGATTAAAACCGTTGGCAGGTTTGGTTATATATTCAATACAACTATCTTTAGAATATGGTCGATATAATGTAATATCAGAATGAATTATCAAAAAGGGGTAGTAATTTACTAAAAAATGTAATATTGTTAAAAGAAATTAAGTTGGTTCAAGTTTACTTCAGATACAATTGTCATTACATATTATAAATCTGTCTTGATCAAATGACCGATTTAAGGTATCATCTATTACAATTATCGAAAAAGTTGTCAAATTTACAGTGAAATTTTATAAAATCGTGATTAAAACATTTCACAGGTTTGGTAATATATTCTATACATCTTTCTTTAGAATATGGTCGATATAATATAATATCAGAATGATTTATCAAAAAGGGGTAGAATTTACTACAAAATGTAATATTGTTAAAAGGAAATTAAGTTGGTTCAAGTTTACTTCAGATACATTTGTCATTACATATTATAAATCTATCTTGATCAAATGACCGATTTAAAGTATTGTCTAGTACAATTATCGAAAAAGGTGTCAAATTTACATTGAAATTTTTAAAAAAACTAGATTAAAACCGTTGGCAGGTTTAGTAATATATTCTATACAACTATATTTAGAATATGGTCGATATAATGTTATATCAGAATGGATTATCAAAAAGGGATAGAATTTACTAAAAAAATGTAATATTGTTGAAAGAAATTAAGTTGGTTCAAGTTTACTTCAGATTCAATTGTCATTACATAATATAAATTTATATTGATCAAATGACCGATTTAAGGTATCATCTATTACAATTATCGACAAAGTTGTCAAATTTACAGTGAACTTTTATAAAATCATAATTAAAACATTTGACAGGTTTGGTAATATATTCTATACATCTATCTTTAGAATATAGTCGATATATATAGATTCTTTCATTGATACCAGTGGATTATCGGATTTATCCAATAGAGATAGTTAAATTATTAATTTTAAAATCCGAGTCGCCTCTGCGCTGACTTTAAAATTTATTATTTAACTATCGAGATTGGGTAAATCCGATAATCCACGAGTAATTATGTAAGAATCTGTTTCTCTAATGATTAAAAAAGCATTTTCATTTTTGTTTACCGAAAATCCCCTTCGAGTGCCTTTCACATTGCACGAAGTTGTCAATTTCATTAATACCTGTTATCATATTTTGATTCATCCATTTAGCTTAAAAGGTCATGAACCTTAAAATCATCCAATGATCTTTTGAGATCACCCGCAACCACACGTTGATTAATTTTTTTTATACAACGGGTTCAGAAAAGGATAAATTTCCATAGAATTAGAGAAAATGTAATATCAGAATGAATTATCAACAAGGTGTAGAATTTACTAAAAAATGTAATATTGTTAAAAGAAATTGAGTTGGTTCAAGTTTACTTCAGATACAATTGTCATTACATATTACAAATTTATCCTGATCAAATGACCGAATTAAGGTATCATCTATTACAATTATCGAAAAAGGTGTCAAATTTACATTGAAATTTAAAAAAAAACTTGATTAAAACCGTTGGCATGTTTGGTAATATATTCTATACAACTATCTTTAGAATATGGTCGATATAATGTAATATCAGAATGAATTATCAAAAAGGGGTAGAATTTACTAAAAAATGTAATATTGTTAAAAGAAATTAAGTTGGTTCAAGTTTACTTCAGATACAATTGTCATTACATATTATAAATTTATCTTAATCAAATGATCGATTTAAGGTATCATCTTTTACAAATATCAAAAAAAAAGGGTTGTCAAATTTACAGTGAAATTTAAAAAAAAAACGTGATTAAAACCGTTGACAGGTATGGTAATATATTCTATACAACTATCTTAAGAATATGGTCGATATAATGTAATATCAGAATAAATTATCAAAAAGGGGTAGAATCAACTAAAAAATATAATATTGTTAAAAAAAATTAAGGTGGTTCAAGTTTACTTCAGAGACAATTATCATTACATATTATAAATCTATCTTGATCAAATGACCGATTTAAGGTATCTTCTATTACAATTATCGAAAAAGCTGTCAAATTTGCAGTCAAATTTAAAAAAATCGTGATTATAACCGTTGACAGGTTTGGTAATATATTCAATACAACTATCTTTAGAATATAGTCGATATAATGTAATATCAGAATGAATTATGAAAAAGGGGTAGAATTTACTAAAAAAATAATAATGTTAAAAGAAATTAAGTTGGTTCAAGTTTAATTCAGATACAATTGTCATTACATATTATAAATTTATCTTGATCAAATGACCGATTTAAGGTACCATCTATTACAATTATCGAAAAAGGTGTCAAATTTACATTGAAATTTAAAAAAAAACTTGATTAAAACCGTTGGCATGTTTGGTAATATATTCTATACAACTATCTTTAGAATATGGTCGATATAATGTAATAGCAGAATGAATTATGAAAAAGGGGTAGAATTTACTAAAAAAAAATAATATTGTTAAAAGAAATTAAGTTGGTTCAAGTTTACTTCAGATACAATTGTCATTACATATTATAAATTTATCTTGATCAAATGACCGATTTAAGGTATCATCTATTACAATTATCGAAAAAAGTGTCAAATTTACATTGAAATTTTCAAAATCGTGATTAAAACATTTGACAGGTATGGTAATATATTCAATACAACTATCTTTAGAATATAGTCGATATAATGTAATATCAGAATGAATTATGGAAAAGGGGTAGAATTTACTACAAAATGTAATATTGTTAAAAGAAATTAAGTTGGTTCAAGTTTACTTCAGATACAACTGTCATCACATATTATAAATCTATCTTAATCAAATGACCAATTTAAGGTATCATCTATTACAATTATCGAAAAAGGTGTCAAACTTACATTGAAATTTAAAAAAAAACTTGATTAAAACCGTTGGCATGTTTGGTAATATATTCTATACAACTATCTTTAGAATATGGTCGATATAATGTAATAGCAGAATGAATTATGAAAAAGGGGTAGAATTTACTAAAAAATATAATATGTTGAAAGAAATTGAGTTGGTTCAAGTTTACTTCAGATCCAATTTTCATTACACATTATAAATTTATTTTGATCAAATGACCGATTTAAGGTATCATCTATTACAATTATCGAAAAAGGTGTCAAATTTACATTGAAATTGTAAAAAATCGTGATTATAACCGTTGACAGGTTTGGTAATATATTCAATACAACTATCTTTAGAATATAGTCGATATAATGTAATATCAGAATGAATTATGAAAAAGGGGTAGAATTTACTAAAAAAAAATAATATTGTTAAAAGAAATTAAGTTGGTTCAAGTTTACTTCAGATACAATTGTCATTACATATTATAAATTTATCTTGATCAAATGACCGATTTAAGGTATCATCTATTACAATTATCGAAAAAAGTGTCAAATTTACATTGAAATTTTCAAAATCGTGATTATAACCGTTGAAAGGTTTGGTAATATATTCAATACAACTATCTTTAGAATATAGTCGATATAATGTAATATCAGAATGAATTATGAAAAAGGTGTAGAATTTACTAAAATAATATTGTTAAAAGAAATTAAGTTGGTTCAAGTTTAATTCAGATACAATTGTCATTACATAGTATAAATTAATCTTGATCAAATGACCGATTTAAGGTATCATCTATTACAATTATCGAAAAAGTTGTCAAATTTACAGTGAAATTTTATAAAATCGTTATTAAAACATTTGACAGGTATGGTAATATATTCTATACAACTATCTTTAGATTATGGTCGATATAATGTAATATCAGAAAGGGGTAGAATTTTCTACAAAATATATTATTGTTAAAAGAAATTAAGTTGGTTCAAGTTTTCAGATACAACTGTCATTACATATTATAAATCTATCTTGATCAAATGACCAATTTAAGGTATCATCTATTACAATTATCGAAAAAGGTGTCAAATTTACATTGAAATTTAAAAAAGAACTTTATTAAAACCGTTGGCATGTTTGGTAATATATTCTATACAACTATCTTTAGAATATTGTCGATATAATGTAATAGCAGAATGAATTATGAAAAAGGGGTAGAATTTACTAAAAAAATATAATATGTTAAAAGAAATTGAGTTGGTTCAAGTTTACTTCAGATCCAATTGTCATTACATATTATAAATTTATCTTGATCAAATGACCGATTAAAGGTATCATCTATTACAATTATCGAAAAAGTTGTCAAATTTACAGTGAAATTTTAAAAAAAACTGATTAAAACCGTTGGCAGGTTTGGTAATATATTCTATACAACTATCTTTAGAATATGGTCGATATAATGTTATATCAGAATGAATTATGAAAAAGGGGTAGAATTTACTAAAAAATATAATATTTTAAAAGAAATTAAGTTGGTTCAAGTTTACTTCAGATACAATTGTCAACGAGAGAAATTTATGTATTACTGAAAAATTATTACACCAGGGTTTTCGATATCACAAACTAGTCAAAACTTTTACTAAATTTTATCATCGGTATAAAGACATCATTCGTAAATATAGCTCAACATGCAGACTTTTTATACGTTCAGGTATTTCACATCCAATTTTTTATGGAAATATTCTTTATAAAGCACAAAGGTGTCAGTATTCACCCCAGAAATTTACAAAACCTTTAAATAGACTGATTAAGAAGGGATATAATTACGATACTGTTGTCAAGTCATTAAAGATTGCATATGTTGGCGTTAATATTGAGTCACTGATAAGGTCTTTGCGTCGGAACTAAAGACATTTATTCTAAAAACAGTTGTTGGCATGACACGGGTTATGTTCTTCTCATATATGTTATGATGGTATGATACTAAACCCCTAACGGGAAGGATTGTGCCTGAGGTTCATATGATGAAATAATAATCTTTCAGTCCGTTTAGTTGAAGTCTGGAGCTGGCATGTCAGTTAACTGCTAGTAGTCTGTTGTTATTTATGTATTATTGTCATTTTGTTTATTTTCTTTGGTTACATCTTCTGACATCAGACTCGGACTTCTCTTGAACTGAATTTTAATGTGCGTATTGTTATGCGTTTATTTTTCTACATTGGTTAGAGGTATAGGGGGGTTGAGATCTCACAAACATGTTTAACCCCGCCTCATTTTTGCGCCTGTCCCAAGTCAGGAGCCTCTGGCCTTTGTTAGTCTTGTATTATTTTTTGAATTAGTTTCTTGTGTACAATTTGGAAATTAGTATGGCGTTCATTATCACTGAACTAGTATATATTTGTTTAGGTGCCAGCTGAAGGACGCCTCCGGGTGCGGGAATTTCTCGCTACATTGCAGACCTGTTGGCGACCTTCTGTTGTTGTTTTTTATTTGGTCGGGTTGTTGTCTCTTTGACACATTTCCTATTTCCATTCTCAATTTTAATCATTCCATATTAAAAATTTATCTTGATCAAATGACCGATTTAAGGTATCATCTATTACAAATATCGAAAAAGGTGTCAAATTTACATTCAAATTTTTAAAAATCGTGATTAAAACCGTTGACAGGTTTAGTTATATATTCAATACAACTATCTTTAGAATATAGTCGATATAATGTAATATCAGAATGAATTATGAAAAAGGGGTAGAATTTACCAAAAAATGTAATATTGTTAAAAGAAATTAAGTTCGTTGAAGTTTAATTCAGATACAATTGTGATTATATATTATAAATTTATCTTGATCAAATGACCGATTTAAGGTATCATCTATTACAATTATCGAAAAAGTTGTCAAATTTACAGTGAAATTTAAAAAAAAACTGATTAAAACCGTTGGCAGGTTTGGTAATATATTTCAATACAACTATCTTTAGAATATGGTCGATATAATGTAATATCAGAATGAATTATCAAAAAGGTGTAGAAATAAAGTTGGTTCACGATTACTTCAGATACAATTGTGATTACATATTATAAATTTATTTTGATCAAATGACCGATTTAAGGTATCATCTATTACAATTATCGAAAAAGTTGTCAAATTTACGGTGAAATTTTATAAAATCGTGAATAAAACCGTTGACATGTTTGGTAATATATTCTAACAACTATCTTTAGAATATAGTCGATATAATGTAACATCAGAATGAATTATGAAAAAGGGGTACAATTTACTAAAAAAAAAAATATTGTTAAAAGAAATTAAGTTGGTCCAAGTTTACTTCAGATCCAATTTTCATTACACATTATAAATTTATTTTGATCAAATGACCGATTTAAGGTATCATCTATTACAATTATCGAAAAAAGGTGTCAAATTTATATTGAAATTGTAAAAAATTGTGATTATAACCGTTGACAGGTTTGGTAATATTTTCAATACAACTATCTTTAGAATATAGTCGATATAATGTAATATCAGAATGAATTATGAAAAAGGGGTAGAATTTACTTAAAAAAAATAATATTGTTAAAAGAAATTAAGTTGGTTCAAGTTTACTTCAGATACAATTGTCATTACATATTATAAATTTATCTTGATCAAATGACCGATTTAAGGTATCATCTATTACAATTATCGAAAAAAGTGTCAAATTTACATTGAAATTTTCAAAATCGTGATTATAACCGTTGAAAGGTTTGGTAATATATTCAATACAACTATCTTTAGAATATAGTCGATATAATGTAATATCAGAATGAATTATGCAAAAGGTGTAGAATTTACTAAAAAAATAATATTGTTAAAAGAAATTAAGTTGGTTCAAATTTAATTCAGATACAATTGTCATTACATAGTATAAATTAATCTTGATCAAATGACCGATTTAAGGTATCATCTATTACAATTATCGAAATAGTTGTCAAATTTACAGTGAAATTTTATAAAATCGTGATTAAAACATTTGACAGGTATTATAATGTATTCTATACAACTATCTTTAGATGATGGTCGATATAATGTAATATCAGAAAGGGGTAGAATTTACTACAAAATGTAATATTGTTAAAAGAAATTAAGTTGGTTCAAGTTTACTTCAGATACAATTGTCATTACATATTATAAATCTATCTTGATCAAATGACCGATTTAAGGTATCAACTATCACAATTATCGAAAAAGTTGTCAAATTTACAGTGAAATTAAAAAACAAATTTGATTAAAACCGTTGGCAGGTTTGGTAATATATTCTATACAACTATCTTTGGAATATGGTCGATATAATGTTATATCAGAATGAATTATGAAAAAGGGGTAGAATTTACTAAAAAATATAATATTTTAAAAGAAATTAAGTTGGTTCAAGTTTACTTCAGATACAATTGTCAACGAGAGAAATTTATGTATTACTGAAAAATTATTACACCAGGGTTTTCGATATCACAAACTAGTCAAAACTTTTACTAAATTTTATCATCGGTATAAAGACATCATTCGTAAATATAGCTCAACATGCAGACTTTTTATACGTTCAGGTATTTCACATCCAATTTTTTATGGAAATATTCTTTATAAAGCACAAAGGTGTCAGTATTCACCCCAGAAACTTACAAAACCTTTAAATAGACTGATTAAGAAGGGATATAATTACGATACTGTTGTCAAGTCATTAAAGATTGCATATGTTGGCGTTAATATTGAGTCACTGATAAGGTCTTTGCGTCGGAACTAAAGACATTTATTCTCAAAACAGTTGTTGGCATGACACGGGTTATGTTCTTCTCATATATGTTATGATGGTATGATACTAAACCCCTAACGGGAAGGATTGTGCCTGAGGTTCATATGATGAAATCATAATCTTTCAGTCCGTTTAGTTGAAGTCTGGAGCTGGCATGTCAGTTAACTGCTAGTAGTCTGTTGTTATTTATGTATTATTGTCATTTTGTTTATTTTCTTTGGTTACATCTTCTGACATCAGACTCGGACTTCTCTTGAACTGAATTTTAATGTGCGTATTGTTATGCGTTTATTTTTCTACATTGGTTAGAGGTATAGGGGGGTTGAGATCTCACAAACATGTTTAACCCCGCCTCATTTTTGCGCCTGTCCCAAGTCAGGAGCCTCTGGCCTTTGTTAGTCTTGTATTATTTTTATATTAGTTTCTTGTGTACAATTTGGAAATTAGTATGGCGTTCATTATTACTGAACTAGTATATATTTGTTTAGGTGCCAGCTGAAGGACGCCTCCTGGTGCGGGAATTTCTCGCTACATTGAAGACCTGTTGGCGACCTTCTGTTGTTGTTTTTTATTTGGTCGGGTTGTTGTCTCTTTGACACATTCCCTATTTCCATTCTCAATTTTAATCATTCCATATTATAAATTTATCTTGATCAAATGACCGATTTAAGGTATCATCTATTACAAATATCGAAAAAGGTGTCAAATTTACATTGAAATTTTAAAAAATCGTGATTAAAACCGTTGACAGGTTTAGTTATATATTCAATACAACTATCTCTAGAATATAGTCGATATAATGTAATATCAGAATGAATTATGAAAAAGGGGTAGAATTTACCCAAAAATGTAATATTGTTAAAAGAAATTAAGTTCGTTGAAGTTTAATTCAGATACAATTGTGATTACATATTATAAATTTATCTTGATCAAATGACCGATTTAAGGTATCATCTATTACAATTATCGAAAAAGTTGTCAAATTTACGGTGAAATTTAAAAAAAAACTGATTAAAACCGTTGGCAGGTTTGGTAATATATTTCAATACAACTATCTTTAGAATATGGTCGATATAATGTAATATCAGAATGAATTATCAAAAAGGTGTAGAAATTAAGTTGGTTCACGATTACTTCAGATACAATTGTGATTACATATTATAAATTTATTTTGATCAAATGACCGATTTAAGGTATCATCTATTACAATTATCGAAAAAGTTGTCAAATTTACGGTGAAATTTTATAAAATCGTGAATAAAACCGTTGACATGTTTGGTAATATATTCTAACAACTATCTTTAGAATATAGTCGATATAATGTAACATCAGAATGAATTATGAAAAAGGGGTACAATTTACTAAAAAAAAAAATATTGTTAAAAGAAATTAAGTTGGTCCAAGTTTACTTCAGATCCAATTTTCATTACACATTATAAATTTATTTTGATCAAATGACCGATTTAAGGTATCATCTATTACAATTATCGAAAAAGGTGTCAAATTTATATTGAAATTGTAAAAAATTGTGATTATAACCGTTGACAGGTTTGGTAATATTTTCAATACAACTATCTTTAGAATATAGTCGATATAATGTAATATCAGAATGAATTATGAAAAAGGGGTAGAATTTACTTAAAAAAAATAATATTGTTAAAAGAAATTAAGTTGGTTCAAGTTTACTTCAGATACAATTGTCATTACATATTATAAATTTATCTTGATCAAATGACCGATTTAAGGTATCATCTATTACAATTATCGAAAAAAGTGTCAAATTTACATTGAAATTTTCAAAATCGTGATTATAACCGTTGAAAGGTTTGGTAATATATTCAATACAACTATCTTTAGAATATAGTCGATATAATGTAATATCAGAATGAATTATGCAAAAGGTGTAGAATTTACTAAAAAAATAATATTGTTAAAAGAAATTAAGTTGGTTCAAATTTAATTCAGATACAATTGTCATTACATAGTATAAATTAATCTTGATCAAATGACCGATTTAAGGTATCATCTATTACAATTATCGAAATAGTTGTCAAATTTACAGTGAAATTTTATAAAATCGTGATTAAAACATTTGACAGGTATTATAATGTATTCTATACAACTATCTTTAGATGATGGTCGATATAATGTAATATCAGAAAGGGGTAGAATTTACTACAAAATGTAATATTGTTAAAAGAAATTAAGTTGGTTCAAGTTTACTTCAGATACAATTGTCATTACATATTATAAATCTATCTTGATCAAATGACCGATTTAAGGTATCAACTATCACAATTATCGAAAAAGTTGTCAAATTTACAGTGAAATTAAAAAACAAATTTGATTAAAACCGTTGGCAGGTTTGGTAATATATTCTATACAACTATCTTTGGAATATGGTCGATATAATGTTATATCAGAATGAATTATGAAAAAGGGGTAGAATTTACTAAAAAATATAATATTTTAAAAGAAATTAAGTTGGTTCAAGTTTACTTCAGATACAATTGTCAACGAGAGAAATTTATGTATTACTGAAAAATTATTACACCAGGGTTTTCGATATCACAAACTAGTCAAAACTTTTACTAAATTTTATCATCGGTATAAAGACATCATTCGTAAATATAGCTCAACATGCAGACTTTTTATACGTTCAGGTATTTCACATCCAATTTTTTATGGAAATATTCTTTATAAAGCACAAAGGTGTCAGTATTCACCCCAGAAACTTACAAAACCTTTAAATAGACTGATTAAGAAGGGATATAATTACGATACTGTTGTCAAGTCATTAAAGATTGCATATGTTGGCGTTAATATTGAGTCACTGATAAGGTCTTTGCGTCGGAACTAAAGACATTTATTCTCAAAACAGTTGTTGGCATGACACGGGTTATGTTCTTCTCATATATGTTATGATGGTATGATACTAAACCCCTAACGGGAAGGATTGTGCCTGAGGTTCATATGATGAAATCATAATCTTTCAGTCCGTTTAGTTGAAGTCTGGAGCTGGCATGTCAGTTAACTGCTAGTAGTCTGTTGTTATTTATGTATTATTGTCATTTTGTTTATTTTCTTTGGTTACATCTTCTGACATCAGACTCGGACTTCTCTTGAACTGAATTTTAATGTGCGTATTGTTATGCGTTTATTTTTCTACATTGGTTAGAGGTATAGGGGGGTTGAGATCTCACAAACATGTTTAACCCCGCCTCATTTTTGCGCCTGTCCCAAGTCAGGAGCCTCTGGCCTTTGTTAGTCTTGTATTATTTTTATATTAGTTTCTTGTGTACAATTTGGAAATTAGTATGGCGTTCATTATTACTGAACTAGTATATATTTGTTTAGGTGCCAGCTGAAGGACGCCTCCTGGTGCGGGAATTTCTCGCTACATTGAAGACCTGTTGGCGACCTTCTGTTGTTGTTTTTTATTTGGTCGGGTTGTTGTCTCTTTGACACATTCCCTATTTCCATTCTCAATTTTAATCATTCCATATTATTAATTTATCTTGATCAAATGACCGATTTAAGGTATCATCTATTACAAATATCGAAAAAGGTGTCAAATTTACATTGAAATTTTAAAAAATCGTGATTAAAACCGTTGACAGGTTTAGTTATATATTCAATACAACTATCTCTAGAATATAGTCGATATAATGTAATATCAGAATGAATTATGAAAAAGGGGTAGAATTTACCCAAAAATGTAATATTGTTAAAAGAAATTAAGTTCGTTGAAGTTTAATTCAGATACAATTGTGATTACATATTATAAATTTATCTTGATCAAATGACCGATTTAAGGTATCATCTATTACAATTATCGAAAAAGTTGTCAAATTTACAGTGAAATTTAAAAAAAAACTGATTAAAACCGTTGGCAGGTTTGGTAATATATTTCAATACAACTATCTTTAGAATATGGTCGATATAATGTAATATCAGAATGAATTATCAAAAAGGTGTAGAAATTAAGTTGGTTCACGATTACTTCAGATACAATTGTGATTACATATTATAAATTTATTTTGATCAAATGACCGATTTAAGGTATCATCTATTACAATTATCGAAAAAGTTGTCAAATTTACAGTGAAATTTTATAAAATCGTGAATAAAACCGTTGACATGTTTGGTAATATATTCTAACAACTATCTTTAGAATATAGTCGATATAATGTAACATCAGAATGAATTATGAAAAAGGGGTAGAATTTACAAAAAAAAAATATTGTTAAAAGAAATTAAGTTGGTCCAAGTTTACTTCAGATCCAATTTTCATTACACATTATAAATTTATTTTGATCAAATGACCGATTTAAGGTATCATCTATTACAATTATCGAAAAAGTTGTCAAATTTACATTGAAATTGTAAAAAATTGTGATTATAACCGTTGACAGGTTTGGTAATATATTTAATGCAACTATCTTTAGAATATGGTCGATATAATGTTATATCAGAATGGATTATCAAAAAGGGGTAGAATTTACTAAAAAAAAATGTAATATTGTTAAAAGAAATTAAGTTGGTTCAAGTTTACTTCAGATACAATTGTCATTATATATCATAAATTTATCTTGATCAAATGACCGATTTAAGGTATCATCTATTACAATTATCGAAAAAAGTGTCAAATTTACATTGAAATTGTAAAAAATCGTGATTATAACCGTTGACAGGTTTGGTAATATATTCAATACAACTATCTTTAGAATATAGTCGATATAATGTAATATCAGAATGAATTATGAAAAAGGTGTAGAATTTACTAAAAAAATAATATTGTTAAAAGAAATTAAGTTGGTTCAAGTTTAATTCAGATACAATTGTCATTACATAGTATAAATTAATCTTGATCAAATGACCGATTTAAGGTATCATCTATTACAATTATCGAAAAAGTTGTCAAATTTACAGTGAAATTTTATAAAATCGTGATTAAATCATTTGACAGGTATGGTAATGTATTCTATACAACTATCTTTAGATGATGGTCGATATAATGTAATATCAGAAAGGGGTAGAATTTACTACAAAATGTAATATTGTTAAAAGAAATTAAGTTGGTTCAAGTTTACTTCAGATACAACTGTCATTACATATTATAAATCTATCTTGATCAAATGACCAATTTAAGGTATCATCTATTACAATTATCGAAAAAGGTGTCAAATTTACATTGAAATTTAAAAAAAAACTTTATTAAAACCGTTGGCATGTTTGGTAATATATTCTATACAACTATCTTTAGAATATGGTCGATATAATGTAATAGCAGAATGAATTATGAAAAAGGAGTAGAATTTACTAAAAAAAATATAATATGTTAAAAGAAATTGAGTTGGTTCAAGTTTACTTCAGATCCAATTGTCATGACACATTATAAA